>NC_092050.1:77125816-77492842 GCF_003086295.3 Arachis hypogaea
AATGATTGAGGCCATCATTTCATTTAGCTCACTTACCCAAATAGCCTACCCTTCATCAACCATTGTTAGCCAAATTTGAGCCTATTGAATCCCTTTTGTTCTTAATTATAGCACATCACTACCCCTAAGTGAAAAACAATAAATGTCCTCAATTTGGATCTTTGATTAGCTTAGGCTAGTGAGAGTGTTTATCATTTGGGTATGGGAAACTTGGGACATTGGTTGAGGTAAAAGTGTAATTTTTATTTTTGTTGAAAATATTGGGAATTGGGTACATATTCATGCACTATATGTAAAACCATATGCATTGATACGTTTGTATATACTTTAAAAAAATGATAAAGAAAAAAAAAACATATATATATAAGAAAAAAATAGAAAAAGAAAAAAAAGAGAAAAAGAAATAAAAAGGGGACAAAAATGCCCCAAAGTAAAGTTCAATAAAAATCAATGCATATGGAATGTTAATTAAAAAGAATGCATGAGTATGTGAAAAAGTGGGAATCATGGGTAGCTAGGTACTGTATTAGAATTTTATAAGTTGTTATATAGGTTAGGTGAGAGCTTAGGCTAATCAAAGATGCAAATTTTAAGCTCACTTGACCATATGCATCCTACCTTGACCCTAGCCCCATTACAACCTATGAATAAGTCCTCATGATGAATGTATGCATGCATTGAATAATTGTTGATTGTTAGAAGAAAAACAAATCCTGGAAAGCATGAGTAGAAGAGAATTTAGTGAATCAACTCTATACACTTGAGCGACTAGAGCGGATACACATCCGGTGAGGGTTCGATGCTCAATTCCTTGTTCCTGGCTTTCCTGAGCTTTTCTTCTTGCAAGTCTGTTTGTGCTTCATTTTGATATTTGAATTGGTAGGATTCATGAATCATCATACTACTTAACCCTACATGTGCATATGTGTTCTTGGAGATTGATTTACTTTTAACCAAGTAGGTAGAATCATCTTGCATTTAGTTGCATTCATATAGATAGGTGCATATAGTTTATTTGCATTGAATAAATGTTCATACCCTTTTCTTGTCCTTCTTTATTCTTAGCATGAAGACATGCTCGGTTTAAGTGTGGGGAGATTTGATAAACCCCGATTTTGTGGTTTATCTTGTGCTTATTTTGGGGAATTTTATCACCTTTTCTCACATTTATTCAATGAAATAGCATGGTTTTGTAATTCTCCTTTAAATTTTGCTTAAATGTGAAAACATGCTTTTTAGGCCATAAAATAGCTAAATTTAATTCACTTTAATTCCATTCGATGCCTTGATATATTTGTTGAGTGATTTCCGGTTCATAAGGCAAGTATTGGATGGAAGAAGTGAGGAGAAAAGCATGCAAAGTGGGAGAACTCATGAAGAAATGAAGGAACCGTAAAGCTGTCAAGCCTGACCTCATCGCACTCAATCGACCATAACTTGAGCTACAGAGGTCCAAATGAGACGGTTCCAGTTGCGTTGGAAAGCTAACATCCGGGGCTTCAAAATGATATAAATTTTACCATATGTTGCTTCGCGCTCAGGGGCTCGCACGCGCCATGTACGCGTGCACGCCGATTCTGCCCGTGGGTCCACTTTAATGAAATCGCCCCCAGCGATTTGTAGCTCATTTTGGGCCCAATCCAACTCATTTCTGATGCTATTGAACCCAAGGATTGAAGGGGGAATGAACAAAGTAGTCATAGTTTAGTTTTCATCATGTTTTAGGGTAGAATTCTAGAGAGAGAGAGGCTCTCTCCTCTCTCTAGATTTTATGGTAGTTTTAGTTAATTCTTCTTGGATCCAAGTTATAATTCTTGTTTTGATTTAGTTTTCCTTTTAATTTCTTGTTGTTACATCTTAATCTTCTTAGTTTCTTTTGTTCATTTCCTTTATTTTGTTACTTTTATGTTGATGAACCCTTGTTGGATTTCCATTTTCTTTTAATGCAATTTAATGTTTGATGTTCTTTTTATTGATGAATTGAGTTGTTGATTTACTTTTCTTGCAATTGATAGTTGGTAGATTTATATTTCTTGCACATTTTACTATGCTTTCCATGTATGCCTTCTAAGTGTTTGACAAAATACTTGGTTGAATGTTAGAGTAGATTTTGAGCATTCTTGGCTTGGAAAGAGTAATTAGGCAATCTTGAGTCATGAAAACCCAACTCATGTTGGTGATCTAGAGTTGTTAGCTAATATTGTTTCCATTGACACTAATCTTTTGCTAATTTAATTAGTAAGTTGATTAGGACTTTTGGATTGAGATTAGCTAGTCTTATTAGACTTTCTCTCATGGAAGATAATATGATACCTTCTTCCAATGTTGGAGATGACGTAATAAGATAAATTCTTGTTTATATTTGTGACATGATTAATTAGTCTTGTTTGACTTTCTCCCTTTATGTTGGAGTTGACTAAATAAGATGAATTGATCATTGTATCACTAGGATAGAAAGCCTATGATCTCAATCTTTGTCATGAATCTCTCTCTTTATTAATTACTTTCTTTAATTGCTCTCTTTACTTTTCTTGTCATTTATTTCATTGCTCCTCTTATAAACCAAAACCGCCTTACCCCTTTTTAGCCAATAAGCATACACTTCATTGCAATTCCTTGTGAGACGACCCGGAGTCCAAATACTTCGGTTAATTTTCATTTGGGGTTTGTTACTTGTGACAACCAAATTTTTTGCATGAAAGGACTATTGTTTGGTTTAGAAACTATACTTTACAATGAGAATTCATTCATTTGAGGAAATTCTAGACCACACAAGAGTTTGTTCATCACACGCTCCAATGCTCCTCTTCTGAATGACACTAGCGTGCCACGCCTGGCTACTCAAGTGGCACGCCTAAGGGAAGAATGGTGAATGGCATGCCACGCCTTCGATACCAAGTGGCACGCACCATGTAATTGGCCTCCTTCATCCTCTCTGGAAACTTATACCAGCGTGCCACGCCCAAAGGCTGGCGTGCCACGCCCATGAACTTGTCTTGGTTCCAGTAGTTGGCGTGCTATGCCTCAGCCTTCAAGTGGCACGCCATAGTGAAATGCTAAGGTTGGCGTGCCACGCCTTCGATACCAAGTGGCACGCCCAGTCCTTGCTTCTAGTCCTTTGTGCATTGGCGTGCCACGCCCCTTTTGTGTCCTCCATTGTAGCTCTCTGAAATTTTGTATCAGCGTGCCACGCCCAGTCTCTGGCGTGCCATGCCCTTATGCATGCTTTGAATATCTTCTCTGGACTTTAGTACTGGCGTGCCATGCCCAGCTCCTGGAATGCCACACCAGTGCATTTTTGTGGCGTTTGCTTCAAGTGTCATGCCAGTTTCACACGCCCAACTTCTTGTTTGTCTTCTACCCCATTTTTGATGCTTTTCTCACCTGAAGTTCAGCACAACTCATCTCAAAGTAGTGTACCATAATATTCATCAAATAATGCATGAATTGTACTGATCAAATGAGGTTTATGCTCTTTTATGGTCTTCTTTATCCAAGAAAGAAGGGTAGATGATGCAAGTCATCACAACACCAAACTTAAGTTTTGCTTGTCCCAAGCAAATCAATGTGAGTAAACCTTATAACTTGAGGCTTTGGCTTTGAGTGATTGCAATACAACTAAGAGTAAGGCTAAGTATTCAACACATGCATGAATGTTTTAATGTCATGAAAAAACTCTTGGATCCTTGAGGGTTCTTTCAGGTATAGGCTTTAGGGGTCCTTTCTATTGATTGTCACCTTGAGGTAGTAAGGGTTGCTTTGCTTTCTTGACCACGACTCTAAGTGTTTTGTCTCAAGACAACCCTTTAATTAAGCTTTCAATTAGCACTCCCAAACCAGTTGGTTTTAGGGTACTAGGTGTTGAGACACCCCTAAGAATTTACTTGCCCAGGTCTCTTCTTGACACATCTTCGCCACAAGCATCTACTAAGATTTTTTTTATTCTTTTTGAGATTTTTAATGTTTCTTTTTCTATCCCAGTAGTTGACGCTCAGAGCCTTGGGTCTTTATTGCCTACTACCTCTTGGTTCTATGGATATTCAAGGAACACCCCTTAACCTTCCCCTAGTTATACCTTCTAGGATTAGTTGCTTTTCCATGACTCATTTTCTTTTTTTAGTTCATTCAAGGTCTTACACTTGGTCACTTATATCTTAGTTTGTTTCATAATCCATCTTGGCCTTGGTCTTTCTCATTATTTTTGCACAACTTACAGTGACTCTTATGGAGACATACTCTACTTTTTATTTTTGTTGGAATGAAGACTTGAAATACATGGCATTTTCTTTCTTGAAAAGAAGAACTCATAAAGATTTCAAATAGGAATTAAAAACTATGCATAAAACATAAACTATCCTAGCATGATTATTTATTCAAAAAGTAAATAAAGCAAAAACTTAAGCAAGAATTCAGAAATTGGAAAGTGTCAACCATGGGACTCAACAACCTTGAGCAGCTTCATCTTTAGTTCATTGGCCCCTTCCCTTTGTCCTTCTTCTTGGAGGGGGAAGAACCACCTTCATCTGGTTTGGAAGAATCTTCTTGTGCTTTGGCATCCTTGGGCTTCCAATATCCTAGCCTCCTCATATAGGACTTCACATTCTCCTTGTGTTGGTATGCTATTTCCTCTTACCTTGAGCTAAGTTCCTCTAATTTCTGCATATAGGTGGGGTAGTTGGGGTTCATGTTCGCTACTGCATTGCATAGGTAGCTCAACTTTGTTTGTGCATAGCAATCATATTCCCCTCTGGCTACAGTTCTTGCTTCGTAGAGGTGTCTAGATTCAGCAAGACTCTCCATTTGTTGTAATTGCCATCTCACAATCACTCCTAAGCTGCCTTGCATTTCTCCCTAATTAATTTGATCTTGCTGCTCCTTGAGATCCTCAAAACTCCCTTGGAGTTGTTGAATGTTCTGGTTGACTTGGCTCCATTGTTGTTGTTGAGTTTTCTTGAATTGATTGACATCTTCCCTCAAATGGTGTAGATCTCCCTTCATTTGGTGTACATCTCCTTGCAGTTGCTCCCAGTTGAATCCCTCTGGAAATTGTTGATATTGATACTATGGTGGTGGTTGAAGTGCCAGGAATTGAGGTTGCTCTTCTGCCTCCTCTTCTTGTTGTTGTTGTTGTTGTTCATGGGCCTGAGCTCTTCGTTCTCTGGCCCTGTGGAGTGGGTGCACAGCTATCACCTTGGCCATCTTCTTGGCAGTTAGAACTTGTCTTGCTTCACAAGCACTTCATCAATAATCTTTTCAAATGCAGCCTCATCACATAGCCTCTGTATAATGCTGGGAAATGCCAACCTTGTGTTGTCACTGGTGCTTTTCAGCACTTTGTTGATGTTGTTGGCAATCATTTCCCCCACATTGATGTTCTCTCCTTTCATGATGCTGTAGATGAGTACAGCTCTCTCCTTGGTCACCTCTGAAGTGTTGGATGTGGGGATTAGGGACCTCCTCACAAATTCTAGCCACCCTCTAGCTTGGGGGCTCAAATCTCTTCTCCTCAATTGATTAGGTACCCCATCCTTGTCATTGATCCAACGCACATGCATCACACAAATCTCATTTAGGATCTCATCAAACCCAGGGTCTTGCTGCTTTGTTCTTTCTTTATAGCTCCGAGTGGAACTTGTCCTCTTCACCATTAGCATCCTTTCTATGCTAGAGGGACTGTAGTCAATGGACTTACCCCTTACATAGCTAATGTAGCCATATTGTTGCCCTGGTTGAGGCACTGCTTTGGCATAGAATTCCCTCACTAAGCTCTCTACCACTTTCCTTGGTGGGTTTCATAGAAGTGACCAACCTCTATTGTTGATCTCAATATTGATTTCAATGTGCTCGTTCCTCCCTTATTGGAACCCAACTTCCGGAATGATCTCCCTCTCACTCACCCTACCATAGAATTGGTTTTGGTTGAATGCGGAGAGGAACTTGTAGTCACTGAACGAGCTTGAGGACCCAGAGGTTGGTTCATTGACTTTTCTTTTCTTTGAGGCTGAGCTCTTTGGTGGTGCCATGAGAGTGTGTTTGAAAGTGAAATGGAGTTGCAAGAAAGAACAAGCAAAACAAGGTTTTGCTCCAACACCAAACTTAGGACTTGATTGTCCCAATCAAGAAAAAAGAAAGAAAGAAAGAAGGGAAAGAGATGGTAAAAGATGAAAACAGGAAGGAAGGCGAGGGCCGTATGCTCTTCATGTGTGATTGGGGTTGTTTGAAGTGGAATAGGAGATGGTGAAGTGAGGTTTTTATAATGGGTGAATGTTGTGGTGGGAAATGAAAAGGGTAAATATTTTCCCACTTGGGGAGTGGCGCCTAGCGTGTGAAGAGGCGTCAACTCTTTTCTCACTGTGTCTTCTGCGTGTGTTGAATTCCAAAGTGTAAGTACACTTTGACTTCCTTGCTTTGTGAGTTGTTTATCATGTGGGTCCCATCTTCTCTCCTGAAATGAAACTGACCCTATTAGTAATGACAAAAGAACCCTTTCACATTCCTTCTCATCAAAAGTGAATTGGATTGCAACTGATGGGTGTCCCTTGGGACACCAAACTTAATTCTTTGGCATCTCAATAAATTGGTTTTATCATTGTGTATTTAATGTGTTCATAGGAGTGGAATAACATCAATCTTTTCATTTCATTTTGATTCCAATTCCTCTGAACTCATTAAACCACATTCATGTTTTTACCCAAAGCATTAAGTGCTTTCAAATTGGGTGACTTGGGCTGCTAGATGATTCTTGGTGGTGGCCACACCAAACTTAATCCTTGGTCTTACTCTTCAAATCAAAATATAAATTGTCTGTAAGCCTAGATTAAGTGGGTGAGAGGCCACACCAAACTTAGCATTTTAGCTAGTCTTCAGCCCATTCACTCATTATGATCAAGAAAATGTAAAGAAAATCTAGCTACCAAAGCTAAAAACAATGTTCTAAGAAAAGTAAACTACCTAATGCAACAATTTTTAAACTACTTCTAAGAAAAGTAACTAAATCAAAAAAAGATAAAGTGTTGGGGTGCCTCCCAACTAGCGCTTCTTTATTGTCATTAGCTTGACATTCCTTCATTTTCAGCTGAGCTTGTAGCTCTCTCCGTGCTCCTCTAAGGAGCCTCCCAAGTAGTGTTTGAGTCTATGGCCATTAACAGAAAAAGTTCTCTGAGTCTTATCCTCCCTGAGCTCCACATGACCATAGGAAAACACCTTGAGTATGGTGAAAGGTCATGACCATCTAGACTTCAGTTTTCCAGGGAAGAACTTGAGTCTTGAGTTATAGAGTAACACTTTTTGTCCTTCAGTGAACTCCCTTCTTGCTATCTTTTGGTCTTGCCACCTTTTTGTGTTCTCTTTGTAGATTTTTGCATTCTCATATGCTTGATTCCTAAACTCCTCTAGCTCATTGAGTTGCATTAGTCTCTTTTCTCCAGCAGCTTGCTCATCATAGTTTAACATCTTTAGAGCCCAAAAGGCTCTATGTTCAAGTTCAACTGGCAAGTGACAAGCCTTGCCATATACCAGTTGGTATGGAAAGATCCCAATGGGGGTCTGTAGGCCCATAGTGCATCATCCAGCTTCTTAGACCAATCCTTTCTTGAGCTTCCAACAGTCTTTTCAAGGATTCTTTTTAGCTCTCTGTTGGAAATTTCAGCTTGCCCGTTGGTCTGTGGGTGGTATGGAGTTGTCACTTTGTGCTTCACTCCATATCTGAGAAGGAGTGCCTCGAGTTGTTTGTTGCAGAAGTGTGTCCCTCCATCACTAATGAGAGCTTTGGGGACTCCAAATCTACTGAAAATATTCCTTCTCAAGAAGCTTATCACAACCTTGTTGTCATTTATTGCAGTGGCTATGGCTTCTACCCATCTTGAAACATAATCAACAGCCACCAATATATAGCTATTTGAGTAGGAGGTTGGGAAGGGCCCCATGAAATCAATCCCCCATACATCAAACAGTTCCAACTCTAGTATGAATTGCTGTGGCATCTCATTTCTCTTGGTTTGATTACCAGCTTTTTGGCATTCATCACATCTTGACACCATTTCCTTGGCATCCTTAAATATTGTTGGCCAGTAAAATCCGGATTGAAGCACTTTTGCTGCTGTCCTTTCTCCACTAAAGTGACCTCCATATGCAGATCTATGGCACTGCCATAATACTTCCTGCCCTTTTTCATGGGGTATACACCTTCTTAAGATTCCATCAGTACACTTTTTGAACAAATAAGGATCATCCCAGATGTAGTGTTTGGCATCCTTGATTAGCTTCCTCCTCATGTGCCTATTGATGTTAGTTGGTAGCTCCCCAATAGCCTTGAAGTTGGCTATGTCTGCAAACCAAGGAGCTACTCGAATCATCATCAATTGTTCATCAGGAAAGCTTTCATTGACTGCTACCTGCTGCATCTTCTCTTCTTGTGGGATTCTTGAAAGGTGGTCAGCTACCTTGTTCTCTGCTCCGCTCCTATCTTTAATCTCAATATCAAATTCTTGGAGCAACAAGATCCACCTTATTAATCTGGGCTTAGATTCTTGTTTGGTAAGTAAGTATTTGAGTGCTGCATGATCAGTGAACACAATCACTTTTGAGCCAATAAGATATGATCTAAACTTGTCAAAAGCAAAAACTATGGCTAAAAGTTCTTTCTCCGTGGTGGTATAGTTCCTTTGATTCTCATTGAGAACCTTGCTAGCATAGTAAACAACATGTACTATCTTGTCTTTCCTCTGTCCTAGAACAGCACCAATAGCAAAATCAGATGCATCACACATTAGTTCAAAGGGAAGATCCCAGCTTGGTGGTGCTATAATAGGTGCAGAGGAGAGTTTCTTCTTAAGTTCATCAAAGTCTATCATGCACTCTCTATCAAAAACAAATGGAGTATTTGAGACAAGTAGGTTACTAAGGGGTTTTGTAATTTTTGAAAAATCCTTGATAAATCTCCTATAGAACCCAGCATGTCCCAAAAAGCTTCTGATTGCTTTGACATTGCAAGGTGGAGGTAATTTTTCAATTACTTCCACTTTTGCGTTGTCCACTTTTATACCATCTTTTGAAATCTTGTGACCAAGAACCACCCCTTCAGTCACCATAAAATGGTACTTCTCCCAGTTTAAAACTAGGTTGGTTTCTTGACACCTTTTTAGCACAAGAGCAAGATGGTATAGGCAATCAGAATATGAGTTCCCGAATACAGAGAAGTCATCTATGAATACTTCTATGAACTTCTCAATCATGTCTGAAAAAATGGAGAGCATGCACCTTTGGAATGTTGCAGGTGCATTGCACAATCCAAAGGACATTCTCCTATAAGCAAAAACACCATATGGACAAGTAAATGAAGTTTTTTCCTGGTCCTTGGGGTCTACAACAATTTGGTTGTAGCCCGAATACCCATCTAGGAAGCAATAATATTCATGTCCTGCCAATCTTTCAAGCATCTAGTCCATGAAAGGTAAAGGAAAGTGGTCCTTCCGGGTGGCTTCATTAAGTTTCCGGTAGTCAATGCACATACGCCATCCGGTCACTGTCCTTGTGGGTATCAATTCATTCTTCTCATTTGCCACAACAGTGATCCCTCCCTTCTTAGGGACTACTTGCACCGGGCTTACCCAAGGGCTGTCTGATATAGGTTATATCACCCCTGCTTGCCATAGTTTCAACACTTCTTTCTAAACAACTTCATTCATAGTTGGGTTCAGCCTCCTTTGTTGTTGTCTTGAAGGTTTGGCATCTTCTTCAAGCAAGATCTTATGCATACACATTGAAGGACTGATCCCTTTTAAATATGCAAGTGTCCAGCCTATGGCATCCTTGTGTTGTCTCAGCACTTGGATGAGCTCCTCTTCTTGTTCCTTACTCAGACTTGAATTTATGATCACTGGTTGGGTGTTGTTAGCATCCAGATATGCATACTTCAAGCTAGGTGATAATGCTTTCAGTTCTAGTTTTGGTGGCTCTGCTTCTGTGTTGCTTGTGATGATTGGCATGATTGAGTTTCTCATGGTTGCTTGTGGTGATTCTCCATCTGGTGCTTGTTCCAGCTCAATGGTTTTTCCACATTGTTCTTCTTCCGAGAATTCTTGAACTATTTGTTCCATGGTGTCTACCAGCATGCATTCTCCTATGGATTCCTTGGGGTAACTCATTGCTTTGAAGACATTGAAGACCATTTTCTCTTCATGCAACCTCAAGACTAGTTCCCCTTTTTGCACATCGATGATGGCCCCAGTAGTAGCTAGGAATGGTCTTCCTAGGATAATTGACGTGTTGGCCTCTTCTTCCATGTCCAACACAACAAAATTAGTAGGAAAGATGAACTCTCCTACTTTCACTAGCAAGTCTTCCACCATTCCATGTGGAAACTTAAATGTTCTGTCAGCCAATTGAAGTGCCATTCTTATTGGCTTGGCTTCCTCAATCTTCATCCTTCTCATCATGGTCATGGACATAAGATTTATGCTAGCTCCCAAATCACACAAAGCCTTCTTAATGGTGATGTCTCCTATGATGCAGGGAATTTAGAAACTCCCTGGGTCCTTCAGCTTTTGAGGCAGCTTCTTCTGTATGATGGCGCTGCATTCTTCAGTCAATATTATGGTTTCTTTTGCTTCCTAGTTCCTTTTTTTGGTTATAAGCTCCTTCAAAAATTTAGCATAGAGTGGCATTTGTTCTAATGCCTCAGCAAATGGTATGTTAATTTGGAGCCTCTTGAAGATCTCTAGGAACTTAGAAAACTGGCCATCCTTCCCATCTTTTCCCAGTCTTTGTGGGTATGGTGCCTTTGGCACATAAGACTTCAAGACTGGTTTTGGTGGAGGTGGAGCAAGGATTTCTTCTTCATCTTTGTTCCCATGCTTTGCTGCAACTTCTTCATGCTTGTCTTTGCTTGGGGTTCCTCCTTCTACAACCTTCCCACTTCTTAGAGTAATGGCCTTGCATTCCCCTCTTGGGTTAGCCATAGTATCACTGGGAAATGTGTGAGTGGGAAGTGAGATTTGCTTGGATAAAATCCCCACTTGTGCTTCCAACTTTGAGATTACTGCGCCTTAATTTTTCAGATTTGACCTGTATTCCTCTTGATTAGCATCTATCCTTCTGTCAGTTTGTGCTTGTCTATCCATGAGGGTGGAGACTGCTCCTGTAATTTGTGAGGATAGTTGTGCTATTGCAGCTTCCATCTTCTCAAAGTTGCTCTTGATTTCGTATGGTTGCATAGTTGAGGATGGTGTATCTTGGTTGAGATTGTTATGTGTAGGCTGGTTACTATGGTATGATGTGTTTTGTGAGTTATGGTAGAGTCTATGATTCCCTGTTTGATGGTTGGGGTTGTGGTTGAAATGCTGATTTGATGAATAAGGCTTGTTGTGGTCCTGGTTGTGGTTTTGTTGATTTTCCCACCAAAAGTTTGAGTGATTCTTCTAACCTGGGTTGTATGTCTTAGAGTGTGGGTCATATGGTGGTCTGGATGAATCATTCACATAATTTGCTTGTTCCCAGTCACCTTCAGATCCTGGTGCATTCCCTTCTTTTTGGGGAGTTTGGTCCTGAATAACTGAGGCTTGGTTAGCCTCCATCCTTTTTGTTAGAGCTTCTATTTGAGCTGCAATTGCTTTGTTCTGAGCTAACAAAGCGTCTACAGTGTTGAGCTCTAGCACTCCCTTTTTCTGAGTCCTTTCTGAAGCATAGAAATACTCATTTTCAGCTACAGTTTCAATGACATCTATGGCCTCTTCAATGGTTTTCTTCTTGTTGAGTGAGCCTCCTGAAGAATGATCCACAGCCTTCTTTGCTTCATAGGATAGTCCTTCATAAAAGATGTGTAGTTGTACCCATTCATTGAATATTTCTGGTGGGCATCTTCTTGTCAGATCTTTGAATCTCTCCCAGGCCTCATAGAGTGTTTCTCCATCTTGTTGTCTGAAAGTTTGTACCTCAGCTCTCAGCCTAATGATTCTTTGTGGAGGGTAAAATCTTGCAAGGAATCTGTTCACGACCTCCTCCCATGTAGTTAGGCTATCCTTGGGGAATGATTCCAACCACTTTGCTGCCTTATCTCTGAGTGAGAAAGGAAACAAGAGTAGTTTGTAGATGTCGGGGTGTACCCCGTTGGACTTTACAATATCACATATCCTCAAGAATGTGCTGAGATGTTGACTAGGGTCTTCTTGGGCACTTCCTCCATATGAGCAATTGTTCTGAACGAGTGTGATGAGCTGAGGTTTCAGCTCAAAATTGTTGGCATAAATTGTTGGCTTTAAGATGCTGCTGCCACAATTTCCTGGATTTGGGTTGATGTAGGAGCCTAAGACTCTCCTCTCTTGTCCATCATGATTTACTGGACCTTCTCTGGCATGGTTGTGAGCTTCTTCTTCATGATGGTTCTCCATGTTCTCCTCCATGTTTGTTTTAAAATACTCTTCCTCTTCCTCAGCACTAACAACTCTTTTCCCTCTTGCTTCCCTCCTTAATCTAAGGAAGGTCCTCTCAGGTTCAAAATCAAAGGAAGAAGAAGCCCCGCTTCTTCTACCTATCATACAACCAGCAAGGCAAAACAAGAGAAGAAAGAAAAAAAATTGAATAAGGAAGTTACTCTTATTAGAGTGAATGTTAGTGTGAGTGGTGCAATTAATCAAACAGTTAGAAGAGTGAAAATACGAATGATAAAAACAATCAAAGAAGAAGGAGATAGAACTCAAAAAAAAAATTAAAAATGCTAAAAAAAATAAAATAACAAGGAATTTAAATTGCTTAATTTAGCTCTCCAATTGAATGAATCACTGTCAAATTTAAGCCAATCTCCGGCAACGGCGCCATAAAACTTGATGATTGGGATTCACACCCCATTCAAAATTGGTGAATTAGTCCTTTTGGCAAGCGCACCAAAATTATCGTCAAGTAATAACCCACAGTGGAGTGGGATCGTATCCACAGAGATTGGAAAATCTGAGCAATTTTAATCAATTGATGAATTAGTCAAACGAATCAATAGGATTGTAGAGTGCAGAATTGTAAATGACATGAATGTAAATGACTAGAATATAAAGAAAAGCAATAAAGTGCAGAAATATAAATGGCAGAAGTAAAGTGCAGAATCATAAATGACTTGAATGTAAATGGGAATGGGGAATTGCTGAATATAAAATTAAGCTATAAAGAAATGGATAGATAAGAATGGGGAAATTCATTGAGATTGGGAGATGTTGTCTCTTTGGATCAAGTCTAGCTTATATCCTCTCCAATCATGCAACTCATTGACCTCTTGGCAATCATGATTGATTAAGCCCCAATCCCTTGGTGACTCAATCTCTCAGATCTTGATCAATAGCCAATTCCTTGGTCTAATTGCTCATGAAGAGAGATATGCTTGGTCCTTAATTATACCACACACCATCATAGGTCCAAGTAGAAGGAGGATTATATGTCACATATCCAAACACCAAAACCCATATTCTACTATAGTGTGAGAAGGGATTTCAAGCATGGTTTCATGTTTCCTTTTCCAAGGTTCCCATGAAACCCAATTGCATTCAATCTCTTTCCCAAGATAATTGAACACTAAGCATTAAGAACGAAATTCCTTCTAGCAAATCAAAGAGAAGATGAAGAGAAGAAGGATTTCACTATCATTCATCCATCAAGTACAACAGAGCTCCCTCTCTCAATGAGAGGGAACTTAGCTACTCATAGCTTAAAAGGTACTCAAAAGTAAAGTGTAAAAGTGGATCTAAAGCTGACTGCTTAACCCCTTCTTCAGTACTCCTTGGGGGTATTTATACTACTCCTAGTGAAATAAAAGAATTACAAAAGTGAAAGAGGAAAATTACATTTTGGAGGGAAAAGAAAACACTCAATAAGCATGACTTCTCAGCTGGCGTGTGGCTGGTGTGCCTCTGGCGTGTCACGTGCTCTTCATTTCTAGCTTGGCGTGCCACGCCCAATCCTTCAAGTGGCACGCTCGTCCCTCTTTCAACCTTGGCGTGCCACGCCTTCGAGCTCAAGTGGCACGCCCCTTGCCTTTCTCACTTCTCTTTACCTCTGGAAATTTGTACTGGCATGCCACGCCCAAGGTCTGGCGTGCCACGCCCTTGCTTTATGTTTGGCTAGGCTTCTCTGGAAAGTTGAACTAGCGTGGCACTCCCAGGGTCTGGCGTGCCACGCCCCTCTTGTGAGTGAGTGGTTGCTCTGTTTGGCGTGCCACGCCATGAACTCAAGTGGCATGCCCCAATGCTCCTCTTCTGAATGACACTGGCATGCCACGCTTGGCTACTCAAGTGGCACGCCTAAGTGAAGAATGGTGAATGGCATGCCACGCCTTTGATACCAAGTGGCATGCCCCATGTAATTGGCCTCCTTCATCCTCTCTGGAAACTTATACCAGCGTGCCACGCCAAAAGGCTGGCGTGCCATGCCCATGATCTTGTCTTGGTTCCAGTAGTTGGTGTGCCACGCCTCAGCCTTCAAGTGGCACGCCAAGGTGAAATGCTAAGGTTGGCGTGCCACGCCTTCGATACCAAGTGGCATGCCCAGTCCTTGCTTCTGGTCCTTTGTGCATTGGCGTGCCACGCCTGGTTGCTCAAGTGGCATGCCTAGTCTTCAATTGCCTTCAACCCCTTCTCTGGATTGTTGTACCAGCGTACCACGCCATGCTGCTCAAGTGGCACGCCCATGGTTTTGTGAACTCTTTAAGCTTGGCGTGCCACGCCTGGGTTCTCAAGTGGCATGCACAAGTGACTTCGTGGGGCTGGCGTGCCACGCCTTCGACACCAAGTGACACGCCATATTGAAGGTTCTTATTGGGATGGAGAGTTGGCGTGCCACGCCCCTTTGCTCAAGTGGCACGCCCATAGTAGTTGATGGGTCAGGCGTGCCATGCCCTGCTTGGCATGCCACGCCCCTTTTGTGTCCTCCATTGTAGCTCTCTGGAATTTTGTATCAGCGTGCCACGCCCAGTCTCTGGCGTGCCACGCCCATATGCATGCTTTGAATATCTTCTCTGGACTTTAGTACTAGCGTGCCATGCCCATCTCCTGGCATGCCACGACAGTGCGTTTTTGTGGCGTTTGCTTCAAGTGTCACGCCAGTTTCACACGCCCAACTTCTTGTTTGTCTTCTAGCCCAATTTTGATACTTTTCTCACCTGAAAATCAGCACAACTCATCTGAAAGTAGTGTACCATAATATTTATCAAATAATGCATGAATTTTACTGATCAAATGCGGTTTATGCTCTTTTATGGTCTTCTTTATGCAAGAAAGAAGGGTAGATGATGCAAGTCATAAGTAAGATAAGGTTTCACTAAACCCATGTGTTTAGTTGTTTTTGTGAACCTTAGGTTTGATGTTGGTATGTTTTATGATGTTAGATTAGGTTTTGGTGTTTGTTGGAGTGGACTTAGGCTTTGAATTGAGCTTGGTGGCTTTGTTTTGATGTTTGGTGCGTTTTGGAAATCGACCAAGGTATGGTTTCGGTTTCCTTTATGTAATATATAATGTTTCTGGACACTTAGGCTAGTTGACCCTAAAATAGGATTGAATGGTATTGGCGTATCAGTAATTATATGTGAATTGACGTTAATTGTTGGTTGTATTGGATTAGTGTGGTTGATGATGATTGTTGGAAATTATTGTTATTGATGAAAATTTAAGGTAATAAGTTAATGTAAAATGTTTGTGGTGGTTTGGAGTAAAGGATATTGATGATTATGATGTGTGATGATGTATGTTGATGATGATTTTTTTGGATATTGATTCTTGTGGTTGATGTTAGGTTAAGGTTGGTGGATTATTGTTGATGTGTAACGTTGTTGAGAGTTATTGGTATTGTTGATGATTGATGATGAGTTGTGGAAATGTTATTAATGAATGAGGAGAATTAGGATTGTTTGTGATGATTGTTATTGTTGGATAATAATGATTTTGATGGTGTGGGATAGTGTATATGGGAGATTATAGACGGTTGAGATTGAGGAATGAGTGGTATGAGCTTTTGTGCTGATTTGGTATTAATTGGATCGTGAGTAGTTTGGTTTTGAAGTGAGGGTTTTGTTGAAAGTATTTTTTTAAGGTTTTGGTAAAAACAGATTTTTGGCAAACTTTGACGGATTATAACTTGAACCTCAGTTTTCAAAATTTGTTGGAATTTACTTTAAATTAAAGTTTATTGAAAACTCTGCAAATTGATATAAAGTTTGTAAAATTTGGATTTTTGTAGAGGAAGTTATGATCATTCAAAGTTTGGTGTCAAAATCTGAAATTCTACAAAGTTGCAGAATTTTATGATTTCTGGTATGTGCGCACGCACAGCCTTGCACGCACGCACACCCCTGTGATTTTTCGAACTTGTGCGCACGCACAGCCTTCTGCGTACGCACACACAGGGAAGGGCTTGCTATTGGCAGCGCTAGCACAGTCTGTGCGCGCACACAACCAATGAAGATTTACAGCCTATGTGCACGCACAGCCCTGTGCGCACGCACAAGTTTGGAAGGTCAGTCTGTTGGGGGCGCTAGTGAACAGAATTATAAAATTTGGTACCTGTGCGTATGCACACCCCTATGCGTATGCACACATTTTGAAAATCTCTTTGGGCGTGCGCATGCACAGCCCTGTGCGTACGGATACACCTTGTTCCTCAAACTTAAACTTTGTTTTCAACTATTTCACCTTCCCAACAAGCTTGTAAGCTTCTGTGACACCATTTTAAGACTCTTGGGCTTATTTTTGGGTATCGAACATGGAAAGTATCTTGGGAGGATTTGATGTGGTACCATTTTGAAAAGTTAGCAAATGGAGGTTTAGGTTTCTAGTGTATTGATGATGAGTTTGGTTGAGGGAGAAGGAAGAGTAGTGAACTTGGTGAGTACCGACAACGAATTGAGAAGCTGATGAACTAATGAGTTCCTAATGGAAAATTATGAACTTATGATGGCTGTGATGAGTTGAGAATTTTGAAAAGAATGATGAGGAAATTATTAGAATATATGAGAGTGTGCCGAGCCTATATCTCCAGCGTGGCAGATTGTTTTGCCGCTTGACTTGTTGTTGTTGAGAGTGTGCGGAGCCTATATCTCCAGCGTGGCAGATTGTTCTGCCACATGACTGGTTGTTGTTGAGAATGTGCAGAGCCTATATCTCCGGTGTGGCAGATTGTTCTACCGCATGACTGGTTGTTGTTGAGAGTGTGCGGGGCATATATCTCCGGCGTGGTAGATTATTCTGCTGCATGAATTGTTGTGGTGGTTTCCATCTCTGCTGCAGGGAGTGTGCGGGGCCTATATCCCTGGCATGGTAGACTCCCTACTACATGAGTGTGCACGGCACTATATCTCTGATGTAGTAGATTCGCTGCTGCATGAGTGTGCAGGGCACTATACCTCTGGCATCGCAGAAAAAGCTACATCCAGAAGGATGTGTCTGGTTGGTATTTACGGACCGACAAGTAATATCACGAGCCAATAGGACAGGCATTTATCATATGCATCTTCTATGTGCTTGTTTGCTTTGATTACTTGAGTTTTCCTAATTGTATAACATGCCTAATTGCTTTTTGAATTAATTGTGATATATGATTATTACCTGTGTATTATTTGCTTGCATTAATTGTGTTTGTTTGGTGTTGAGGAGGTTAGGTAGGCAGTGGTGATGGGATCGCACATAGGTTAGGTTGGCGAAGGCTGTGGGATACAGCGGTATGATTAGTATTAGTTAGAATTTCCCCTAAGTTTAGATAACCCTGTTTAATGTTTATGGTATAAGTTATTTATTTTATTCTAAGCTTGAATATCTGTACTTGATGTGAAGTTCTAGGATTGCCTTCGGCGTCCCAGAGCCTTACATCTTACATATGGGGCACTGTTACCATACTGAGAACCTCTGGTTCTCATTCCATACTTTGTTGTTATTTTTCAGACGCAGGTTACAAATTCACCTCGATGAGATTTCAGATATGGTGACAGAGCGGACTATGGTTTGATGACCGGAATTCACTCCGCATATAAAATTAATGAATCCGTTCTTTTGGCAAGCGCACTAAAAAAATCGTCAAGTAATAACCCACTAGGAGTGGGATCGTATCCATAGAGATTGGTAGATTTGAGCAATTTTAATGAATGGGTGAATTAGTCAAGCTGAGCAATATAGAGTGTGATTGCAGAATTGTAAATGAGCAGAATTGTAAATGAGCAGGAATGTAAATGACTCATAAGTAAAGAGAAGCAGTAAAGTATAAAAAAGGAAATGGCAAGAATGTAAAGTGCAGAAACACAAATGACTTAATTGTAAATGGGAATAGGGAATAACAGAATGTAAAGAAAGCTATAAAGAATGTGGAAGATAAGAATAGGCGAAATTCATTGAGATCAGGAGATGTTGTTCTCTTTGGATTAAATCCAGCTCATCTCATCTTCAATCGTGTAACTCATTGACCTCTTGGCAATTATAACCGAGGTGGAAACTACAATCAAGGTTGGCAAGACAACTCCAACCAGGGATGGAGAGATAATTCCAACCAAGGGTGGAGAGACAACTCCAACCAAGGATAGAGGGACAACTACAACCGAGGAGGAAGAGACAACGGAGGAAATCAGAGGTGGAACAACAACAACAACAGACAGCAGAACCAAAACCAGCCTTATCGAGCACCTCACCAAAGGCAGTCCCAAGCGCCTCAGAACAACCAACAGCAAGCCCCTCAAATCACTTACCCCCCATCTTCCTCTAATGATGAGATGCTTTGCTCTATTGTGCAAGGCTAACAAGACATTCAAAATAGAATTAACTCCTCCATAAATGGTCTTAGCTCCACCATACAAGCTCTCATCTCCCGGATGGAATCATTAACTACCCCCAACAATCAACCTTCAAGCTCCAGTGCACTTCCTTCTCAACCCTTACCCAACCCCAAGGGTGGAATCAATGCCATCACTTTGAGGTCCGGAACCACACTGCAAGAGAGGAATCATCAGGAGCCGAGATCAAAGGAAGACATTCAAGTTGAAGACATTATTGAGGTAGAGGATGTTGAAGAAGAGGAGGAGGTACAAGACATGGTTGAAGAAGAAGTAGCTCAACCAAGGGATGGAACACCAAAATAAGATGAAGTTACAAGAGAAGTCATTCCCATTCCATTCCCACACCTTGCTAGGAAGTCCAGAAAGTAGATGGATCTCGATCCCAAGATGGTGGAGATCTTCAAAAAGGTTGAGGTAACTATTCCCCTTTTTTATGCCAATTGCCAAGTACCTAAATATGCGAAGTTTCTAAAAGATTTATGCATGAATAAAGATAAAATACAGGATTTAGAAACTATTTCTCTAGGTAGCTCTATTTCTGCTTTAATGGGTGATATACCGAAAAATGTAGTTATCCGGGTCCATGCATGGTTACTATTACTATAGAGGGTGTAAAATTTTCTGACTGCATGTGTGAGTATTATGCCATTATCTGTTTATGATGCTTTGAGGCTACCTCCCTTAAAAAGGTCAGCAGCACGTTTTGTTTTGGCATATAAAAGCATAATCTCGGTGGTAGGAATTGCTGAGGACGTGCTGGTGAGCATTAAGGGGCAAACATTCCCTATTGACTTCTATATTTTGGATATGCCCCCTAATGACTCCGAAGACCATCGTCCATCCTCCTTGGAAGGCCATTTCTGAAAACTTCAAGGTTCAAATTGGATGCCTTTTCAGGAACTTACTCTTTTGAGATAGATGGCCGAGCAGTGAGTTTCAACCTGGACGAAGCCATAAAGCATCTTTCGGAAGATCACTTTGTCTTTCAGTGTGACATCATTGATGAAACTGTAGCTGCAGTTCACCAAGAAGAAGTAAAAGAGATACACATGGAGCAAGGTGGAAGTGTGGGGAAACCCTCTGAACAAAATGAAGACACCTTGCCACCATCACTAGCTCCAGATGATCAAGTGCCTAGCCATGAGCAGAAAAAGGAATTGAAGCCCGTTCCACCCCACCTCAAGTATGCTTACCTTGAGGATAATCAGATGCTCCTAGTTATTATTGCAAGGTAACTCGCTTCCTAATGGGAGGAGCAGCTGCTTAGTGTGCTGAGAAGACACAAGAAAGCAATTGGGTGGAGCTTGGTGGATATAGTAGGCATCAGCCCTCAAGTCTATGAGCACCGGATTTTTTAGAAGAGGGAGCAAGGCCTGTTCATCAACCTCAAAGGCGGCTGAACCCCACCATCTTAGAAGTTGTCAAGAAAGAAGTGAGCAGACTGCTTGAAGCTGACATCATCTATCCAATCTCGGATAGTGAATGGGTCAGCCCAGTACAAGTGGTGCCCAAGAAGTCTGGAGTCACAACAGTGAAGAATGATCATGGAGAGATCCTGACAACTAGAGTGCAAAACTCCTAGAGGGTGTGCATTGACTATAGGCGCCTCAACCAGGCTACTCGCAAGGATCACTACCCCCTGCCATTCATTCATCAGATGCTTCATCGTCTGTCAGGTAAATCACACTACTATTTTCTAGATGGTTACACTGGCTATTTTCAGGTGAAAACTACTTTTACATATCCCTTTGGAACGTATGCATATAAGAGGATGCCTTTTGGCTTATGTAATGCACCGGCTACTGATGAGCGGATATTTTATACGCTTTTTGGGGTTAATTTCATATAATTTTTAGTATGTTTTAGTTAGTTTTTAGTTTATTTTCATTAGTTTCTAGGCAAAATTCATATTTCTGGACTTTACATTGAGTTTGTGTGTTTTTCTGTAATTTCAGGTAATTTCTGGTTGAAATTGAGGGAGCTGAGCAAAAATCTCATTCAGGCTGAAAAAGGACTGCTGATGTTGTTGGATCCTGACCTCTCTGCACTCGGAATGGAATTTCTGGAGCTACAAGAGTCCAATTGATGCGCTTCCAATTGCGTTGGAAAGTAGACATTTAGGGCTTTCCAGAAATATATAATAGTCCATACTTTGCTCAAGGATAGATGACGTAAACTGGCGTTCAACGCCATTTCCATGTTTCAGTCTGGCGTCCAGCACCAGAAACGCGTTACAAGTTGGAGTTCAATGCCAGAAACAGGTTACAGCCTGGCGTTGAATGCCCAGAACAGCCCAGGCACGTGAGAAGCTTTAGTCTCAGCCCCAGCACACACCAAGTGGGCCCCAGAAGTAGATTTCTGCACTATCTATCATAGTTTACTCATTTTCTGTAAACCTAGGTTACTAGTTTAGTATTTAAACAACTTTTAGAGATTTATTTTGTATCTCATGACATTTTTAGATCTGAATTTTGTACTCTTTGACAGCATGAGTTTCTAAACTCCATTGTTGGGGGTGAGGAGCTCTGCTGTGTCTCGATGCATTGATGCAAGTGTTTCTGTTTTCTATTCAAACATGCGTGTTCCTATCTAAGATATCCATTCGCACTTCAACATGAATGTGATGAACGTGACAATCATCATTATTCCCCCACAAACGCGTGCCTGACAACCACTCCCATTCACCGTGGAATGAATGAATATCTCTTGGATCTCTTAATCAGAATCTTCATGGTATAAGCTAGATTGATGGCAGCATTCAAGAGAATCCGGAAAGTCTAAACCTTGTCTGTGGTATTCCGAGTAGGATTCAGGGATTGAATGACTGTGACGAGCTTCAAACTCGCGAGTGCTGGGCGTAGTGACAGACGCAAAAGGATAGTAAATCTTATTCCGGTATGATTGAGAACCTGCAGATGATTAGCCGTGTGGTGACAGCGCACCTGGACCCTTTTCACTGGAAGGATGGATGGTAGCCATTGATAACGGTGATCCACTAACACACAGCTTGCCATAGGAGGACTTGCGTGCGTGAATCAGAAAACAGAGGAAAGCAGAATTTTAGAAGACAAAGCATCTCCAAAACTCCAACATATTCTCCATCGTTGCACAATAAGTATTTATATTTATGCCCTCTCATTTTTTACAATTGAACTTGAAAAACACTGTTGTTGGCATCCTGACTAAGAATAATAAGATAACCATAGCTTGCTTCAAACCAACAATCTCCGTGGGATTCGACCCTTACTCACGTAAGGTATTACTTGGACGACCCAGTGCACTTGCTGGTTTGTTGTGCGAAGTTGTAAGAGAGTAATGTGAACATTGACATTACAATTTCGTGCACCAAGTTTTTGGTACCGTTGCCGGGGATTGTTTGAGTTTGAACAACTGACGGTGAATCTTGTTGCTTAGATTAGGAAAATTTTGTCTTTTGGGTCAGAGTCTTTTATATTCTTTTTCAAAAAAAAAATTTCATATCTTTTTCAAAACTTCCTAACTACTTTCTCTCTCCTCATTTTTTCAAAAATCTTCACCCATTTTTATTTATTTTATTTTAATTTATTTTGTTTTTGAAATAAATAAATAATTAAATAAATATAAATATTTCTTCTCTATTTTACATCATCTCCCTTTCTCCATCATGGATCTAAGCGGAAATGAACAGTCCAGAAGGACTCTGGGGTCATATGCTAACCCCTCTACTGCTTCATATGGGAGTAGTATCTGCATACCCTCCATTGGAGTCAGTAGCTTTGAGTTGAATCTTCAGCTCATTATCATGGTGCAGCAAAGCTGCCAGTATCTCGGTCTCCCACAGGAAGAACCTACAGAGTTTCTGGCACAGTTTTTACAAATTGCTGACACAGTACATGATAAGGAAGTAGATCAGGATGTCTACAGATTATTACTGTTCCCATTTGCTGTAAAAGACCAAGCTAAGAGGTGGTTAAATAACCAACCTAAGGCTAGCATAAAGACATGGAAACAGCTGATAGAAAAATTCCAGAATCAATACTTTCCTCCAAAACGGATGACACAGCTAAGGCTGGACATCCAAGGCTTTAGACAAGGAGATAATGAATCTCTTTATGATGCCTGGGAGAGATACAGAGAGATGCTAAGAAAATGCCCCTCTGAAATGTTTTCAGAGTGGGTTCAGTTAGACATCTTCTATTATGGGCTTACAGAAAGAGCTCAGATCTCTCTAGATTACTCAGCTGGTGGATCTATCCACATGAGAAAGACAATTGAATAAGCTCAAGAGCTCATTGATACAGTTGCCAGAAATCAGCATCTGTACCTAAGCAGTGACCCTTCCATGAAAGAAGAGGCTAAAACAGTAACTACTGAAACCAGTCCTGCTGAATAAGCTACTGAATTCAATCAGCAATTGGACTTTCTAACACAGCAGTTAGCCGAATTCAAAGATAGACTACAAGAGACAAGGATGGCTAATATAAATATGGAAGAACAATTGAAGCAAACAAAACAGCAGCTGTCAAAACAAATAACAGAAGAATGCCAAGCAGTTCAATTAAGAAGTGGGAAAACATTAAATACCCCATCTCAGGGCAGCAGGAAGCCAAGAAATGAGCAAACCACCCAAAATCCATCAGAGGACAGTAAGAGCCCAGGAAAAAATAATTCTGGCGTTAAAACGCCAGAGATTGGGTGGAAGGCTGGCGCTGAACGCCCAGACCATGCTCAGGACTGGCGTTCAACGCCAGAAACAAGTAAGGAACTGGCGTTGAATGCCCAAAAGAAGCACAGTTCTGGCGTTCAGACACCAAAAGCAGATGAGGAATTGGCGTCTAACGTCACTCCAGCTTCTAACTCTGGCACTCAATTGCCAGAGAGGGATCAGACACACACAAGTGCTGATGACAACCCATCTAAAAAGGCTTCTTCAACCACTTCTGTAGGAATTAAATCTATAGCAACCAAGGTTGAGGAATATAAAGCCAAGATACCTTATCCTCAAAAACTCCGCCAAGAGGAGCAAGATAAGCAATTTGCTCGCTGTGCAGATTATCTCAGGACTCTTGAAATAAAGATTCCGTTTGCAGAAGCACTTGAGCAAATACCTTCTTACGCCAAGTTCATGAAAGAAATCTTGAGTCATAAGAAGGATTGGAGAGAAACTGAAAGAGTTCTCCTCACTGAAGAATGCAGTGTAGTCATTTTGAAAAGCTTTCTTGAAAAGCTTAAAGATCCCGGAAGCTTTCTGATACCATGCACATTAGAGGGAAATTGCACCAGGACAGCTTTATGCGATCTTGGGGCAAGCATCAACCTGATACCTGCATCCACCATCAGAATGCTTGGTTTAACTGAAGAAGTTAAACCAACCCGGATATGTCTCCAACTTGCTGATGGCTCCATTAAATACCCATCAGGCGTGATTGAGGACATGATTGTCAGGGTTGGGCCATTCGCCTTTCCCACCGACTTTGTTGTGCTGAAAATGGAGGAGCACAAGAGTGCTACTCTCATTCTAGGAAGACCTTTCCAAGCAACTAGACGAACTCTCATTGATGTCCAAAAGGGGGAAGTCACCCTGAGAGTCAATGAGGATGAGTTTAAATTGAATGCTATCAATGCCATGCAGCATCCAGACACACCAAAAGACTGCATGAAAGTTGATCTTATTGACTCTCTGGTGGAGGAGATCAACATGGCTGAGAGTCTCGAATCAAAGCTGGAAGACATCTTTAAAGATGTTCCGCCTGATCTAGAGGATTCAGAGGAATTGAAAGAGCCTCTGAAATTTCCTCAGGGAGAGGAAAAACCTCCTAAACCCGAGCTCAAATCATTACCACCATCCCTGAAATATGCATTTCTGGGAGAAGGTGATACTTTTCCAGTGATCATAAGCTCTGCTTTAAATCCACAGGAAGAGGAAGCACTAATCCAAATGCTAAGGACACACAAGGCAGCTCTTGGGTGGTCCATAAGTGACCTTAGGGGCATAAGCCCAGCTAGATGCATGCACAAAATCCTATTGGAGGATGATGCTAAGCCAGTGGTTCAACCACAGAGGCGGCTAAATCCAGCTATGAAGGAAGTGGTGCAGAAAGAGGTTACTAAATTACTGGAGGCTGGGATTATTTATCCTATTTCTGATAGCCCCTGGGTGAGTCCTGTTCAAGTTGTCCCTAAAAAGGGAGGCATGACAGTGATTCATAATGAAAAAAATGAACTGGTTCCTACAAGAACAGTTACAGGGTGGCGCATGTGTATTGATTACAGAAGGCTCAATACAGCCACCAGAAATGATCATTTTCCTTTACCATTCATAGACCAGATGCTAGAAAGACTAGCAGGTCATAATTACTACTGGTTTTGGATGGCTATTCAGGCTACAACCAAATTGCAGTAGATCCCCAGGATCAAGAGAAAACAGCATTCACATGTCCATCTGGAGTATTTGCTTACAGAAGGATGCCTTTTGGGCTGTGTAATGCGCCTACAACCTTTCATAGATGCATGCTCTCTATTTTCTCTGATATGGTGGAAAAATTTCTGGAAGTCTTCATGGATGACTTCTCAGTATATGGAGACTCATTCAGCTCCTGTCTTGATCACCTGACACTGGTTTTGAAAAGATGCCAAGAGACCAACCTGGTTTTAAACTGGGAAAAATGTCACTTTATGGTGACTGAAGGGATTGTCCTTGGGCATAAAATTTCAAACAAGGGAATAGAGGTGGATCAAGCTAAAATAGAGGTAATTGAAAAATTACCACCACCTGCCAATGTTAAGGTAATCAGAAGCTTTCTGGGGCATGCATGATTCTATAGGAGGTTTATAAAGGATTTTTCAAAAATTGCAAAACCTCTAAGCAACCTGCTAGCTGCCGACACGCCATTTGTATTTAACACAGAGTGCCTGCAGGCGTTTGAAACTTTGAAAGCTAAACTGGTCACAGCACCAGTTATCTCTGCACCAGACTGGACATTACCATTCGAATTAATGTGTGATGCCAGTGATCTCACCATTGGTGCAGTGCTGGGGCAGAGGCATGACAAGCTTCTGCATGTCATTTATTACGCTAGCCGTGTTCTGAATGATAACCAGAAAAATTACACAACCACAGAAAAAGAATTGCTTGCAGTAGTTTATGCCATTGACAAGTTTAGATCATACTTAGTAGGATCAAAGGTGATTGTGTACACAGATCATGCTGCTCTTAAATATCTACTCATAAAGCAGGCTTCAAAACCCAGAATCATAAGATGGGTGTTACTTCTGCAAGAGTTTGATATAGAAATAAGAGACAGAAAAGGGACAGAAAACCAAATGGCTGACCATCTGTCCCGGATAGAACCAGTGGAAGGGGCGTCCTCCCCCTCTATTGAGATCTCTAAAACCTTTCCGGATGAGCATTTGTTCGCCATTCAGGAATTACCATTGTTTGCAGACATTGCAAACTACAAAGCTGCAAGGTTCATTCCCAAGGAGTACTGCAGGCAACAAAAGAAAAAATTAATTACTGATGCAAAGTACTACTTGTGGGATGAACCCTATCTCTTTAAGAGATGTGCAGACGGAATAATCCATAGGTGTGTGCCTAAGGAAGAAGCACAAAGGATCCTATGGCATTGCCATGGATCACAATATGGAGGTCATTTCGGAGGTGAGCGAACAGCCACCAAGGTCCTCCAATGTGGTTTCTACTGGCCTACACTCTATAGAGATTCCCGAGAGTTTGTACGTAACTGTGATAGTTGCCAGAGAGCTGGTAATTTACCTCTCAGTTACGCCATGCCTCAACAAGGAATCTTGGAGATTGAGTTGTTTGATGTATGGGGAATTGATTTCATGGGGCCTTTCCCACCATCATACTCAAACACTTATATTCTGGTGGCAGTTGACTATGTATCAAAATGGGTAGAGGCCATTGCCACACCCACCACTGATACTAAAACAGTACTAAAGTTCCTCTAGAAATATATATTCAGCAGATTTGGTGTCCCTAGAGTACTAATCAGTGATGGGGGCACTTACTTCTGCAACAAACAGCTTTACTCTGCCATGGTCCGGTATGGGATTCGCCATAAGGTGGCAACTCCATATCATCCGCAGACAAATGGACAAGCTGAAGTTTCTAACAGAGAACTAAAAAGAATCCTAGAATGGACTGTGAGTACCCGTAGAAAGGATTGGGCACGAAACTTGGATGATGTTCTGTGGGCTTACAGAATAGCATTCAAGACTCCTATAGGGACCTCTCCATACCAACTTGTGTATGGTAAGGCATGCCACCTGCCCGTGGAACTGGAACATAAAGCCTACTGGGCAACCAGATTCCTAAACTTTGATGCCAAATTAGCTGGAGAAAAAAGATTGCTCCAGCTGAATGAGCTAGAGGAATTCAGATTCACTGCTTTCGAAAATGCCAAGCTTTATAAAGAAAAATAAAAAAGGTGGCATGACAGAAAGCTGTCATATAGAATCTTTGAACCAAGACAAAAGGTTCTGTTGTATAACTCTAGGCTCAGGCTATTCCTCGGGAAACTGAAGTCCCGGTGGAGGGGACCATATGTGATTACAAGTGTATCACCATATGGTTTTGTGGAGCTTCAAGATATTGACTCTGATAAGAAGTTCATTATTAATGGACAGAGAATCAAGCACTATCTTAAAGGCAATGTTGAGCAAGAGTGCTCAAGGCTGAGGCTAGAGTAAAAACTCAGCAAGGTCCAGCTAAAGACAATAAAGAAGCGCTTGCTGGGAGGCAACCCAGCCATGGGGCATCACTTTCTCTAAGCATTTTGCCCTATTCTTGATTTTATTTGTTTATATAAAGTTCATTGATACTAAGGTAAAGAGTCAATTGTATAAGTTTACAGGGTTACAAAAGGATTCTGCACACAAAACAGAGAAAAAGAGCTCACTGGCAAGAAAACGCCAGTAAAAGTCTATTTTGGGCGTTCAACGCCCAAAAGAAGCATCCACTGGGCGTTGAACGCCAGTAAGGATAGCCATCTGGGCGTTAAACGCCAGAAAGAAGCATCTTCTGGGCGTTGAACGCCAGAAAGAAGCTCCTTCTGGGCGTTTAACGCCAGATTTACAGCGTCCTGGGCGTTCAGAAAAACGCCCAGTGACAAAGGAGTTCCTCGCGTTCAACGCCAGAAAGAAGCAACAGCTGGGCGTTGAACGCCCAGGAGAAGCAGCAATTGGGCGTTGAACGACCAAAACATGCAGCGTTTGGGCGTTCAAATGCCAGAATGGTGGGGAGGAGGTAAATTCGTTTTTTCTTCATATTTTTCATTTTAATCTTAATTTCATGTTTCAATTCATGATTTCTTGCATAAACATGTTACAAACCCTGATTTCTAAAATCCCTAATTTCTAAAAACCCTACTTTAAAAAAAATATCAAATGTATCTTAATCCATAAGCACAAATCCTTTTTTTCAATCCAATTGAACTGTTTTTCAAATTTTCAAAACAAATCTATCTCTTTTCATTGAAAAATCTTTTCAACTAATCAATATCTTTTTCAAATCTCCATATTATCTTTTTCAAAAATCCAAATTTATCTTTTTCAAATATCTTTCATATCTTTTCAATTTTAAATTATATCTTTTCTTATCATACTTATCTCTTTTTAAATCATATCTTCTATCTTATCTTTCTCCCTATTTTCGAAAACCCACCCCCTCCCTTTTAAAAACACATTCGGCTTCCTTCCTCTCATCCACCATTCAACACTAGCTCTCCTTCTATCCATCTCCTTTCTTTTCTTTTGCTTGAGGACAAGCAATCCTCTAAGTTTGGTGTGTTTATCCGTGATCACTAAACCATACCCACTAAGATCATGGCTCCTAAAGGAAAACAACCCACTCCAAGAGGCAAGAAAGAGAGTGTTCCAAAACCACTTTGGAATCAAGGGAGGTTCTTAACCAAAGAACATTCAGACCATTACTACAAAATAATGGGTCTAAGATCTGTGATCCCAGAAGTCAAGTTCGATCTGAAAGAAGATGAATATCCAGAGATCCAAGAGCAGATTCGAAACAGGAACTGGAAAGTCCTAGCTAATCCTGAAATGAAAGTGAGAAGGAATATGGTTCAAGAATTCTATGCTAATCTGTGGCAAACAGACAGGCAGAGAATATCTGGAGTTGCCCTCTATGACTATAGGACTGTGGTCAGAGGAAAGATTGTTCACATCCACCCTGACAAAATCAGGGAGATCTTAAAGCTACCTCAGCTGAAAGATGACCCAGACTCCTTCAATAGGAGAATGATGAGAACAAACAAGGGCCTGGATAAGATTCTAGAGGATATATGCATCCTTGGAGCCAGGTGGACCACTAGCACGAAGGGTGCCCCAAATCAACTCAAGAGAGCAGATCTCAAACCAGTCGCCAGAGGATGGCTGGACTTCATTGGGCGTTCTATATTGCCCACCAGCAACCGTTCTGAAGTTAATATTAGAAGAGCAGTGATGATCTATTGCATTATGTTGGGAAAAGAAGTAGAAGTTCATCAACTGATCCCATCTGAATTCTACATGCTTGCCAACAAGAACTCCAAGGATGCCAGGTTGGCTTATCCAAGCCTAATCTCTATGCTCTGCAAAGATGCTGGAGTAAAGATGGGAATAACAGAGTATATCTCAGTGGAGCAACCAATCACTAAAATCACAATGGAAAAACAACAAATGCAGGATGACCCCATCAAGAGGAGGGCGCAAGAATTCCTACCAGAACTCCCTCAATTTGAATACTGGGAGCATCTTGAGGCATCTGTCACTAAGTTGCAAGAAACCATGGACCAATTGAAGGAAGAACAGCAAAATCAAAACAGCATGCTTTGCAAACTGCTCAGAGAACAAGAGGTGCAAGGGCGTGAATTAAGAGAACTAAAGCGTCAGAAACTATCTCTTGAAGAGGCATCCGCTTTCCAAAGTCAAGGTTGTTGAGTTCTGATCTTAACCTTAACCCTGTGATAACTTTTTTTTTCTATTATTTGAGTTTCACCTTAGGAGTCATATAATGGTAATTAGTATTTATATTTTGATTTTATCCTCAATTAAGCTATAATTTATTTTTCTCATCATCATTAAACATGAATAAAATAGAAGATTTTCTTTAGAACAAGGAGGCAATAATATTCGAGTTTTTAATAAAACAAATTCTAATTGTTTACATGTGGTGGCAATGCTTTCTTCCTTCTGAATGAATGCTTGAACAGTGCATATGTCTTTGAAATTTGATGTTCTTGAATGTTAAATATGTTGGCTCTTGAAAGAATGATAAACATGAGACATGTTATTGGTAATCTGAAAAAACATAAAAATGATTCTTGAAGCAAGAAAAAGTAGTGAATAGAAAGCTTGCAAAAAAAAAAAAAAAAAGCAAGCAGAAAAAGCCAATAACCCTTAAAACCAAAAGGCAAGGGTAATAAAAAGGATCCAAGGCTTTGAGCATCAGTGGATAGGAGGGCCTAAGGAAATCAAATCCTGGTCTAAGCGGCTAAACCAAGCTGTCCCTAACCATGTGCTTGTGGCGTGAAGGTGTCAAGTGAAAACTTGAGACTGAGCGGTTAAAGTCAAGGTCCAAAGCAAAGAGAAGAGTGTGCTTAAGAACCCTGGACTCCTCTAATTGGGGGCTTTAGCAAAGCTGAGTCACAATCTGAAAAGGTTCACCCAATTATGTGTCTGTGGCATTTATGTATCCGGTGGTAATACTGGAAAACAAAGTGCTTAGGGCCACGGCCAAGACTCATAAAAGTAGCTGTGTTCAAGAATCAACATACTGAACTAGGAGAATCAATAACACTATCTGAATTTTAAGTTCCTATAGATGCCAATTATTCTGAGCTTCAATGGATAAAGTAAGATGCCAAAACTGTTCGGAATCAAAAAGCTACTAGCCCCGCTCATTTAATTAGAATCTGAGCTTCACTCAAAAACTCTGAGATATTATTATTTCTTGACTCATTTGGGTTCTATATTATTTATCTAGTTGCTTGAGGACAAGCAACAGTTTAAGTTTGTTGTTGTGATGAGCGGATATTTTATACGCTTTTTGGGGTTAATTTCATATAGTTTTTAGTATGTTTTAGTTACTTTTTAGTTTATTTTCATTTGTTTCTAGGCAAAATTCATATTTCTGGACTTTACTATGAGTTTGTGTGTTTTTCTGTAATTTCAAGTAATTTCTGGCTGAAATTGAGGGAGCTGAGCAAAAATCTGATTCAGGCTGAAAAAGGACTGCTGATGCTGTTGGATCCTGACCTCTCTGCACTCGGAATGGAATTTCTGGAGCTACAGAAGTCCCATTGACGCGGTTCCAATTGCGTTGGAAAGTAGACATCCAGGGCTTTTCAACAATATATAATAGTCCATACTTTCCTCAAGGATAGACGACGTAAACTGGCGTTAAATTCCAGTTCCATGTTGCATTCTGGCGTCCAGCGCCAGAAACACGTTACAAGTTGGAGTTCAATGCCAGAAACAGGTTACAGCCTGGCGTTAAATGCCCAGAACAGCCCAGGCACGTGAGAAACATTAGTCTTAGCCCCAGCACACACCAAGTGGGCCCCAGAAGTAGATTTCTGCACTATCTATCATAGTTTACTCATTTTCTATAAACCTAGGTTACTAGTTTAGTATTTAAACAAGTTTTAGAGATTTATTTTGTATCTCATGACATTTTTAGATCTGAATTTTGTACTCTTTGACAGCATGAGTTTCTAAACTCCATTGTTGGGGGTGAGGAGCTCTGCTGTGTCTCGATGAATTAATGCAAGTGTTTCTGTTTTCTATTCAAACATGCGTGTTCCTATCTAAGATATCCATTCGCACTTCAACATGAATGTGATGAACGTGATAATCATTATTATTCCCCCATGAACACGTGCCTGACAACCACTCCCGTTCACCGTAGAATGAATGAATATCTCTTGGATCTCTTAATCAGAATTTTCGTGGTATAAGCTAGATTGATGGCAGCATTCAAGAGAATCCGGAAAGTCTAAACCTTGTCTGTGGTATTCCGAGTAGGATTCAGGGATTGAATGACTGTGACGAGCTTCAAAGTCACGAGTGCTGGGCGTAGTGACAGACGCAAAAAGATAGTAAATCTTATTCCGGTACGATTGAGAACATGCAGATGATTACCCGTGTGGTGACAGTGCACCTGGACCCTTTTCACTGGAAGGATGGATGGTAGCCATTGACAACGGTGATCCACCAACACACAGCTTGCCATAGGAAGACTTGCGTGCGTGAATCAGAAAACAGAGGAAAGCAGAATTTCAGAAGACAAAGCATCTCCAAAACTCCAACATATTCTCCATCGTTGCACAATAAGTATTTATATTTATGCCCTCTCATTTTTTACAATTGAACTTGAAAAACACTGTTGTTGGCATCCTGACTAAGAATAATAAGATAACCATAGCTTACTTCAAACCAACAATCTCTGTGGGATTCGACCCTTACTCACGTAAGGTATTACTTGGACGACCCAGTGCACTTGCTGGTTAGTTGTGTGAAGTTGTAAGAGAGTAATGTGAACATTGACATTATAATTTCGTGCACCAGCTACCTTCCAAAGGTGCATGATGAGTATTTTCTCAGTTCTTATTGAGAACTGTATGGCAGTTTTCATGGATGACTTTAGGGTGTATGGTGATTCATTTAACCTTTGCTTGGATAGTTTAGCTAGAGTATTAGACAGGTGTGTTAGTTTAAACCTTGTATTAAATTTTGAAAAATGTCATTTTATGGTAAAACAAGGTATTGTTCTAGGACATGTTGTTTCTAATACTGGTATTTTTGTAGATCCAGCAAAGGTAGATGTCATTTCTAGTTTACCTTACCCCTCCTCCATGAGGGAAGTCCGTTCGTTCCTTGGTCATGCAGGTTTCTACCAGAGATTTATCAAAGACTTCAATAAGATAGTATTGCCTTTATCCAGACTGCTGCAGAAGGATGTTGAGTTCGAGTTGAGTGAGGACTGCATGGAAGTGTTTGATAAGCTGAAGATCGCCTTGACTCAAGCTCCGATTGTGAGAGGACCAGACTGGAGCCAACCTTTTGAGATTATGTGTGATGCCTCCAACCATGCAGTAGGAGCGGTGCTGGCTCAGCGCGAAGGTAAGGACCCTTTCATAATTGCTTATGCTTCTAAGACCTTAGACGCTGCTCAGTCTAATTATACTACCACTGAAAAAGAGCTTTTGGCTATTGTTTTTGCTCTGGATAAATTTCGAGCCTATTTACTTGGTACCAAAGTGGTAGTATACTCAGACCATGCAGCTGATAAACCCATATTTTATGATATATTTTGTGCTCAATTTAAGTGATTTATTCAATCCTTCACTCACTTATTCATGTTAATTGCATGGTTTTACTTTCCCTTCCTTATTATGTGATGTGTGTGAAAAATATATTTCCTATGCTTTAAAAATAATTATCTTAATTACCCATTTATTACTATTCGATGCTGTGATTTGTGTGTTGAGTAGTTTCAGATCTTCTAAGGCAGGAATGACTTAAAGGATGGAAAGAAAACATACAAAAATGGAAGGAAAGCACAAAATGGAGTTTTTGAAGAAGCTGGCAGCGACGCGAACGCATGGACGACGCTGCCGCATGCCTAGCGTGAAAAGGCAGCGACGCAAACGCGTGAATGACGCGATCGCGTGCCATGAGCAAAACGCAGATGACGCGGGCGCTTGACCGAAGTGAACGCGTGACAAGGAAAACTCCAAATGACGTGACCGTGTGACCCACGCGGACGCATGACAAAGGCCACGCACCAGAAATTACAAAAATGCTCCCAGCTATTTCTGAAGCCCTTTTTGGCCCAGATCCAAGTCCAGAAAGCATAGATCAGAGGTTATGAAGTGGAGGAATGCATCCATTTAAGGGAAAGTCTCCAATTAGTTATTTTTTATGATTTAGATGTAGTTTTTAGAGAGAGGTTCTGTCCTCTCTCTCTTCGGATTAGGATTTAGGATTTTTTCTTGCTTTCATGATTATCCCTTTTTATCAGGTTCAATTTTCCTTTTTATTATTCTCTCAACTAACACATAGTAAAGTCCAGAAATGTGATTTTTATTTAAAAACTAATAAAAACATAATAAAAACTAACTAAAATATACTAAAAACATACTAAAAATAATGCCAAAAAGCGTATAAATTATCCGCTCATCACAACACCAAACTTAAATTTTTGCTTGTCCCAATGCAACTAAAAACAAAGTAGGATAAAAAGAAGAGAATATACAATAAATTCCAAAATTATCTATGAAGATCAGTCTTAATTAGATGAGCGGGGCTCTTAGCTTTTTGTTTCTGAACAGTTTTGGCATCTCACTTTATCCTTTGAAGTTCAAAATGATTGGCATCTATAGGAACTCGGAATTCAGATAGTGTTATTGATTCTCCTAGTTCAGTATGTTGATTCTTGAACACAGTTACTTTATGAGTCTTGGCCGTGACCATAAGCATTTTGTTTTCCAGTATTACCACCGGATACATAAATAACACAGACACATAATTGGGTGAACCTTTTCAGATTGTGACTCAGCTTTGCTAGAGTCCCCAATTAGAGGTGTCCAGAGCTCTTAAGCACACTCTTTTTGCTTTGGACCATGACTTTAACCGCTCAGTCTCAAGCTTTTCACATGACACCTTCACGCCACAAGCACATGGTTAGGGACAGCTTGGTTTTGCCGCTTAGGCCAGGATTTTATTCCTGTGGGCCCTTCTATCCACTGATGCTCAAAGCCTTGGATCCTTTTTATTTTACCCTTGCCTTTTGGTTTAAAGGGTTATTGGCTTTTTCTGCTTGCTTTTTCTTTTTCTTTCTTTTTTCGTTTCTTCTTTTTTTTTCGCAAGCTTTTCACTATTTTTTCTTGCTTCAAGAATCAATTTTATGATTTTTCAGATTATCAAATAACATTTCTCCTTTTTCATCATTCTTTCAAGAGCCAACAATTTTAACATTCATAAACAACAAATTCAAAGATATGCACTGTTCAAGCATTCATTAAGAAAACAAAGAGTATTGCCACCACATCAAAATAATTAAACTATTTTAAAATTCAAAATTTATGTACTTCTTTTTCTTTTTCAATTAAAAACATTTTTCATTTAAGAAAGGTGATGGATTCATAGGACATTCATAGCTTTAAGGCATAGGCACTAAGACACTAATGATCATGTAGTAAAGACACAAACATAGATAGAACATAAAGCATAGGAAACAAAAAACAGAAAAAAAAAGAACAAGGAAATTAAAGAACGGGTCCACCTTAGTGATGGTGGCTTGTTCTTCCTCTTGAAGATCTTATGGAGTGCTTGAGCTCCTCAGTGTCTCTTCCTTGCCTTTGTTGCTCCTCCCTCATGACTCTTTGGTCTTCTCTAATTTCATGGAGGAGGATTGAATGCTCTTGGTGCTCCACTCTTTGTTGTCTGATGTTGGAACTTAATTCTCCTAGGGAGGTGTTGATTTGCTCCCAATAGTTTTGTGGAGGAAAATGCATCTCTTGAGGCATCTCAGGGATTTCATGATGAGGAATTTCCTCATGCTCTTGTCCATGAGTGGGTTCTCTTGTTTGCTCCATCCTTTTCTTAGTGATGGGCTTGTCCTCATCAATGAGGATATCTTCCTCTATGTCAATTCCAGCTGAATTGCAGAGGTGACAAATGAGATGAGAAAAGGCTAACCTTGCCAAAGTAGAGGACTTGTCCGCCACCTTGTAGAGTTCTAGGGATATAACCTCATGAACTTCTACTTCCTCTCCAATCATGACGCTATGGATCATGACAGCCCAGTCTATAGTAACTTCAGATCGATTGCTAGTAGGAATGATTGAGCGTTGGATGAACTCCAACCATCCACTAGCCACAGGCTTAAGGTCATGCCTTCTTAGTTGAACCGACTTCCCTCTTGAATCTCTCTTCCATTAAGTATTTCCCCCGAACCATTGTGAGCTAGTTCTTAGGGTCTGGGTTCACACTTTGATCATGGTTTTTGGTGATCCATGCATTGGCATAGAATTCTTGAACCATTAAGATCCTGACTTGTTGAATGGGGTTGGTGAGAATTTCCCAACCTCTTCTTCGAATCTCATGTTAGATCTCCGGATATTCACCCTTTTTGAGCTTGAAAAGGACCTCGGGGATCACCTTCTTCTTGGCCACAACTTCATAGAAGTGGTCTTGATGCACCTTTGAGATGAATCTCTCCATCTCCCATGACTCGGAAGTGGAAGCAATTGCCTTCCCTTTCCTCTTTCTAGAGGTTTCTCTGGCCTTTGGTGCCATAAATGGTTATGCAAAAACAAAAAGCAATGCTTTTACCACACCAAACTTAGAAGGTTTGCTTGTCCTCGAGCAAAAGAAGAAAGAAGAGAGTAGAGGAAGAAGAAATAGAGGAGATGGAGAGGGTTAGTATTTCGGCCAAGGGGGTGAGTAGGGTGTATGATGTGTGAAAATGAAGGAGTGAAGATTGGTTTATATAGGAGTGGAGAGAGGGGTAGGGTTCGACCATGTATGGGTGAGTTTGGGAGGGAAATTGGTTTGAATTTGAATGGTGAGGTAGGTGGGGTTTTATGATGGATAGATGTGGATTGGTGAAGAGATTATGGAGAAGAGGGTAGGATTTGATAGGTGAGGGGTATTTGGAGAAGAGGTATTGAGGTGATTGGTGAAGGGTATTTGGGAAAGGGTGTTATGGAAAGGTGTGAAGAAGAGAGAGAGAGATGAAGTAGGTGGGAATCCTGTGGGGTTCACAGATCCTGAAGTGCCAAGGATTTCTCATCCCTGCACCATGTGGTGTGTAAACGCCCCCTTGATTGCCAATCCTGGCGTTAAACGCCAGGTTGCTGCCCATTTCTCACATTTAACGCCAGCTTTTCTCCCCTTTATGGCATTAAACGCTACTCTTGTGCCCATTCCTGACGTTAAATGCCAGTCTTGTGCCCATTTCTGGCGTTAAATGCCTAGAATGGTGCCAGACTGGGCGTTTAACGCCCATTCTGCTACCCTTACTGGCGTTTAAACGCCATCAAGCTTCTCCTCCAGGGTGTGCTGTTTTTAATACTATTTTTCATTTTATTTTTGCTTTTTCAATTGTTTTTGGGACTTCACATGATCATCAACCTATAGAAAACATAAAATAACAATTGAAAATAAATAGATATAATAAAATTGGGTTGCCTCCCAAGAAGCGCTTCTTTAATGTCAACAGCTTGACAGTGGGCTCTCATGGAGCCTCACAGATACTCAGAGCATGATGATGGCCTCCCAATACCAAACTTAGAGTTTGAATGTGGGGGCTCTATTTGACTCTGTTTTGAGAGAAGCTTTCCATGCTTCCTCTCCATAGTTACAGAGGGAGATCCTTGAGCTTTAAACACAAGGGAGTCCTCATTCACTTGAAGGACCAATTCTTCTCTGTCAACATCAATCACAGCTTTTGCTGTGGCTAGGAAGGGTCTGCCAAGGATGATGGATTCATCCATACACTTCCCAGTGTCTAGGATTATGAAATCAGCAGGGATGTAGTGGCCTTCAACCTTTACCAAGACATCCTCTACAAGTCCATAAGCCTGTTTCCTTGAATTGTCTGCCATCTCTTGTAAGATTCTTGCAGCTTGTACCTCAAAGATCCCTAGCTTCTCCATTACAGAGAGAGGCATGAGGTTTATGCTTGACCCTAGGTCACACAGAGCCTTCTCAAAGGTCATGGTGCCTATGGTACAAGGTATTGAGAACTTTCCAGGATTCTGTCTCTTCTGAGGTAATCTCTGCCTAGTCAAGTCATCCAGTTCTTTGGTGAGCAAGGGAGGTTCATCCTCCCAAGTCTCATCACCAAATAACTTGCCATTTAGTTTCATGATTGCTCCAAGGTACTTAGCAACTTGCTCTTCAGTAACATCTTCATCCTCTTCAGAGGAAGAATATTCATCAGAGCTCATGAATGGCAGAAGCAAGTTTAATGGAATCTCTATGGTCTCTGTATGAGCCTCAGATTCCCATGGTTCCTCATTAGGGAACTCCTTGGAGGCCAGTGGACATCCATTGAGGTCTTCCTCAGTAGAAATCACTGCCTTTCCCTCCTCTATGCATTCGGCCATGTTGGTTAAAGTTATGGCCTTGCACTCTCTTTTTGGATTCTCTTCTGTATTGCTTGGGAGAGTACTAGGAGGGAGTTCAGTAACTTTTTTACTCAGCTGACCCACTTGTGCCTCCAAATTTCTAATGGAGGACCTTGTTTCAGTCATGAAACTTTGAGTGGTCTTAATTAAATCAGAGACTATGGTTGCTAAGTCAGAGTGGCTCTGCTTAGAATTCTCTGTCTGTTGCTGAGAAGATGATGGAAAAGGCTTGCTATTGCTAAACCTATTTCTTCCACCATTACTGTTGTTGAAGCCTTATTGAGGCCTCTGTTGGTCCTTCCATGAGAGATTTGGATGATTTCTCCATGAAGAATTATAGGTGTTTCCATAGGGTTCTCCCATGTAATTCACCTCTTCCATTGCTGGATTCTCAGGATCATAAGCTTCTTCTTCAGATGAAGCTTCTTTGGTACTGCCTGTTGGTGCTTGCATGCCAGACAGACTCTGAGAAATCATATTGACTTACTGAGTCAATATTTTGTTCTAAGCCAATATGGCATTCAGAGTATCAATCTCAAGAACTCCTTTCTTCTGATTTATCCCATTATTCACAGGGTTCCTTTCAGAAGTGTACATGAATTGGTTATTTGCAACCATCTCAATGAGTTCATGAGCTTTTGCAGGCGTCTTCTTCAGATGAAGAAATCCTCCAGCAGAGCTGTCTAATGACATCTTGGACAGTTTAGACAGACTATCATAGAAGATACCTATGATGCTCCATTCAGAAAGCATGTCAGAAGGACACCTTCTGATCAATTGCTTGTATCTTTCCCAAGCTTCATAGAGGAATTCACCTTCCTTCTGTCTGAAGGTCTAGACTTCCACTCTAAGCTTACTCAATTTTTGAGGTAGAAAGAACTTTGCCAAGAAAGCATTGACTAGCTTTTCCCAAGAGTTCAGGCTTTCTTTAGGTTGTGAGTCCAACCATGTCCTAGCTCTGTCTCTTACAGAAAAAGGGAAGAGCATAAGTCTGTAGACCTCAGGGTCAACTCCATTGATCTTAACAGTGTCATAGATTTGCATGAATTCAGCTAAGAACTGATGAGGATCTTCTAATGGAAGGCCATGAAACTTGCAATTCTGTTGCATTAGAGAAACTAATTGAGGCTTAAGCTCAAAATTGTTTCCTCCAATGGCAGGGATTGAGATGCTTCTCCCATAGAAGTCGGGAGTAGGTGTAGTAAAGTCACCAAGCACCTTTCTTGCATTGTTGGCATTGTTGTTGTTTTCGGCTGCCATGGCTTCTTCTTGTTTGAAAATTTCTGTTAGGTCCTCTACAGAGAATTGTGCTTTAGCTTCTCTTAGCTTTCTCTTCAAGGTCCTTTCAGATTCAGGATCAGTTTCAACAAGAATGACTTTGTCCTTGCTCCTGCTCGTATGAAAGAGAGGAGAAGAAAGTATGGAATCCTCTATGTCACAGTATAGATATTCCTTGAGGTGTCAAAGGAAAAGATGAATGGAAGGAGGAGGTAGAGAGGAGAGAATTCGAACTTATCAAGAGGGATATGGTTCGAATTGCACATTGAGGAGGAGTGTTAGTCCTTTAAATAGAAAATGTTAGAAGGGGGAAGAATTTTCGAAAAAAATAAAAAAAAAGATTTTGAAATAATTCAAAGAAATTTTGAAAAAAAAATTGATTGGTGATTTTCGAAAATTAAAATTTAGAAAGTAGTTAAGTGATTTTGAAAAAGATTTTGAAATTAGAAATAAAATAGATATGATTGAAAATCATTTTTGAAAAAGATGTGGGTGAGAAGATATGATTGAGAAAATATGGTTTTAAAAAGATATGATTGACAAAAAATTAAAAAGATTTGATTTTTAAAATTAATGCCTTGGCTAACAAGAAATTTGAAAGATATGATTCTAACATTCAATTATTGAACCTTTCTTAACAAGGAAGAAATTTTTGAATCACATCTCTAATTGTTAGCAAGGATTTTTGAAAATAGTAAAAAAAAATAAAAAATGGAAAGAAATTGATTTTAAAAAGATATTATTGAAAAGATATAATTTGAAAAAGATTTGATTTTGAAAAATTATGAAAATTTTAAAAAAGATTTGAATTAAAAACAAAATCTTCCCTCTTGTGCCATCCTGGCGTTAAACGCCCAGAATGGTATACATTCTGGCGTTTAATGCCCAAAATGCTACCTTTTTGGGCTTTTAACGCCCAGCCAGGTACTCTAGCTGGTGTTTAAACGCCAGTTTTCCTTCCTCATTGGGCGTTTTGAACGCCCAACTTTTTCTGTGTAATTTCACTGCTGAATGTTCTGAATCTTCAATTCTCTGTATTATTGACTTGAAAAGTCATAGTTTTTTTTTAATTTTTTTTTAATTTTTAGAGAATAATAACAAAATAAAACTAAATCATGAAGAACTAAGATCAAATAAACAATGCATGCAAGACACCAAACTTAGAAATTTTCATATTAGAGACACTAACAAATTGAGAATGCATATGAAAAACAACAAAACACACAAAACAAGAGAATTTAAAGATCAGACCCAATAAAATCATCAAGAACAACTTGAAGATCAATGAAGAACAGAATGCATGTAATTTTTCAAAAATTATGAGAATGCAATTGACACCAAACTTAAAATTAGACACTAGACTCAAACAAGAAACATAAATTATTTTTGGTTTTTATGATTTTATAAATTTTTTTGTAATTTTTTTTCGAAAATCAATTGGAAAAAGAGAAAATAAGGAATTCAAAATTTTTAATGAGAATTCCAGAAATCATGCAATGTTAGTCTAAAACTCCGGTCCAGGAATTAGACATGGCTTACTAGCCAGCCAAGATTTCAGTGAAAGCTTCGGTCCAAAACACTAGACATGGCCAATGGCTAGCCAAGCTTTAGCATATCCTTACATTCAACAGCAAGATTGATAGAAATCAACAAGCTCTTGTGGTGATAAGTTGAAACCTCGGTCCAAAAGATTAGACATGGCTTCACAGCCAGCCAGACTTCAACAGATCATCATGAAACTCTAGAATTCATTCTAATGGTGTTCATCCTGGCGCCTATTGACTGCTCCTATTTCCATTCTCACTTAGGGACAAAGCAGCCAAGTGGCTGGAATCTTTCCCAAGGGAAAGCTTGACAACTTGGGAAGAAGTGGTGAACAAATTTTTAGCAAGATTTTACCCTCCTCAACGAATCAATAGGCTGAGAGCTGAGGTCCAAACTTTCAGGCAACAAGATGGTGAGACTCTATATGAAGCATGGGAGAGGTTTAAAGACCTAACAAGGAGGTGCCCACCAGATATGTTCAACGAATGGGTGCAGCTGCATATTTTCTATGAAGGACTCTCTTATGAGTCAAAGAAGGCCGTAGACCATTCATCCGGAGGATCTTTGAACAAGAAGAAGACTATTGAGGAAGCCATAGATGTTATTGAAACAGTAGTAGAGAACGACTACTTCTAAGCTTTCGGAAGAGGGAACACAAGAGGAGTAATGGAGCTAAACAATATAGATGCTCTGTTGGCCCAAAACAAGCTCATTACCCAGCAGCTGGCTGACCTCACCAAGAAGATGGAGATGAACCAAGTAGCAGCAATCTCCACTTCATCAACAACCCAAGAAGGAGTGAATGAAGAAGCAGAGGGTAGTCAGGAGCAAGCCAACTACATTGGGAATTCACCAAGGAAAAATTATGATCCATACTCCAAGACCTACAACCCTGGATGGAGAAACCACCCAAACTTTGGGTGGGGAAATGAGCAAGATCAAAACCAAGACCAGAGACGTTACAACTCCAACAATAATGCAGCTCACCAGCAATTCACACAGAGGACATCTCAACACCCCCACAACAACACTTCTCCACATGCTTATCAAAACCAAAATAGCACATCTGCTCCGAATCACCCATCAATTGATGACAAGCTCTCTAAGATCGAAACCTTAATTGAAGGAGTATGCAAAGACATTCAAAACAGTAAAGCATTCAGAGAGGAAGTGCAGTCAAACATGCAGAATCAAAGTGCTACCATCAAGAAACTGGAGACACAAATCAGCTATCTATTTAAGCAGCTTCCTAACCACAACCTTTGCTATGATGCCCATTCAAGCAAAAGGGAGGAGTGTCAAGCTATCACACTTAGGAGTGGGAAGGAACTGAAGGAACGTCCCCAAAAACCACAAGAAGAAGGCTCAAATGAAAAGGGAGAAGAGCAAGATGGAGTTTAACCTCCCACGCCAAGTCTGCAGAAAGAAAAAGGGATACCACAACTGAACATCTCAAGAGCTCCATATCCCCAGCTATTGAAGAAAAGGGAAGATGACAACCAGTTCTTGAGATTTTTGGAAATCTTCAAGAAACTACAAATTAACATACCCTTTGCTGAAGCCATAGAACAAATGCCACTCTACGCCAAGTTTTTGAAGGAGCTAATGACTAAGAAGAGAAGCTGGAAGAACAATGAGACTGTGATACTAACTGAAGAGTGCAGTGCTATCATTCAGCATAAACTACCCCAGAAACTGAAGGATCCTGGGAGTTTTCAGATCCCTTGTATTATAGGAGAAATCACAGTAGAGAAGGCTCTTTGTGACTTAGGGGCCAGCATCAATTTGATGTCAGTAGCTATGATGAGAAAGATGAAAATTGAGGAGGCTAAACCAACAAAAATGGCCCTACAACTGGCAGACCGATCGTTCAAATTCTCCCACGGGATAGTAGAGGATTTGCTAGTAAAAGTGGGAGATTTTATATTTCTAGCAGATTTTGTGGTGCTGGACATGCAGGAGGACGCCAAGACCTCCATCATCTTGGGAAGGCCATTCTTGGCCACTACTGGAGCTGTCATTGATGTTCAGAAGGGTGACCTCACCCTGAGATTACACAATGAAAAGATGACATTCAATGTGTTCAAGGCCATGAGTTACCCACCAGAATAATTGGGGGAATGCATGAGGTTAGATGCACTTGAGGATGAAGTGTAGGAGAATTTTGAAGAAGAAGAACCTGAAGAGGACGAGAGATTGGTGGAGGAAGAATCTGAATCAAGTGAAGAGGTGGCCACAGCAGAAATACATATACCAGATGCACCAAAGGAAGGGAACGAAAAGTCAGAAGCACCCAAACTTGAACTCAAAGCACTGCCACCCACTCTCAAATATGCATATCTAGGAGAAAATAAAAACTACCCAATAATCATAAATTCATCCCTCAGTCAAGATCAAGAGGACGAGCTACTCAAGGTGCTGCGGGAGCATAAGGATGCCATTGGATGGACCCTTGCTGACTTGAAGGGAATCAGTTCAGCCATATGCATGCATAAAATACTGTTGGAAGATGATGCTAAGCCATCCATTCAATCCCAGAGAAGGCTGAACCCAATCATGAAGGAAGTGGTACGGAAAGAGGTTATGAAGCTTTGGCAAGGAGGGGTCATATACCCAATTTCGGACAGCCCTTGGGTTAGCCCCATACATGTTGTGCCCAAGAAGGGAGGAATCACTGTGGTCACCAATGAGAAGAACGAGCTCATACCTACAAGGACCGTCACAGGATGGCGGATGTCCATAGACTACAGAAAACTCAATGAGGCTACATGAAAAGACCATTTTCCCCTTCCATTCATGGATCAGATGTTGGAAAGACTTGTAGGGCACGCATATTATTGTTTTCTCGACGGTTATTCAGGATATAACCAAATAGTGGTTGATCCCAAAGACCAAGAGAAAACCTCATTTACTTGTCCATATGGAGTGTTTGCCTATAGGCGCATGCCATTTGGGCTATGTAATGTACCTGCAACTTTCCAACGCTGCATGCTTTCTATCTTTTCAAATATGATAGAAAAATTCATTGAAGTTTTTATGGATGATTTCTCGGTATTCGGAGTTTCCTTTCTTAGTTGCCTACATCACCTCGCCTTGGTATTGAAAAGATGCCAAGAGACCAATTTGGTCTTGAACTGGGAAAAATGCCACTTCATGGTGACAGGAGGAATAGTCTTTTGTCACAAGGTCTCTCACCAAGGCATTGAGGTTGATAGAGCTAAAGTAGAACTTATTGAAAAACTACCCCCACCCAGTGATGTCAAGGCAATTAGGAGTTTTTTAGGGCATGCTGGTTTTTACAGAAGGTTCATTAAAGATTTTTCAAGGATAGCCAAGCCCTTAAGCAATCTCCTTGTATCTGATACACCATTTATCTTTGATGAAACATGCATGCTAGCATTTGCACATTTAAAAATGAGGTTATCCTCTTCTCCTATCATTTCCCCACCTGATTGGAACCTACCATTTGAATTGATGTGTGATGCATCTGATTTTGCAGTTGGGGCAGTGTTAGGACAAAGGAAAGATAACCTAGTTCGTGTAATATACTATGCTAGCAAAGTCCTTAATGAAACTCAAAGAAATTATACCACTACTGAAAAGGAGTTGCTAGAAATAGTTTTTGCATTTGATAAATTTAGATCATACCTCATTGGTGCTAAAGTGATTGTCTTTACAGATCACGCAGCACTTAAATATTTGTTTGCCAAGCAAGAATCAAAGCCAAGACTAATAAGGTGGATCTTACTGTTGCAGGAATTTGATATTGAAATCAGAGACAAGAAAGGAGTGGAAAATAAGGTGGCAGATCACCTATCCAGAATCCCTCATGATCAAGGTGGAGAAAATGATACAAATGTGAACGAGCTCTTCCCTGATGAGCAGTTGATGACAGTTCACAAAGCACCATGGTTTGCAGATATTGCAAATTTCAAGGCAACTGGGGCATTACGCCCAGGGATCAATAAACATCAAAAAAGGAAGCTCATGAATGACGCAAAATACTTTGTCTGGGATGAGCCATATCTCTTCAAGAAATGTTCAGATGGAATCCTTAGAAGATGTGTTTCGGAAGGAGAAGGAAGAGAAGTTCTGTGGAATTGCCACGGTTCATGTTATGGCGGGTACTTTGGAGGGGACAGAACTGCAGCAAAGGTGTTACAAAGCGGATTCTTTTGGCCCACCCTTTTCAAGGATGCCAAGGAACTAGTAAAAAGCTGCAATGAATGCCAAAGATCTGGAAACCTGCCTAAAAGAAACGCCATGCCACAAAATTTCATCTTGGAACTGGAACTGTTTGATGTGTGGGGAATAGATTTCATGGGACCATTCCCAACCTCATATGCAAACAAGTACATCCTGGTAGCAGTGGATTATGTTTCCAAGTGGGTAGAGGCTATTGCAACCCCAACTAATGATAACAAGGTAGTCATGAACTTCCTCAGGAAGAATATCTTTAGCCGGTTTGGAGTCCCAAGAGCCCTCATCAGTGATGGAGGGAGCCACTTTTGTAACAAACCACTAGAAGCTCTCCTCCTACGATATGGGGTAAAACACAAAGTAGCCACACCTTACCACCCTCAAATGAGTGGGTAAACTAAGATATCCAACAGAGAGCTGAAGAGGATCCTGGAAAAGACTGTGGGTGCATCTAGAAAGGATTGGTCGAAGAAGCTGGATGATGCTCTTTGGGCATACAGAACAGCATTCAAAACTCCACTTGGAATGTCTCCATATCAACTGGTCTATGGGAAGGCTTGTCATTTACCACTTGAGCTGGAACACAAAGCTCTCTGGGCTATCAAGATACTAAATTTTGACAGCATTGCTGCTGGTGCAAAAAGGATCTTGCAGCTGCAAGAGATGGAGGAATTCAGGTCACAAGCCTATGAAAACACTAAGATGTACAAAGAAAAGGCAAAGAGAAAACATGACATGCATCTTGTGCCTAGGAGTTTCGAAAAAGGGCAGCGAGTACTCCTTTACAATTCTAAATTAAGGCTGTTCCCAGGAAAACTCAAGTCAAGGTGGTCCGGACCTTTCATGGTTACGAAAGTATCGCCATATGGCCACATCGAAATCACGGATGAAGGTTCAGAGAGGACTTTTACAGTGAATGGACAAAGACTCAAGCATTATCTGGGCAACATGGGGGAAAATCCCAGAGTAAAGTACCATCTCAAGTAATTAAGGACTCGTCGATCTAGCGACGATAAAAGAGCGCTCTGTTGGGAGGCAACCCAACCTCAGGTATTTTTACTTTCATCTTTATTTCAATAAAAAAATCACAAGTCGTTTCCCCTGTATTGTAAGGAGCTAAGTTTGGTGTTCCACACCAGAACAATCCAAGAGTGATGGTGTAATTCTAAGTTTGGTGTTCCACCAAAGGACATTAGTTAGAATTACACTCCACTCCAGAAGAACATTGCTAGCTCCATCCAATCAAGAGAAACCACTTAGATGTAGTTAGACTATAGGTTATCATTGCTTTGTTGACAACAAGATATGGGGTTCTCTGCATATGTGCAATGTTTGGACTGGGCAAGGAACTAAGTTTGGTGTTCACACACCAAATTGAGTTCAAAAAGCACCAGCATACATGCAAGCTAACTATGTCTCAAGTGCTTTGGGAACAAGAAACTTCCAGTAACCTTGCCTGAATACTTTGCTTTGAATATACTCCAGCTAACTATGTTTCAAAAGACCAGAGTGGAGTTCACATTATGGAGTACATTCATGAGTTTGTGGTATGATCATAAGTTAGCTAAGTTGGTTCAACCATAAGGTGGGATGACAACTATCTGGCCTGAATACTTTGCTTTGAATATACTCATGAGACTAAGTATATGACAAGATCCTAATAAGAGAAAGAGAAAAGAATAATGAAAGTGGAAAAACAAAAGAAAAAGAGTAAGCAATAAGGCTAGGCACCAATGGTTTTGATCTTAAGATATGTGTCTGTGGTGTTCCTGTGTGAGGGATCTACTTGGATGAATAAGCTCTTAGGGGTGCTTTATCACCTGGTAACTTGGGTTAACTAACCCGGGATTATCAGCTGAAAGTCCATCATCAAGAGTAACCCTCACCACAGAGCATTTAGTAACCCAAAGAGGTGCTGGAGACCAAGGTCTCAAGAAGGAAAATAAATGAACTATATGTCTGTGGTGTGTATGTATGGGGGAGAGACTTGAGGGAGTAAGTCCTTAGGGGTGCTTCAACACCTAGCACCTTGAACCAACTGGTTCGGGAGTGTTGGCTGAAAGCTTATCTTAAAAAGTTGCCCCCTTACAGAGCACTTAGCCTAAGAACACCAATAAGCTCTGAAATGACAAAAAAGGGATCAATGAATAAAAGTCTCATGGGATGTAAGCAAAGTGAGTGTTTTAAGACATGATAAAGGTCTGAAAGCCAGGAATGAACCTAAGATGCTATGCATGAAACCACCATAAAATCAGTGATATGACGTCCACAAGAATGACTCATTGCTCTTGGCATTCCATTCATCATTCTCTTGTTCCAGTACTTGCTTAGGGACAAGCAAGCTTTAAGTTTGGTGTTGTGATGCCAGGGTATCTTGGCCAGTTTTACTGACCTTTTCTTTACTGTTTTTAGGTTAGTTTCATGCATTTCCTTAGGAAATAAGCTAGTTTTGGGTAGATATTCACTTATACCTTGATTCAAGCATACATTGTGCATTTTACATTATTTCATGAGGATTTTGCATGAGTTTAGTGAAAAATTGTATGTTGCATTACCCATGACTTGGAATAGAACTTTGATGCACTCTATTGCTTGATTTTAGGACCAAAGGAAGCAAGGAATGGGAGGTAACTTGCAAAGTTAATGAGAAAAGTGATTTCCAATAACGCTCTCAAAGCCATCATTGACCACGTTAAGAGTCACGTTAACTAAGTTAATGTGAACTCTAACGTGGAGAAGGGAAGTTGAGCCAATGTTAGTGACACTTAACATTGTCACTAACGTTGGCAAATTCTCATAAGTGGCCACGTTAGAGTCCATGTTAACTTAGTTAACGTGGCCTCTAACATTAGAAAGGGGGAGAAGCGCCAACGTTAATGACATTCAACATTGTCACTAACGTTGGCATAAGGAGAAATATACCACGTTAACTCCCACGTTAACTTAGTTAACGTGGGAGCTAACGTAAGAAGCAAGCATGGTCGACAACGTTAGTGACACCCAACATTGTCACTAACGTTGGAAGCAACCACTCAACCCCCCCAAGGAGCCACGTTAACTTCCACGTTAACCTAGTTAATGTGGAAGCTAACGTTGATGAGTGAAAGAATGGCCAACGTTAGTGACACTCAACATTGTCACTAACGTTGGGGATGGCTAAGCATGGCCACGTTAGAAGCCACGTTAACCTAGTTAACGTGGACTCTAACGTGAGGCATAGGGGCACCTTGGAATGTTATTGACAATGTTGAGTGTCACTAACATTCTCGAAGGATGGCAAGCCCACGTTAAAGAGCCACGTTAACTAAGTTAACGTGGGCTCTAACGTGGGAACAAAGGGGGCTTTTCAAAGTTATTGGAAATGTTAAGTCTCAATAACGTGTGCGAAGGACTTAGAGGCAACGTTAGTGGCAACGTTTATGCCACTAATGTTGAAGTTAACGTGGCTTTTACTTAGTAACGTTAGTGAGAAAGTTGATTGTCACTAACGTTCTCGAACTTATATTTTCACTAAACGTTAACACCCCTAACGTCCTAAGCTAAAGTCTCTACCCACTTCACATTTTCTCTCTGCAAGTAAAGCCAAGCCCAAATGAAGAAGAGAACTGCTTCAAACTCAAGATCCAAAGGCCCAAGAACTTGAAGAGCCAACTAGAAGCTGAGAGAAGTAGTATATATAGGAGTAGCTTTGAATTGTGAAGGAGTTAAAAAAAGTTGGAAAAAGAGAACTACTCCTGTATTTTACTTTCTCTGCAATTTCTAGTTCTATGATGTATTCTCCATCTTTGTTTTCATTTTCTAGAGCTATGAACAACTAAACCCCTTTCATTGGGTTAGGGAGCTCTGTTGTAATTTGATGGATCAATACTAATTTTTATTATCCTTCTTCTATCTTTTCTCTTGATTTTACTTGAAAGATTTCGATCTTCATCCAATTGAGTAGTTATCTTGGAAAAGAAGCTATTCAAACTTGGATCTCTTTTGAACCTTGAAAGAGGAATGAAGAGATCAAGCTAGAAATGCTTTCTCATGCTGGACCAAATTGGGTTTGGATGGGTATGTGACTATAACCCTCTCAATACTTGATTTGGGACATGCATGTGGTATAATCAGTGACCATACTTCATCTCTTCTCATGAGCAATTGACCAAGGAATTGGCTATTGATCAAGATTTGAGAGATTGAATTGCAAGACATTGTAATTCAATCACTTAAGATTTCCAAGGAGATCAATGAGTGCATTGATTGAGGAAGAGATGAAAATGAACTTGATCCGGAGAATTGCAACATCTCCTAAGCCCAATGAACTCCCCATCTCTGATCTTACCCATTCTCTTTAATTTCTGCCATTTACTTTTATGAGCACATCCCCCATTCCCATTTACAATTTTGCAATTTATTTTCAGTCATTTACTTCCAGTCCTTTAATTTTAGCATTTACTTTTCTGTTATTTACATTCCCGCCATTTTATTTTTTGGAACTCTCAACCCAAATACTGGATTCGCTCAACTAGAACATTCTTCTAATTAAAGTTGCTTGATCAATCAATCCCTGTGGGATTCGACCTCACTCTATTGTGAGTTTTTACTTGACGACAAATTCGGTACACTTGCCGAAGGGAGATTTGTTGTGAGACAAGTTTTCCGTGCATCAGGTCGATCCCACAGGGATTGATGGATCAAGCAACTTTAGTGAGGTGATTAGTTTAGTCAAGCTAACAATGGTGAATTGAGTGAGAATCGATCAACAGAAAGTAAATTATAGGAAATTTAAATTGCAGAATGTAAATTGACTGAAACTTAAAGAGAAAGAAATGTAAAGTGCAGCAAATGTAAAGGGAATTGGGTGCAGGGAATTTTAAAAAAGCAATAAAGCAAGCAATCGAAGAGATCTTGAGAACAAGTAACAGGAAATTTAAATTGCATGAAGATTAAATCAGATCGAATCATGAGCAGAATTGTAAAGTTGCAGAGAAATAAAAGTGTAGAAGATGGAAATTATAGGAAAGTAAATTGGGAGCAATGTAAACAGAAAAGTAAAATCACAGAGAAGAAAATTGGAGCTGAGGATTTGAAATTTGCATAAACTGAATTCAAGACTGAAATATAGAAAGTGCAGAAAAGAAAAGTGTATCAAAGAGAGCTTTCTATTCTATCCTACTCCTACTCCTATTGCTCTCTAGCAGAGCCAGCCTCCTTTTTTCAATGAAATGAAACTGATGCCTTTATATAGGCTTTACAAAATAAAAAATGAAATTGAAATTGAAAACAAATTACAATTTAAATGAAATTCCTAATCTAACTATTTCTTGTGCCTTTGAGTGATGTCAATGGGTTTTGTTGGTTCGGCCTTGAATGAAAATGGGTTGGAGGTGCATGCTCCAGTGGAGCGTTTGGTTAGGAAAGTGAACGCCCCGTTCACTTTGCTTGGTGCTTCCTCACGTGCCAAGTTTTCTTCTAGCGTTCCCTTTCTGAACGCTGCGTTCCTTTTCTGAACGCTGGCTTCTCATGGGTGCTCCCTTTGGTTGAGCGCTCCGTTCCTTTGCAGCGCTCCCTTGGTCGAGCGCTTCTCTTAGCACTCCCTTGGTTGAGCGCTACATTCCCTTTTTTGAATGCCCTTAGTGCATGGCCCTTCTCCAAGCTGAAATTTCCGCAAAAGTTAACAAAGTGAGCGTGGCGCTCACTTTGCTAACGAGCGCTACTCCAAATGTTGGCTTTTGAGCGTGGTTTTTGGGCCTTAAAGATGCCTATCAATTGTACTTTAATTTCATGCCAAATATAGATTATTACATATCATTGAAAAGCTCTGAATGTCATCTTTCCAACACAACTGAAAGCGCATCAATTGGACATCTGTAGCTCAAGTTATGGTCCTTCGAAGAAGGCATGGTCATGCTGTTTGGGAGGCCGAAAACGCTCAATTAGTGAGCGTGGCGTTCACTTAGTGAGCGCTGCTTTGGAGGCCAAAGTTAGCGCCAGCTTCTGAATCCTAAACTTAATTTTCACCCCACACTATTATATATCGTTGGAAAGCTTTGGAGGTCTAATTTTCAATGCATTTGAGAGCGCATCATTTAAAGCTCTACAGCTCAAGTTATCCTCCTTGGAAGGTGGAGAGGTCAGCTGGCCTTACTGCAGGTTGATACTATATTTATCTTTGCACTTTCGGGGTAAGTTTTCTCCTTCAGATTTAGTGTCCACCATGCAGTGCCATATATGCTTGGAAAGCTCTAGATTCCTACTTTCCAATGCCACTAGAATCACCTCATTTGGAGCTTTGTAGCTCGAGTTATTCTTGTTGGAGTGTGAAGAGGTCAGGGTTTCAAATCCTCTTTGCTCCATTTGAGCTTAATTGAGCTTAATTTGTGCTTCTTTGCTTCTTTTTCTACTTATTTCCTACAAAGTTTATCAAATCAAAAGATCAAAGAAATATACCATTTAAGCACAAAAGCATTCAATATTCAAGCACTAATCATCAATTTCTTGTATGAAAAAGCATAGAAAAACATGACATGATGACATGTCATCACAACACCAAACTTAAACCTTGCTTGTCCCCAAGCAAGAAAAGAATCATGCAGTACATTTTGACAAACCAAGGTTAGAAGAATAGCAATTTAATGTTCACGGTAGGCTAGTTTTCTACGCATGCTACAATCACAAGAGAAATGTAAATGATTGATGCTTCTATCTAGCTCATTTTATGAAATCTTTTCCTTATGTTTTTTCCTTGAAACAAGCTTTTGATTTTCTTATTAGCTTATCCTTTTGGGTGCTTTACCCCAAGATTTGATAACAAAGCTACGATTCTAAATGCTTTGTTTTGAAGTATTACCACTTGATACATAAGCACCACAAGCATTGAATTAGAGGACTTCATTAAGCTCATTTGTTTCTTTTCTTGACTCTCTAATCATTGATGCTCAGAACCTTGAGCTTTGAGGGAGTGCTTTTGCACTTGAGCCTAGCCTTGACTTCTAAGTGTTTTGTTTTCAAGCTTTTTGCCTGATACATAAACACCACAAGTACTTAACAAATGAATTGTCATTGGTACTCAGAGCCTTCAACTTTCTCATTCTTTCCCTTTTTCTTTCTTGCCTTATTTGCATTTGCTTCCTTCAAGGTTTTCATGATTTCAAAAAAAATTTTCATAAAATGTCCTAGATGAAAACTTCAATAAAATCCAATGCAATTGAGCAATAATTAACCATACTAGCCTTCCAATACTTGTGTGCACATGCTAAGTTCTTCTTTAATTCCTTGTTTGTTTATGATCACGATACTTTACTGCTTTGAACTTTAAAAAACACAAGTTGGTAGTCATAGTGGCATAGCAACATGTTACAGATCAAAATCCAGGCTATGCTTATTCATACACACATGTAAACAGAGAAGATAAAGACAATCATGCAATTTAAAGTGCTAGAAACAAATGAGTGGAAAAGGGACTTTACAACCTTGTAATTCATCTTCTCTACTGTTATCCTTTTCCTACTATTCTTCCCCCTTCCCATACCAAACTCAGAATGATTGCTAATCCTCAAGCAACAATCAGAACAATGGTGATGAGGCTAAGATGGATCATGAGTGTCTTACACAATTAAATGTTAGTAGTACATGTGTTTAAGCAAGCAAAATTAAGAATAACCATCAAGACACAGGAAACAGAGACATTGTGATTGCAAACATAAGAGGGTGTGCATGATATATTGCATAAAGAATGAGTGGCACACCAAACTTAGTGTGACATTTTCACTTGGAATTAATGCAAGTATCCAGTAAAGATTGGAAGCAAATTTTGTTGCATAGCAACACCAAACTTAGAATGCAACCATATGTCAATTTATTTGAACTAAAACTAAACACAAGGAACTGTTATATGCTAATAACACAATCACCAAGTGAAGAATTTGTCATAGTCAGGATTTCTTGGTGAGGTATTAGCAACAACAGTTAATGAGAAAACTAAAAGACAATACTAAAAACAAAGAAATGACTAAAACAAAGAGAATGAAAAAGTGTGAAACCAAAAGAAAATTAACACTGCAATGGCTTTATGATTACGCAGACAATTGGTGTTGCTGGATTTATTGCCCAAAAAATTAAGTGGCACAACAAACTTAGAAACTTAGTGTGACACTTTCAGTTTAGAATTAGTGCAATTATCCCTAAAGATTGAAAACAGATTGTTGCAGGACAACATCAAACTTAAAATGTAATCATATGCCAATTTATTGAAATTAAACAAAGCAAAGAAAGAAAACAAAGCAGAGAAATGAAATGTTACCTAAGGTTGGGTTGCCTTCCAACAAGCGCTCTTTTAGTGTCATTAGCTTAACATGTTGTTCTTCACTTTCTTCCTCTTCTTCCAGTTTGTTAAGAGAAATGACCTCACAGGGGGAGAAGATTCAGCTATTGTCCCCTGTCTTGTTCTCTCCTCAGGAAGCTTCCTTTTGTTAATGGCTTGATTGAGCTTGCTTGCTGGATCAGGGGTAGGATTGGTGCTCTTGTTAGTTGCCTTCACTTCTTGGATTTCAATACTTGGTGGTTGTGTGATGGTTGGAGCATTATCTTTATCAAAAGCCTTTTGAATTGGTGGTTCAATAAGCCCTTCTTCTATGCATTTCTCTGCTTCAATTGAAAGTGAATCTCCTTAATTGTCTTCCTCCATTTCTTCTTCATGATTTTCCATTAAGTCCTTTGGGAGGTGTTCCGAGGGTTACCTGAAACTGAAGGCCGATCTCGGACGAGATCTTCTGTTCTGGTCGGTGCTGACGTGCCCGGCTGGTGAGTGACGGCCGGAGCTGTCGCGTCCGATTTGTTGGACAGGCTGTGTTGCTGATCCTTCGTCACCGGAGGGTGGTGGTACCTGCAAGGGACTCCAATGCTTAAGTTAGCAAGGGTATTAAGCAGGTTTTTTAGTAGAACCAGAGTATGAGTTATACCTGGGTGCTCCAGTGTATTTATAATGGTGTAGAGTGACCTTCTTAGATAAGATAAGTTAGTTATCTTATCTTATCTTATCTTATCTTTGAGTGAGGTTGATGAGCGGATATTTTATACGCTTTTTGGGGTTAATTTCATGAAGTTTTTAGTATGTTTTAATTGGTTTTTAGTATATTTTCATTAGTTTCTAGGAAAAATTCATATTTCTGGACTTTACTATGAGTTTGTGTGTTTTTCTGTAATTTCAGATATTTTCTGGCCGAAATTGAGGGAGCTGAGCAAAAATCTGATTCAGGCTGAAAAAGGACTGCTGATGTTGTTGGATTCTGACCTCTCTGCACTCGGAATGGATTTTCTAGAGCTACAGAAGTCCAATTGGCGCGCTCTCAATTGCGTTGGAAAGTACACATCCAGGGCTTTCCAGCAATATATAATAGTGCATACTTTGCTCAAGGATAGACGACGTAAACTGGCGTTCAACGCCAGTTCCATGTTGCAGTCTGGCGTTAAACGCCAGAAACAGGTTACAACCTAGCGTTTAACTCCAGAAACAGTCTAGGCACGTGTAAAGCTTAAGTCTCAGCCCCAGCACACACCAAGTGGGCCCCAGAAGTGGATTTTTGCACCATCTATCTTAGTTTATTCATTTTCTGTAAACCTAGGTTACTAGTTTAGTATTTAAACAACTTTTAGAGATTTACTTTGTACCTCATGACATTTTAGATCTGAACTTTGTACTCTTTGACGGCATGAGTCTCTAAACTCCATTGTTGGGGGTGAGGAGCTCTGCTGTGTCTCGATGAGTTAATGCAATTATTTCTGTTTTCTATTCAAACACGCTTGTGTCTATCTAAGATGTTCATTCGCACTTTAATATGATGGATGTGATGATCCGTGACACTCATCACCATTCTCAACCTATGAACGCGTGCCTGACAACCACCTCCATTCTACCTTCGATTGAATGAGTATCTCTTGGATTCCTTAATCAGAATCTTCGTGGTATAAGCTAGAATCCATTTGCAGCATTCTTGAGAATCCGGAAAGTCTAAACCTTGTCTGTGGTATTCCGAGTAGGATTCAGGGATTGAATGACTGTGATGAGCTTCAAACTCACAAGGGTTGGGCGTAGTGACAGACGCAAAAAGACCAACGGATCCTATTCCAGCATGAGTGAGAACCGATAGATGATTAGCCGGGCGGTGATAGCGCACCTGGACCATTTTCATTGAGAGGACAGATGGTAGCCATTGACAACGGTGATCCACCAACATACAGCTTGCCATAGGAGGAACCTTGCGTGCGTGAAGAAGAAGACAGGGGGAAAGCAGAGATTCAGAAGACAAAGCATCTCCAAAACTCCAACATATTCTCCATTACTGCAGAACAAGTATTTATTTCATGCTCTTTTATTTCTCGCAATTCAAACTGATAAATATAATTGATATCCTGACTAAGAGTTACAAGATAACCATAGATTGCTTCAAGCCAACAATCTCCGTGGGATTCGACCCTTACTCACGTAAGGTATTACTTGGACGACCCAGTGCACTTGCTGGTTAGTTGTACGAGTTGTGAAAAGTGTGATTCACAATTCGTGCACCAAGTTTTTGGCACCGTTGCCGGGGATTGTTTGAGTTTGAACAACTGACAGTGAATCTTGTTGCTTAGATTAGGAAGTTTTTGTCTTTTGTGTCAGAGTCTTTTATTTTCTTTTCGAAAATTTTTCAAAAATATTATTTTTCTTTATTGATTTTTAATTTTTCCGTGAGTTTAGTGTCATGTTTTAAGTTTGGTGTCAATTGCATGTTTTAATTTTCTTTTAAATTTTCGAATTTGTGTTCATTGTTCTTTCTTAATCTTCAAGTTGTTCTTGTTTATTTTCCTTGTTTGATCTTTAGTTTTTCTTGTTTTGTGATTTTTCTTGTTTTTTTTGTGCATTTTGTGATTTTTTATACATTAAATACCTTTGTTAAAACACTTTAAATTTATAGCTCAATTGGCTAGAGCGTTGTGCTTATGTTCTTGGTAATTGGCTATCTCCTTTTTTAAAAAAAAAAAACTTTTTCAAAAATAATTTTTCTTTGATTAAATCTTGTGCCAAACTTTAAGTTTGGTGTTTTCTTGTTAACTCTGCTTTAGTTTTCAAAAATTTTATTGTGATTTTCTGAAAATTTTTCAGTTTGGTGTTCCTTGGTGTTTTCCTTCCAAAATTTTCGAAAATAAAGAGTAGTAGATCTAAAAATTTTAAGTCTTGTGCCATTTTATTGTTTTTCTCTTTTCTCATTAAATTCAAAAATATATTTTCTCTCTATTTTAAAGTGAATTTTTGAAAATTACTTTTAAAATTCAGATTTTTATTTCAAAATTTAAAATCTTTTTCAAAAATCATATCCAAAATTTTTCAAATCTTCTTAATAAATTATTTTAGTCTTAAATTTTTTTTTTGCTCTTAATTTTCGAATTCTATATTTAATTTCAAACTATTTTATTCTCTTTTCTTTTATTATTTATTTATTCGTTCCCTTTTTACAAAAAAAAAATAAAAATATATTCTATTTGCTATTCATATCAATTCCCTTTTCTCCATCATGGATCTAAGTGGAAATGAACAGTCCAGAAGGACTCTGGGGTCATATGCCAACCCCACTACTGCTTCATATGGGAGTAGTATCTGTATACCCTCCATTGGAGTCAGCAGCTTTGAGTTGAATCCTCAGCTCATTATCATGGTGCAGCAAAGTTGCCAGTATTCCGGTCTTCCACAGGAAGAACCTACAGAGTTTCTAGCACAGTTTTTACAGATTGCTGACACAGTACATGATAAGGAAGTAGATCAGGATGTCTACAGATTATTACTGTTTCCATTTGCTGTAAAAGACCAAGCTAAGAGGTGGTTAAATAACCAATCTAAGGCTAGCATAAGGGCATGGAAACAACTGTCAGAAAAATTCCTGAATCAATACTTCCCTCCAAAACGGATGACACAGCTAACGATGGACATCCAAGGCTTTAAACAAGGAGATAATAAATCTCTTTATGATGCCTGGGAGAGGTATAGAGAGACGCTAAGAAAATGCCCCTCTGAAATGTTTTCAGAGTGGGTACAGTTAGACATCTTCTATTATGGGCTTATAGAGAAAGCTCAAATTTCTCTAGATCACTCAGCTGGTGGATCTATACACATGAGAAAGACAATTAAAGAGGCTCAAGAGCTTATTGATACAGTTGTAAGAAATCAGCATCTGTACCTAAGCAGTGAATCTTCCACAAAAGAAGAGGCTAAAACAGTAACTGCTGAACTCAGTCCTACAGAACAAATTACTGAATTCAATCAGCAATTAGACTCTCTAACAAAATAGCTAGCCGAATTCAAGGAGATACTACAAGACACAAGAATAGCTAACCTGAATATGGAAGTACAGTTGAATCAAACAGAACAGTAGTTATAAAAACAAATAATAGAAGAGTGTCAAGCAATTCAATTAAGAAGTGGGAAAACATTAAATACCTCACTTCAAGGCAGCAGGAAGCCAAGAAATGAACAACCTGCTATCCAAAATCCCTCTGAGGACAGTAAAAGCCCAGAGAGGAAAAACTCTGGCGTCCAAACGCCAGAAACTGACAAGGATTTGGCGTCAAACGCCCAATGGAAGCTTAGTTCTGGCGTTCAAACGCCAGGAACAAGTAAGGAGTTGGCGTTCAACGCCACTCCAGCTTCTAACCCTCGCATTCAAATGCCAGTGAGGGATCAGACACACACAAGTGCTGATAATAACCCCTCTAAAAAGGCTTCTCTAACCACCTCTGTAGGAAATAGACCTACAGCAACTAAGGTTGAGGAATATAAAGCCAAGATACCTTATCCTCAAAAACTCCTCCAAGAGGAGCAGGATAAGCAATTTGCTCGCTTTGCAGATTATCTCAGGACTCTTGAAATAAAGATTCCATTTGCAGAGGCACTTGAGCAAATACCTTCTTATGCCAAGTTCATGAAGGAGATCTTGAGTCATAAGAAGGATTGGAGAGAAACTGAAAGAGTTCTCCTTACTGAAGAATGCAGTGCAGTCATTCTGAAAAGCTTTCTAGAAAAGCTTAAAGATCCTGGAAGCTTTCTAATACCATGCATATTAGAGGGTAATTGCACCAAGACAGCTTTATGTGATCTTGGGGCAAGCATCAACCTAATACCTGCATCCACTATCAGAAAGCTTGGTTTAACTGAAGAAGTTAAACCAACCCGGATATGTCTCCAACTTGCTGATGGCTCCATTAAATACCCATCAGGCGTGATTGAGGACAAGATTGTCAGGGTTGGGCCATTTGCCTTTCCCACTGATTTTGTAGTGCTGGAAATAGAGGAGCACAAGAGTGCTACTCTCATTCTAGGAAGACCTTTCCTAGCAACTGGATGAACTCTCATTGATGTCCAAAAGGGGGAAGTAACCCTGAGAGTCAATGAGGATGAGTTTAAGTTGAATGCTGTCAAGGCCATGCAGCATCCAGACACACCAAAAGACTGCATGAAAGTTGATCTCATTGACTCTTTGGTAGAGGAGGTCAACATGACTGAGAGTCTCGAATCAGAGCTGGAAGACATCTTTAAAGATGTTTAGCCTGATTTGGAGGGTTCAGTGGAATTGAAAGAGCCTCTAAAACTTCCTCAGGAAGAGGAAAAACCTCCTAAACCCGAGCTCAAACCATTACCACCATCCCTAAAATATGCATTTCTGGGAGAAGGTGACACTTTTCCAGTGATCATAAGCTCTGCTTTAAATCCACAGGAAGAGGAAGCACTAATCCAAGTATGACAGTAGTTCATAATGAAAAAAATGAATTAGTTCCTACAAGAACAGTTACAGGGTGGCACATGTGTATTGACTACAAAAGGCTCAATACAGCCACCAGAAAGGATCATTTTCCTTTACCATTCATAGACCAGATGCTAGAGAGACTAGCAGCTCATGAATATTACTGCTTTTTGGATGGCTATTCAGGTTACAACCAAATTGCAGTAGATCCTCAGGACCAAGAGAAAACAGCATTCACATGTCCTTCTGGAGTATTTGCTTACAGAAGAATGCCTTTTGGTCTGTGTAATGAACCTGCAACCTTTCAGAGGTGCATGCTCTCTATCTTCTCTGATATGGGAGAGAAATTTCTGGAAGTCTTCATGGATAACTTTTCAGTATTTGGAGACTCATTCAGCTCCTGTCTTGACCATTTAGCACTTGTTCTGAAAAGATGCCAAGAGACCAACCTAGTTTTAAATTGGGAAAAATGTCACTTTATGGTGACTGAAGGAATTATCCTTGGGCATAAAATTTCAAACAAGGGGATAGAGGTTGATCAAGGTAAAGTGGAAGTAATTGAAAAATTACCACCACCTGCTAATGTTAAGGCAATCAGAAGCTTTCTGGGGCATGCAGGATTCTACAGGAGGTTTATAAAACATTTTTCAAAAATTGCAAAACCCCTGAGCAATCTGCTAGCTCTTGACACACCATTTGTGTTTGGCACAGAGTGTCTGCAAGCGTTTGAGACTCTGAAAGCTAAGCTGGTCACAGCACCAGTTATTTCTGCACCAGACTGGACTTTACCATTTGAATTAATGTGTGATGCCAGTGACCACGCCATTGGTGCAGTACTGGGGCAGAGGCATGACAAGCTTCTGCATGTCATTTATTATGCTAGCCGTGTTTTAAATGATGCCCAGAAAAATTACACAACCACAGAAAAAGAATTGCTTGCAGTGGTTTATGCCATTGACAAGTTTGGATCATACTTAGTAGGATCAAAAGTGATTGTATACACTGACCATGCTGCTCTTAAATATCTACTCACAAAGCAGGATTCAAAACCCAGGCTCATAAGATGGGTGTTTCTTCTGCAAGAATTTGATATAGAAATAAGAGACAGAAAAAGGACAGAGAACCAAGTGGCTGATCATCTGTCCCGGATAGAACCAGTAGAAGGGGAGTTTCCCCCCTCTATTGAGATCTCGGAGACCTTTCCGGATGAGCATTTGTTTGCCATTCAGGAAACACCATGGTTTACAGATATTGCAAACTATAAAGCTGCAAGGTTCATACCCAAGGAGTACAGTAGGCAACAAAAGAAAAAATTAATTATTGATGCAAAGTACTACTTGTGGGATGAACCCTATCTCTTTAAGGGATGTGCAGACGAAATAATCCGTAGGTGTGTGCCTAGAGAAGAGGCACAGAGGATCTGATGGCATTGCCATGGATCACAATATGGAGGCAATTTCGGAGGTGAGCGAACAGCCACCAAGGTCCTCCAATGTGGCTTCTACTGGCCTACACTCTATAGGAATTTCCGAGAGTTTGTACGTAACTGTGACAGTTGTCAAAGAGCTGGTAATCTGCCTCATGGTTACGCCATGCCTCAATAGAGAATCTTGGAGATTGAGTTGTTTGATGTATGGGGAATTGACTTCATGGGACCTTTCCCACCATCATACTCAAACACTTATATTCTGGTGGCAGTCGACTATGTATCAAAATGGGTAGAGACCGTTGCCACACCCACCAATGATACTAAAACAGTGCTGAAGTTCCTCTAGAAATATATCTTTAGCAGGTTTGGTGTCCGTAGAGTACTAATCAGTGATGGGGGCACTCACTTCTGCAACAAATAGCTTTACTCTGCCATGGTCCGGTATGGGATTCGCCACAAGGTGGCGACTCCATATCATCCACAGACAAATGGGCAAGCTGAAGTTTCTAACAGAGAACTAAAAAGAATCCTGGAACGGACTGTAAGTACCCATAGAAAGGATTGGGCAAGAAGCTTGGATGATGCTCTGTGGGCTTACAGAACAGCATTCAAGACTCCTATAGGGACCTCTCCATACCAACTTGTGTATGGTAAGGCCTGTCATCTGCCCGTGGAACTGGAACATAAGGCCTACTGGGCAACCAGATTCCTAAACTTTGATGCCAAATTAGCTGGAGAAAAAAGATTACTCCAGCTGAATGAGCTAGAGGAATTCAGACTCACTGCTTTCGAAAATGCCAAGCTTTATAAAGAGAAATAAAAAGGTGGCATGACAGAAAGCTATCATCTAGAGTCTTTGAACCAGGACAAAAGGTTTTGTTGTTCAACTCTAGGGTCAGGCTATTCCCTGGGAAACTGAAATCCCGGTGGAGGGGACCATATGTGATTACAAGTGTATCACCATATGGTTATGTGCAGCTTCAAGACATTGATTCTGATAAGAAGTTCATTGTTAATGGACAGAGAATCAAGCACTATCTTGAAGGCAATGTTGAGCAAGAGTGCTCATGGCTGAGGCTAGATTAAAAGCTCAACAAAGGTCCAGCTAAAGACAATAAAGAAGCGCTTGCTGGGAGGCAACCCAGCCGTTAGCAAAACTTTTTCTGTTATTTTATTTTATTTTATTCCTCATTTTATTTATATGAGCTTAATATTAACAAGGTAAAGAATCAATTGCATAAATCGACAGGGTTACAAAAGAATTCAGAGCACAAAATAGGAAAAAGGAGCTTACTGGCAAGAAAACACCAGTAAGAAAAACAATTGGGCGTTAAATGCCTAAAAGAAGTATCTACTGGGCGTTTAATGCCAGTAAAGATAGCCATCTAGGCATTAAACGCCAGAAAGAAGCAACTTCTGGGCGTTTAATGTAACAACCCTGATTTTCGAGTACGCGAGACCTTTTCTACTGGCACGAATTTCTTCGGAAGATCAGTAAAGGGAACACCTCTGATATACCATCAAGTATCTCAATTCTCATTGTCATTATGTCATCTTTAAGATAGAACCTTTTATGAGACAAGCTCAATAACACAGTCACGAAGAACCTAGTTTTTGAACCGTATCGGTTAGGTGTTTTGATTCGGTTTTTCGTAAATAGTTTCAGTTTGACAAATCAGACCCGATTTATGAGAGAAGAGAGATAATAGGATGATATTATCATTATATTAGTATTAGAGGCTTCTTGAATGATATTATAAGGTTACCTGGTCTGTTTTAGTTAAAAATAGGAAATCAGTTTAACCGGGTTTAGGTTTTACTGGTGCAGCTTAGCACTAGCACTCTCTGATGACGTTAGCAATGCTAAGGCCTCATCATACATGTTCTATTCTCATAATAAATATGTTACTAGTGTCATTTATGCTAGTAGCTCAGAAAATAATTTTTAGAGATGTTTTTACAAGTGTTCCGATACACCTAGTTTTAGTAGTTGTACACCAGAGATATTGTAATATTATTTTAACCCACCTCCAAGCCAACCAATCACAACTCACCTTACACCCCCAAGACCTCCAAGGCTGTCTCATTTCATCATTTTGGCCGAAAATAACAAGAGAGAAAAGAGAGAAACTTTCATGAACACTTAATCTTCAAAGCTTGATTTCTTCTGAACCAAAACTCAAATCAAAACTCCGATTTCACCAAAATGATCCTCTCTTCTTCCACTACATAACCATGTAACTTTTCAAGGATGGAAATAAGGTGAGATGGCTGTCTCCCTCCCATTTCAATTCGGTTTTCAAGGAAAACCATGCAAAACATTTGTTTTCTTGATGTTTTCCCTTAGGAATCATGCTTAACTTGACTTGAGGGCCAAGAAACGTGAATTTACAGCAAGTATAAGGTGATATATCTCTTCCTAATATACTGAGTGAGATTTGGTCAGTTGAGAGTTTTTGGATTTAAAGTTGTTCTTGATGTGTTTTAGGAGGAAAAAGTGCTTAAGGACCACCTGAAAGTTTAACCGAATTAGGAGCAGCAAAACCAGGTAGGGTGTCACGAAATTAATCTTGATTATTTGTGTTTGATTTGTGTGAATGTTGTATAAATTGGCTGTGCTAAAAATTGGTTGCATATATGATTGATTCTTGGTGAAAATTTGGTGAAATTTTGATGAAATTTGATGAAATTCAAGCTTTAAAGTTCATGTTCTTGGGCAGATGGAAAAATGAAACCCTAAGCTTAAATTGAGGTTCAATTTATGTTGAAATCATTTAGAAAAGATGGGGTTTTAGTGGCTGCAATTTTATTTTGAATTATGGTAAAAATCGGTTGCTGAAAAGACTGAAAAACGGGTAAAAACAGAGAAAGAATCTGAAAAATTTATGAAGAACATGAAGAACACTTTGAGTGTGGTGAAGAACATTGAAGAACACCTTTTAGATCTTAGAAAGGGCAAGGAAGTAAATATTTTGGTGTTTGAGGGGTTATTTTGTAATTTCTGAAAGTTAGGGTGGTTAAAGTAGAAATATTAAAAGTTACGGGTGGTAAAAAGTGAATTTTTAAAGGTTAAAAGTTAAAAAGGGGTAATTTTCGAAAAATTAATGATAAAATAATAAATAATAATAAAATATTAAATAATAATATTTAATTAAAAATAATATTTTAATAAAAATAATAAAATAATGCGAAAAAGGCAGTTTTCTGTAAAAGCTTTAGAAAGACAACTTTAAGCGTAGAATCTCATAATTACCTTCATAAAACACTTAGGGAGTGGTAATAACATGTTAGTGAGGCAAAGATAAATGAAAGATAAAAAGTTAAAGAAAAGATAAACACCAAAGAAAAGTCTGTAAAGTTTTAATGACAGAAAAACAGACAGAGATTAGTAAACGAACTAGGAGCAACATAGTTAGTTCTTGAGTTGCACCCAGGGTTAGGTATAATATGAAAAGTTAAACTGTTTCAGTATAGACTTAATGAACCTATACTTGGGACAGGCTAACTATTCATATCAAAATTTACATAAGCTTTAAATACATATGTTATGAAGAGAAATCAAAGCAGAGTAAAGAAACACAGAGAACAGAGTAACCAAAGAAAAGTAAAGAGATACAGAGAAAAGAGTGATCAGAGCAGAGTAAAAAGACAAAGAGAAAAGAGTAATGTGATAAAGATAAATGGTTTGAGTTACGATGTTGTAAAAGTAAAAGCTGTAAGGTTTGTATAGTATGATTGAACAGAGAAAGAAAGAGGTACTGCATAAGAATGTGAAAGTGGTGATTAATAATGCGAATGATAATGAATGATGATAATGAGAATGATTATGTGATGATCTGCTGCGTGAAGGCAGTCAGAAAGATGGTGGTACGACCACTGAGAGTGCTTTCCTGGGATACTTAGCTATAATGCTATTCTGTAAGTCAGAGGACTCTTACAGAGGTATCGAGAACACACGACTAGCATATACTCCTGTAAGTCAAAGGACTCTTACAGCGAGAGTGTGTGTGTAAGCTCCTGTAAGTCAAAGGACTCTTACAGTGAGAGCGTGTGTATGCTCCTGTAAGTCAAAGGACTCTTACAAAGAGTGTGTTGGGCAGATATAAGTTAACTAGCTCCGCCATGCAGGTCAAAGGACTCTTGCAGTGGTTTGCCTCACAAGTCAAAGGACTCTTGCGAGGGACATTGCCAACAGGAAAGCCTTACCTGGTCAGAGGACTCCGGGTAACGTCGGGAGCGGGTATGTAACCGACAAATGAGCTCATTACCTGCACTAGGGCTAGACATGCATCATATTTGGTTGCACATTTCCTCTGTTATGGTTGTTGTTTGAATGTATGCCTTCTTTGTTTTTATTCTATTCTCTGTGTCTCTGTTTTATTTTCTTGTATTCTTTTGTTTGTGTTTTGCTTTCTGTTTTCTTTATTTTCTCTATTTATATGTTTCTTCTGTCTACTGCTTCTCGGTATTCTGCTATTTATCTGCTAAACAACACAGAATTAATGAACGTAACTAATAACCCTGACCCTACTAAGAACTCCCCAGTTCTTACCCCTTCTCTCTCCCTTTCCCCTTCAGATGGAAGCATGAGTACCCTTCCGTAGTTCGCTGACGATCGCTCACAAAAAGGATTCCACTCTAAATAGTCTTCTGAGTCTAGAGTGAACTCCGTTACCTGTTTATATGTATATACTATGAGGCCAGCCAATGTCTACACCCCGCTTTTCTACAAACTTTAGCCTAAGTCCTCCATACGATGTTGCTGTTATGTGGCCACTCGATGAAGTACTTGAGAGACGCTCTTTGATGACATATGATCGTGCAGAGGAGTAGCAGATGATGTTCTACCTTTTGGTGACATTCCACCTGACTTGAGTTTTGAAGACTTAGAGCGTACTTTCCCTCGCTTTAGTAGTTTAGATGGAATAGGTGAGTATAGAGTCTAGACTAGCCTGGGTGCCAGCTTAGGGACTTCTTGAATAGGTCAGGGCCTGGGATGTTGTATGTATATATATCTATATAGTTATTATCTAGTTATATCTAGGGGTGTTCTAACTAAAAGTCTATACTCTAATAAAGGCTGGATCACTAAATGTTGTTAGCTGCTTGTGATGTATTTATGTGTGGTTGCTTATAACTGTTTTATCTGTTATTATTTGTGAATTGATTATGAATGATTCTGTTTTTAATTCAAACGTTTTCAAAAAAAAAGTACCTCGCTAACTAACTACGCTTTTAACAACGAATCAGGCTCATATAATAAATAATAGATAATAATTAGGATGACAAATTGGTAGCACTCAGTTTCTGGTATGTCCTAGGCGTACTGAAAATTGGGTCGTTACAATTTGGTATCAGAGCAGTTTGTTCCCAGTAGAGCCTGGGGAGTGGACTGACTATGCTTCATTGCATACTCTGCTTGTGTGTCTCATGCCGTTACGGTATCTTTAAGATACATTTGGCATGAATGTCTATGAGTGCTCATTTTGGGAATGTTCGTACTTAACTTGAGATATTAAGACTGATCACCTTAATGTTGATTGTTTGGTGCGGATAAGACCTCAATGACTATGAATAGGCACGGTTTAATCGAGCTCCGAACGACGAATTGTTATGAGCCACAGCTATCTTCAAAGCTATTATAATCTCCATGGCTATGACTATGTGAGATTTAGATGCTGTAAGGAATGAACCGATCTCTTCGTCAGGATGGCTTGAAGGAAATAGACTGCTTGAAGATGGATTCTTGTAGGCGGCTGAAATTTTGAGGGCAAAATTTTCTTTTAGGAGGGTAGAATTTAACAACCCTGATTTTCAAGTACCCGAGATCTTTTCTACAGGCACGAATTTCTTCGGAAGATCAGTAAAGGGAACACCTCTGATATATCATCAAGTATCTCAATCCTCATTGTCATTATGTCATCTTTATGATATAACCTTTTATGAGGCAAGCTCAATAATGCAGTCACGAAGAACCTAGTTTTTGAACCGTATCGGTTAGGAGTTTTGATTTGGTTTTTCGTAAATAGTTTCAGTTTGACAAATCGGACCCGATTTATGAGAGAAGAGAGATAATAGGATGATATTATCATTATATTAGTATTAGAGGCTTCTTGAATGATATTATAAAGTTACCTGGTCTGTTTTAGTTAAAAATAGGAAATCGGTTTACCCGGGTTTAGGTTTTACTAGTGCAGCTTAGCACTAGCACTCTCTGATAACGTTAGCAATGCTAAGGCCTCATCATACATGTTCTATTCTCATAATAAATATGTTACTAGTGTCATTTATGCTAGTAGCTCAGATAATAATTCTTAGAGATATTTTTACAAGTGTTCTGATACACCTAGTTTTAGTAGTTGTACACCAGAAATATTTTAATATTATTTTAACCCACATCCAAGCCAACCAATCACAACTCACCTTACACCCCCAAGACCTCCAAGTCTGTCTCATTTCATCATTTTGGCCGAAAATAACATGAGAGAAAAGAGAGAAACTTTCATGAACACTTAATCTTCAAAGCTTGATTTCTTCTGAACCAAAACTCAAATCAAAACTCCGATTTCACCAAAATGATCCTCTCTTCTTCCACTACATAACCATGTAACTTATCAAGGATGGAAATAAGGTGAGATGGCTGTCTCCCTCCTATTTCAATTCGGTTTTCAAGGAAAACCATGCAAAACATGTGTTTTCTTGATGTTTTTCCTTAGGAATCATGCTTAACTTGACTTGAGGGCCAAGAAACGTGAATTTACAGCAAGTATAAGGTGAGATATCTCTTCCTAACATACTGAGTGAGATTTGGTCAATTGAGAGTTTTTGGATTTAAAGTTGTTCTTGATGTGTTTTAGGAGGAAAAAGTGCTTAAGGACCACCTGAAAGTTTAACCGAATTAGGAGCAGCAAAACCAGGTAGAGTGTCATGAAATTAATCTTGATTATTTGTGTTTGATTTGTGTGAATTTTTTATAAATTGGCTGTGCTAAAAATTGGTTGCATATATGATTGATTCTTGGTGAAAATTTGGTGAAATTTTGATGAAATTTGATGAAATTCAAGCTTTAAAGTTCATGTTCTTGGGCAGCTGGAAAAACGAAACCCTAAGCTTAAATTGAGGTTCAATTTATGTTGAAATCATGTAGAAAATATGGGGTTTTAGTGGCTGCAATTTTATTTTGAATTATGGTAAAAATCGGTTGCTGAAAAGACTAAAAAACGGGTAAAAACAGAGAAAGAATCTGAAAAATTTATGAAGAACATGAAGAACACTTTGAGTGTGGTGAAGAACATTGAAGAACACCTTTTAGATCTTAGAAAGGGCAAGGAAGTAAATATTTTGGTGTTTGAGGGGTTATTTTGTAATTTTTGAAAGTTAGGGTGGTTAAAGTAGAAATATTAAAAGTTACGGGTGGTAAAAAGTGAATTTTTAAAGGTTAAAGGTTAAAAAGGGGTAATTTTCGAAAAATTAATGATAAAATAATAAATAATAATAAAATATTAAATAATAATATTTAATTAAAAATAATATTTTAATAAAAATAATAAAATAATGCGGAAAAGGCAGTTTTCTGTAAAAGCTTTAGAAAGACAACTTTAAGCGCAGAATCTCATAATTACCTTCATAAAACACTTAGGGAGTGGTAATAACATGTTAGTGAGGCAAAGATAAATGAAAGATAAAAAGTTAAAGAAAAGATAAACACCAAAGAAAAGTATGTAAAGTTTTAATGACAGAAAAACAGACAGAGATTAGTAAACGAACTAGGAGCAACATAGTTAGTTCTTGAGTTGCACCCAGGGTTAGGTATAATATGAAAAGTTAAACTCTTTCAGTATAGACTTAATGAACCTATACTTGGGACAGGCTAACTATTCCTATCGAAATTTACATAAGCTTTAAATACATATGTTATGAAGAGAAATCAAAGCAGAGTAAAGAAACACAGAGAACAGAGTAACTAGAGAAAAGTAAAGAGATACAGAGAAAAGAGTGATCAGAGCAGAGTAAAAAGACAAAGAGAAAAGAGTAATGTGATAAAGATAAATGGTTTGAGTTACGATGTTGTAAAAGTAAAAGCTGTAAGGTTTGTATAGTATGATTGAACAGAGAAAGAAAGAGGTACTTGATGAGCGGATAATTTATACGCTTTTTGGCATTGTTTTTAGTATGTTTTTAGTAGGATCTAGTTACTTTTAGGGATTTTTTCGTTAGTTTTTATGTTAAATTCACATTTCTGGACTTTACTATGAGTTTGTGTGTTTTTCTGTGATTTCAGGTATTTTCTGGCTGAAATTGAGGGACTTGAGCAGAAATCAGATTCAGAGGTTGAAAAAGGACTGCTGATGCTGTTGGATTCTGACCTCCCTTCACTCAAAGTGAATTTTCTGGAGCTACAGAACTCGAAATGGCGCGCTTCCAATTGCGTTGGAAAGTAGACATCCAGGGCTTTCCAGAAATATATAATAGTCCATACTTTGGCCAAGAATTGACGACGTAAACTGGCGTTCAACGCCAGCCTTCTGCCCAAATCTGGCGTCCAGCGCCAGAAAAGGATCCAAAACCAGAGTTGAACGCCCAAACTGGCACAGAAACTGGCGTTCAACTCCACAAATGGCCTCTGCACGTGCAACACTCAGGCTCAACCCAAACACACACCAAGTGGGCCCCGGAAGTGGATTTATGCATCAATTACTTACTCATGTAAACCCTAGTGACTAGTTTATTATAAATAGGACCTTTTACTAATCTTTTTGACCATCCTGGATTATATTTTGGTCCTGTGATCACGTTTTAGGGGGCTGGCCACACGGCCATGCCTGGACCTTCACTTATGTATTTTCAACGGTAGAGTTTCTACACTCCATAGATTAAGGTGTGGAGCTCTGCTGTTCCTCAAAGATTAATGCAAAGTACTACTGTTTTCTATTCAATTCTTCTTATTTCGCTTCTAAGATATCCATTCGCACCCAAGAATGTGATGAAGGTGATGATTATGTGTGACGCTCATCATCCTTCTCCCTTATGAACGCGTGCCTGACAAACACTTCTGTTCTACATGAATTAATCTAGAATGAGTATCTCTTAGATCTCCTAACCAGAATCTTCGTGGCGTAAGCTAGAATGATGGCGGCATTCAAGAGAATCCGGAAGGTCTAAACCTTGTTTGTGGTATTCTGAGTAGGATTCAATGATTGAATGACTGTGACGAGCTTCAAACTCGCGAGTGCTGGGCGTTAGTGACAGACGCAAAAGGAGGGTGAATCCTATTCCAGCATGATCGAGAACCGACAGATGAATAGCCGTGCTGTGACAGGGTGCGTGAGCATATTATTCACTGAGAGGAGGGGATGTAGCCACTGACAACGGTGATGCCCTTGCATAAAACCAGCCATGGAAAGGAGTAAGACGGATTAGATGAAGATAGCAGGAAAGCAGAGGTTCAGAGGAACGAAAAGCATCCCCATTCGCTTATCTGAAATTCCTACCAATGATTTACATAAGTATCTCTATCCCTATTTTATTATATAATATTCGAAAACTCCATGATTATTTTATATCCGCCTGACTGAGATTTACAAGGTGACCATAGCTTGCTTCATACCAACAATCTCCGTGGGATTCGACCCTTACTCACGTAAGGTATTACTTGGACGACCCAGTGCACTTGCTGGTTAGTTGTATCGAAGTTGTGACAATTTTGAATTAAGATCAGAGCACCAAGCTCTGGAGCCATTACCAGGATTTGTTCGAGCCTGGAGATCACAATTTCGTGCACCAAGTTTTTGGCGCCGTTGCCGGGGATTGTTTGAGTTTGGACAGCTGACGGTTCATCTTGTTGCTCAGATTAGGTAATTTTCTTTTCGTTTTCTTTTCAAAAATTTTTCAAAAATATTTTCAAAAATCTCTCATCTGTTTTCGAAAAAAAAAATATAAAAATGTTTTCAAAAATTTATTCAAAATTTTTAAGAATGAATTCTAGTGTTTCATAAAGCATGTTGAAGCCTGGCTGGCTGTAAGCCATGTCTGACTTTTTGGACTGGGGTTTCAACTTGCCATCACAAATGAAGAGATTCTCACACACTGAGTTGCTCTATACATGAAAAGTATCCATACCTGCTGAAGCTTGGCTTGCCATTGGCCATGTCTAGTGTTTTGGACTGGAGCTTTCATTGAAAGCTTGGCTGGCTAGTGAGCCATGTCTAATTCCTGGACTAAAGCTTTAGACTAACATGGCAAGATTCTTGGAATTCATATTAAAAATTTTGGAATCCTTATTTTTCTTTTTCAAAACTATTTTCGAAAAATATAAAATAAAAATCTAAAAAAAATTAAAAAATCATAAAAATCGAAAATATTTTGTGTTTCTTGTTTGAGTCTTGAGTCACATTATAAGTTTGGTGTCACTTGCATATGCATCTTGCATTTTTCGAAAATTCATGCATTCATAGTGTTCTTCATGATCTTCAAGTTGTTCTTGGTAAGTCTTCTTGTTTGATCTTGATGATTTTTTGTTTTGTGTCTTTTCATGTTTATCATATGCATTCTTGAATTCTTAGTGCCTAAGCATTAAAGAATTCTAAGTTTGGTGTCTTGCATGTTTTCTTTGCATTAAAAATTTTTCAAAATTGTGTCTTGATGTTCATCATGACATTCAAAGTGTTCTTGGTGTTCATCTTGACATTCATAGCATTCTTGCATGCATTCATTGTTTTGATCTAAAAATTTCATGCATTGCATATTTTTCATGTTTTTCATAAAAATTTCAAAAATAAAAAAAAAAATATCTTTCCCTTTTTCTCTCATCAAATTCGAAAATTTGAGTTGACTTTTTCAAAAATTTTTAAAATCAAGTTGTTTCTCATGAGTCAAATCAAATTTTCAATTTGAAAATCTTATCTTTTTCAAAATCTTTTTCAAAAATCAAATCTTTTTCAAAATTCTTAGTTATTTTCGAAAATTTCAAAAATATTTTTCAAAAATCTTTTTTTTATTTTTATACCAAATTTTCGAAAATAACAATAACAATTAATGTTTTGATTCAAAAATTTCAAGTTTGTTACTTGCTTGTTAAGAAAGATTCAAACTTTAAGTTCTAGAATCATATCTTATGATTTCTTGTGAATCAAGTCATTAATTGTGATTTTAAAAATCAAATCTTTTTCAAAACTAATTTCTATCATATCTTTTCAAAAATATCTTCTTATCTTATCTTTTTCAAAAATCTTTTCAAAATATCTTTTCTAACTTCCTAACTTCCTATCTTTTCAAAATTTGTTTCAACTAACTAACTAACTTTTTGTATGTTTCTTAACATTTTCAAAACTACCTAACTAACTCCCTCTCTCTAATTTTCGAAAATATCTCCCCCTTTTTCAAAAATTTCTTTTTAATTAACTAATTATTTTTATTTTTATTTTTATTTCAAAAAAAAAAATTTTCGAAAAATACTAACAAATTTTCAAAAACCAATTTTCAAAAATCACTAACTCCTTTTCAAAATAATTTTCGAAAATTATACCTCCCCCATCCTATTCTATTTATTCATTCATAGCCTAACATCTCATCTCACATCTCTTCCATTCGTACAGTTGCATTTCTTCTTTTACATCACGTGCTTTGTCTCCCCCTCTTTTCTTCCACTCACAAAGGGATCCCTATACTGTGGTATAAAGGATCTCTATTATTATTATTATTATTTTTCTGTCCATTCTTCCTTGTCATATGAGCAGGAGCAAGGATAAGAACATTCTTGTGGAAGCAGATCCAGAACCTGAAAGAACTCTGAAAAGAAAATTAAGAGAAGCTAAAATACAACAATCCAGAGATAACCTTTCAGAAATTTTCGAACAGGCAGAGGAGATGGCAGCCGAAAATAATAATAATGTAAGGAAGATGCTTGGTGACTTTACTGCACCTAATTCCAATTTACATGGAAGAAGCATCTCCATTCCTGCCATTGGAGCAAACAACTTTGAGCTGAAACCTCAATTAGTTTCTCTGATGCAGCAGAACTGCAAGTTTCATGGACTTCCATCTGAAGATCCTTTTCAGTTCTTAACTGAATTCTTGCAGATATGTGATACTGTTAAGACTAATGGAATAGATCCTGAAGTCTACAGGCTCATGCTTTTCCCTTTTGCTGTAAGAGACAGAGCTAGATTATGGTTGGATTCTCAACCTAAAGACAGCCTGAACTCTTGGGATAAGCTGGTCACGGCTTTCTTAGCCAAGTACTTTCCTCCTCAAAAGCTGAGCAAGCTTAGAGCTGATGTTCAAACCTTCAGGCAGAAAGAAGGTGAATCTCTCTATGAAGCTTGGGAAAGATACAAACAGTTGACCAAAAAGTGTCCTTTTGACATGCTTTCAGAATGGACCATCATGGATATATTCTATGATGGTCTGTCTGAGTTATCTAAGATGTCATTGGATACTTCTGCAGGTGGATCCATTCACCTAAAGAAAACGCCTGCAGAAGCTCAAGAACTCATTGACATGGTTGCTAATAACCAGTTCATGTACACTTCTGAAAGGAATCCTGTGAGTAATGGGATGCCTATGAAGAAGGGAGTTCTTGAAGTTGATACTCTGAATGCCATATTGGCTCAGAATAAAATATTGACTCAGCAAGTCAATATGATTTCTCAGAGTCTGCATGGAATGCAAGCTGCATCCAACAGTACTCAAGAGGCATCTTCTAAAGAAGAAGCCTATGATCCTGAGAACCCTGCAATAGCAGAGGTAAATTACTTAGGTGAACCTTATGGAAACACCTATAACTCAACATGGAGAAATCATCCAAATTTCTCATGGAAGGATCAAAAGCCCCAACAAGGCTTTAATAATGGTGGAAGAAACAGGTTTAGCAATAGCAAACCTTTTCCATCATCAACTCAGCAACAGACAGAGAACTCTGAACAAAATGCTTCTAATTTAGCAAATCTAGTCTCTGATCTATCTAAGGCTACTGTAAGTTTCATAAATGAAACAAGGTCTTCCATTAGAAATTTGGAAGCACAAGTGGGCCAGCTGAGTAAAAGGATCACTGAAATCCCTCCTAGTACTCTCCCAAGTAATACAGAAGAGAATCCAAAAGGAGAGTGCAAGGCCATTGACATAAGCGCCATGGCCGAACCTGTGAGGAGAGGAGAGGACGTGAATCCCAAGGAGGAGGACCTCCTGGGACATCCAGTGATCAATAAGGAGCTTCCCTCTGAGGAACCAAAGGACTCTGAGGCTCATCTAGAGACCATAGAGATTCCATTGAACCTCCTTATGCCCTTCATGAGCTCTGATGAGTATTCCTCTTCTGAAGAGAATGAGGATTAAGGTGAAGAGCAAACTGCCAAGTTTCTTGGTGCAATCATGAAGCTGAATGCCAAATTGTTTGGCATTGATGCTTGGGAAGTTGAACCTCCCTTGTTCATCAATGAACTAAGTGATCTGGATCAACTGACATTGCCTCAGAAGAGACAGGATCCTGGAAAGTTCATAATACCCTGTACCATAGGCACCATGATCTTTAAGGCTCTGTGTGACCTTGGTTCAAGAATAAACCTCATGCCCCTCTCTGTAATAGAGAAACTGGGAATCTATGGGGTGCAAGCTGCTAAAATCTCATTAGAGATGGCAGACAGCTCAAGAAGACAGGCTTATGGACAAGTAGAAGATGTATTAGTAAAGGTTGAGGGCTTTTACATACCTACTGATTTCATAGTCCTGGATACTGGAAAGGAAGAGGATGAATCCATCATCCTAGGAAGACCTTTCCTGGCCACAGCAAGAGCTGTGATTGATGTTGACAGAGGTGAAATATTCCTTCAATGGAATGAGGACTCCCTTGTGTTTAAAACTCAAGGATCTCCCTCAGCAACCATGGAGAGGAAGCAGAAAAAGCTTCTCTCCAAGCAGAGTCAACCAGAGCCCCCACAATCAAACTCTACGTTTGGTATTGGGAGGCCACAACCAAACTCTAAGTTTGGTGTTGAACTCCCATATCCAAACTCTAAGTTTGGTGTTGGAGAGTCTCAACAAAGCTCTGCACATCTGTGAGGCTCCATGAGAGCCCACTGTCAAGCTATTGACATTAAAGAAGCGCTTGTTGGGAGGCAATCCAATGTTTATCTAATTCTTATTTTTATTGTTTTACATGTCTTCTTAGGTTCATGATCATGTGGAGTCACAAAATAAATATAAAAATTGAAAACGGAATCAAAAACAGCAGAAGAAAAATCACACCCTGGAGGAGCATCTGTCTGGCGTTCAGCGCCAGAACAGAGCAAGGTTCTGGCGCTGAACGCCCAAAATGGGCAGCCTCTGGGCGCTGAACGCCAGAACAGGCATGGTTCTGGCGTTCAACGCCAGAAATGGCACACAAATGGGCGTTGAACGCCCAAAATGGCCACCAACCTGGCGCTGAACGCCCAGAGTTGGATACAAAGGCATTTTTACATGCCTAATGGTGCAGGGATGTAAATGCCTTGACACCTCAGGATCTGTGGACCCCACAGGATCCACTCAGGATCTGTGGACCCCACAGGATCCCCACCTACCTCCACTCACTTCTTCTCACCACTCTCTTTCACACAACCCCATAAACACTCTTCCCTAAAAGCCCTTCACCAATCACATCCATCCACTCTTCCCCATAAACCTACCTCATAAACTCCACCTACCTTCAAAATTCAAAACCAATTTCCCACCCAAACCCACCCATATGGCCGAACCTTAACCCCCCTCCCTTCCCTATATAAAGCCCTCCATTCTTCATCAAATTCACACAACACAACCCCTTATACCCTTCTTGGCCGAACCACATCACCCTCTCCCTCTCCTCTATTTCTTCTTCTTCTACTTCTATTCTTTTGTTTATTGCTCGAGGGCGAGCAATATTCTAAGTTTGGTGTGGTAAAAGCATAAGCTTTTTGTTTTTCCATTACCATTGATGGCACCTAAGACCGGAGAATCCTCTTGAAGAGGGAAAGGGAAGACAAAAGCTTCCACATCCGAGTCATGGGAGATGGAAAGGTTCATCTCCAAAGCCCATCAAGACCACTTCTATGATGTTGTGGCCAAGAAAAAGGTGATCCCTGAGGTCCCTTTTAAACTCAAAAGAAATGAGTATCCGGAGATCCGACATGAAATTCAAAGAAGAGGTTGGGAAGTTCTAACAAACCCCATCCAACAAGTCGGCATCCTAATGGTTCAAGAGTTCTATGCCAATGCATGGATCACCAAGAACCATGATCAAAGTAAGAACCCGGATCCAAAGAACTATTTTACAATGGTTCGGGGGAAATACTTAGATTTTAGTCCGGAAAATGTGAGGTTGGCGTTCAACTTGCCATACATGGAAGAGAACGCACGCCCCTACACAAGGAGAGTCAACTTTGATCAAAGGTTGGACCAAGTCCTTATGGACATATGTGTAGAAGGAGCTCAATGGAAGATTGACTCCAAAGGCAAGCCGGTTCAACTAAGAAGATTGGACCTCAAGCCTATAGCTAGAGGATGGTTGGAGTTTATTCAATGCTCAATCATTCCCACTAGCAACCGGTCTGAAGTTACTATAGACCGGGCCATCATGATCCATAGCATCATGATTGGAGAAGAGGTGGAAGTTCATGAGATTATACCTCAAGAACCCTACAAGGTGGCTGACAAGTCCTCCACTATGGCAAGGTTAGCCTTCCCTCACCTCATTTGCCACCTATGCAATTCAGCTGGGATTGACATAGAGGGAGATATCCTCATCAAAGAGGACAAGCCCATCACTAAGAAAAAGATGGAGCAAGCAAGAGAGCCCAGTCATGGAGCTCAAGAGGCGCAAGAAGCTCATCACCATGAGATTCCGGAAATGCCTCAAATGCACTTTCCTCCACAAAACTATTGGGAGCACATCAACACCTCCCTAGAAGAATTGAGTTCCAATATGGGACAACTAAGGGTGGAACATCAAGAGCACTCCATCATGCTGCATGAAATAAGAGAAGATCAAAAGGCAATGAGGGAGGAGCAACAAAGACAAGGAAGAGACATAGAAGAGCTCAAGGACATCATTGGTTCCTCAAGCAGGAAATGCCACCATCACTAAGGTGGATTCATTCCTTGTTCTTGCTTTCTCTGTTTTTCGTTTTCTATATTATGTGCTTATCAATGTTTGTGCCTTTATTACATGATCATTAGTAGATTAGTAACTTTGTCTTAAAGTTATGAATGTCCTATGAATCCATCACCTCTCTTAAATAAAAACTGTTTTAATTCAAAAGAACAAGAAGTACATGTGTTTCAAATTTATCCTTGAACTTAACTTAATTATATTGATGTGGTGACAATGCTTCTTGTTTTCTGAATGTATGCTTGAACAGTGCATATGTCTTTTGAAGTTGTTGTTTAAGAATGTTAAATATGTTGGCTCTTGAAAGAATGATGACTAGGAGACATGTTATTTGATAATCTGAAAAATCATAAAAATGATTCTTGAAGCAAGAAAAAGCAGCAAAGAACAAAGCTTGCAGAAAAAAAAAAAAAAAGGGGGCAAAAAAAAAATAGAAAAAAAAATAGAAAGAAAAAGAAAAAGCAAGCAGAAAAAGCCAATAACCCTTAAAACCAAAAGGCAAGGGCAAAGAAAAAGGATCCCAAGGCTTTGAGAATCAGTGGATAGGAGGGCCTAAAGGAATAAAATCCTGGTCTAAGCGGCTAAACCAAGCTGTCCCTAACCATGTGCTTGTGGCGTGTAGGTGTCAAGTGAAAACTTGAGACTGAGCGGTTAAAGTCAAGGTCCAAAGCAAAAGAAGAGTGTGCTTAAGAACCCCGGACACCTCTAATTGGGGACTTTAGCAAAGCTGAGTCACAATCTGAAAAGGTTCACCCAATTATGTGTCTGTGGCATTTATGTATCTGGTGGTAACACTGGAAAACAAAGTGCTTAGGGCCACGGCCAAGACTCATAAAATAGCTGTGTTCAAGAATCATCATACTGAACTAGGAGAATCAATAACACTATCTGAACTCTGAGTTCTTATAGATGCCAATCATTCTGAACCTCAATGGATAAAGTGAGATGCCAAAACTATTCAAGAGGCAAAAAGCTATAAGTCCCGCTCATATGATTGAAGCTCTGTTTCATTGATAGTTTGAAATTTATAGTATATTCTCTTCTTTTTATCCTATTTGATTTTCAGTTGCTTGGGGACAAGCAACAATTTAAGTTTGGTGTTGTGATGAGCGGATAATTTATACGCTTTTTGGCATTGTTTTTAGTATGTTTTTAGTAGGATCTAGTTACTTTTAGGGATGTTTTCATTAGTTTTTATGTTAAATTCAAATTTCTGGACTTTACTATGAGTTTGTGTGTTTTTCTGTGATTTCAGGTTTTTTCTAGCTGAAATTGAGGGACTTGAGCAGAAATCAGATTCAGAGGTTGAAAAAGGACTGCTGATGCTGTTGGATTCTGACCTCCCTGCACTCAAAGTTGATTTTCTGGAGCTACAGAACTCAAAATGGCGCGCTTCCAATTGCGTTGCAAAGTAGACATCCAGGGCTTTCCAGCAATATATAATAGTCCATACGTTGGCCAAGAATTGATGACGTAAACTGGCGTTCAACGCCAGCCTTCTGCCCAAATCTGGCGTCCAGCGCCAGAAAAGGATCCAAAACCAGAGTTGAACGCCCAAACTGGCACAGAAACTGGCGTTCAACTCCACAAATAGCCTCTGCACGTGCAACACTCAGGCTCAGCCCAAACACACACCAAGTGGGCCCCAGAAGTGGATTTATGCATCAATTACTTACTCATGTAAACCCTAGTGACTAGTTTATTATAAATAGGACCTTTTACTAATCTTTTTGACCATCCTGGATTGTATTTTGGTCCTGTGATCACGTTTTAGGGGGCTGGCCACACGGCCATGCCTGGACCTTCACTTATGTATTTTCAACGGTAGAGTTTTTACACTCCATAGATTAAGGTGTGGAGCTCTGCTGTTCCTCAAAGATTAATGCAAAGTACTACTGTTTTGTATTCAATTCTTCTTATTTCGCTTCTAAGATATCCATTCCCACCCAAGAACGTGATGAAGGTGATGATTATGTGTGACGCTCATCATCCTTCTCCCTTATGAACGCGTGCCTGACAAACACTTCTGTTCTACATGAATTAAGCTAGAATGAGTATCTCTTAGATCTCCTAACCAGAATCTTTGTGGCGTAAGCTAGAATGATGGCGGCATTCAAGAGAATCCGGAAGGTCTAAACCTTGTCTATGGTATTCTGAGTAGGATTCAATGATTGAATGACTGTGACAAGCTTCAAACTCGCGAGTGTTGGGCGTTAGTGACAGACGCAAAAGGAGGGTGAATCCTATTCCAGCATGATCGAGAACCGACAGATGAATAGCCGTGCCGTGACAGGGTGCGTGAGCATATTATTCACTGAGAGGAGGGGATGTAGCCACTGACAACGGTGATGCCCTTGCATAAAGCCAGCCATGGAAAGGAGTAAGACGGATTGGATGAAGATAGCAGGAAAGCAGAGGTTCAGAGGAACGAAAAGCATCCCCATTCGCTTATCTGAAATTCCTACCAATGATTTACATAAGTATCTCTATCCCTATTTTATTATATAATATTTGAAAACTCCATGATTATTTTATATCCGCCTGACTGAGATTTACAAGGTGACCATAGCTTGCTTCATACCAACAATCTCCGTGGGATTCGACCCTTACTCACGTAAGGTATTACTTGGACGACCCAGTGCACTTGCTGGTTAGTTGTATCGAAGTTGTGACAATTATGAATTAAGATCAGAGCACCAAGCTCTGGAGCCATTACCAGGATTTGTTCGAGCCTGGAGATCACAATTTCGTGCACCAGCACTGCATAAGAATGTGAAAGTGGTGATTAATAATGCTAATGATAATGAATGATGATAATGAGAATGATTATGTGATGATCTGCTGCGTGAAGGCAGTCAGATAGATGGTGGTACGACCACTGAGAGTGCTTTCCTGGGATACTTGGCTATAATGCTATTCTGTAAGTCAGAGGACTCTTACAGAGGTATCGAGAACACACGACTAGCATATACTCCTGTAAGTCAAAGGACTCTTACAGTAAGAGTGTGTGTGTAAGCTCCTGTAAGTCAAAGGACTCTTACAGTGAGAGCGTGTGTATGCTCCTGTAAGTCAAAGGACTCTTACAGAGAGTGTGTTGGGCAGATATAAGTTAACTAGCTCCGCCATGCAAGTCAAAGGACTCTTGCCGTGGTTTGCCTCACAAGTCAAAGGACTCTTGCGAGGGACATTGCCAACAGGAAAGCCTTACCTGGTCAGAGGACTCCGGGTAACGTCGGGAGCGGGTATGTAACCGACAAATGAGCTCATTACCTGCACTAGGGCTAGACATGCATCATATTTGGTTGCGCATTTCCTCTGTTATGATTGTTGTTTGAATGTATGCCTTCTTTGTTTTTATTCTATTCTCTGTGTCTGTGTTTTGTTTTCTTGTATTCTTTTGTTTGTGTTTTGCTTTTTGTTTTCTTTATTTTCTCTATTTATCTGTTTCTTCTGTCTACTGCTTCTCGGTATTCTGCTATTTATCTGCAAAACAACATAGAATTAATGAACGTAACTAATAACCCCGACCCTACTAAGAACTCCCCAGTTCTTACCCCTTCTCTCTCCCTTTCCCCTTCAGATGGAAGCATGAGTACCCTTCCGTAGTTCGCTGACGATCGCTCACAAAAAGGATTCCACTCTAAATAGTCTTCTGAGTCTAGAGTGAACTCCGTTACCTGTTTATATGTATATACTATGAGGCCAGCCAACGTCTGCACCCCGCTTTTCTACAAACTTTAGCCTAAGTCCTCCGTACGATGTTGCTCTTTGATGACATATGATCATGCAGAGGAGTAGCAGATGATGTTCTACCTTTTGGTGATGTTCCACCTGACTTGAGTTTTGAAGACTTAGAGCGTACTTTCCCTCGCTTTAGTAGTTTAGAGGGAATAGGTGAGTATAGAGTCTAGACTAGCCTGGGTGCCAGCTTAGGGACTTCTTGAACAGGTCAGGGCCTGGGATGTTGTATGTATATATATGTATATAGTTATTATCTAGCTATATCTAGGGGTGTTCTAACTAAAAGTCTATACTCTAATAAAGGCTGGATCACTAAATGTTGTTAGCTGCTTGTGATGTATTTATGTGTGGTTGCTTATAACTGTTTTATCTGTTATTATTTGTGAATTGATTATGAATGATTCTGTTTTTAATTCAAACGTTTTCAAAAAAAAAAGTACCTCGCTAACTAACTACGCTTTTAACAACGAATCAGGCTCATATAATAAATAATAGATAATAATTAGGATGACAAATTGGTAGCACTCAGTTTCTGGTATGTCCTAGGCGTACTGAAAATTGGGTCGTTAAAATTTGGTATCAGAGCAGTTTGTTCCCAGTAGAGCCTGGGGAGTGGACTGACTATGCTTCATTGCATACTCTGCTTGTGTGTCTCATGCCGTTACGGTATCTTTAAGATACATTTGGCATGAATGTCTATGAGTGCTCATTTTGGGAATGTTCGCTTGAGATATTAAGACTGATCACCTTAATGTTGATTGTTTGGTGCGGATAAGACCTCAATGACTATGAATAGGCACGGTTTAATCGAGCTCCGAACAACGAATTGTTATGAGCCACAGCTATCTTCAAAGCTATTATGATCTCCATGGCTATGACTATGTGAGATTTAGATGCTGTAAGGAATGAACCGATCTCTTCGTCAAGATGGCTTGAAGGAAATAGACTGCTTGAAGATGGATTCTTATAGGCGGCTGAAATTTTGAGGGCAAAATTTTCTTTTAGGAGGGTAGAATGTAACAACCCTGATTTTCAAGTACCCGAGATCTTTTCTACAGGCACGAATTTCTTCGGAAGATCAGTAAAGGGAACACCTCTGATATATCATCAAGTATCTCAATCCTCATTGTCATTATGTCATCTTTATGATATAACCTTTTATGAGGCAAGCTGATGAGCGGATATTTTATACGCTTTTTGGGGATAATTTCATATAGTTTAGAGTGTGTTTTAGTTAGTTTTTAGTCTATTTCTAGTAGTTTTTAGAAAAAATTCATATTTCTGGACTTTACTATGAGTTGTGTGTTTTTCTGTAATTTCAGGTATTTTTCTGGCTGAAATTGAAGGAGCTGAGCAAAAATCTGATTCAGGCTGAAAAAGGACTGCTGATGCTGTTGGATTCTGACCTCCCTGCACTCAAAGTGGATTTTCTGGAGCTACAGAACTCCAAATGGCGTGCTTCGAATTGCGTTGGAAAGTAGACATCCAGGGCTTTCCAGCAATATATAATAGTTCATACTTTGCACAATAATTGACGACGTAAACTGGCGTTCAACGCCAGCCTTCTGCCCAATTCTGGCGTCCAGCGCCAGAAAAGGATCAAAAACTGGAGTTGAACGCCCAAACTGGCACAAAAACTGGCGTTCAACTCCACAAATGGCCTCTGCACGAAATCTCAGCCCCAGCACACACCAAGTGGGCCCCAGCACACCAAGTGGGCCCCAGAAGTGGGTCTCTGCATCATCCATCATAGTCCACTCATATTTTGTAACCCTAGGCTACTAGTTTAGTATTTAAACAACTTTTAGAGACTTATTTTGTATCTCATGACATTTCAGATCTAAACTTTGTATTCTCTGACGGCATGAGTCTCTAAACCCCATTGTTGGGGGTGAGGAGCTCTGCTGTGTCTCAATGAATTAATGCAAGTATTCCTGTTTTCCAATCAAACACGCTTGTTCCTATCTAAGATGTTCATTCGTGCTTAACTGTGATGAAGGTGATGATCCGTGACATTCATCACCTTCCTCAAACCATGAACGTGTGCCTGACAACCACCTCCGTTCTATATCCGATTGAATGAGTATCTCTTAGATTCTTTAATCAGAATCTCCGTGGTATAAGCTAGAACTGATGGCAGCATTCATGAGAATCCGGAAAGTCTAAACCTTGTCTGTGGTATTCCGAGTAGGATTCAAGGATTGAATGACTGTGAAGAGCTTCAAACTCCTGAAGGCTGGGCGTTAGTGACAGATGCAAAAGGATAGTAAATCCTATTCCAACCGGATCGAGAACCAACCGGTGATTAGCCGTGCTGTGACAGAGCGCGTGAGCGTAGTTTTCACTGGAAGGATGGAAGGTAGCCATTGACAACGGTGATCCACCAACACACAGCTTGCCATAGGAGGACGTGCGTGCGTGAATCAGAAGACAGAGGAAAGCAAAGATTCAGAAGACAAAGCATCTCCAAAACTCCAACATATTCTCCATTACTACACAACAAGTAACTTTTAATTTATGCTCTACTGGTTATTCATAATTCAACTGATAAACATAATTGACTTCCTGACTAAGATTTACAAGATAACCATAGATTGCTTCAAACCAACAATCTCTGTGGGATTCGACCCTTACTCACGTAAGGTATTACTTGGACGACCCAGTGCACTTGCTGGTTAGTTGTGCGAAGTTGTAAGAGAGTAATGTGAACAGTAACATTACAATTTCGTGCACCAAGTTTTTGGCGCCGTTGCCGGGGATTGTTCGTGTTTGAACAACTGACGGATTATTTTGTTGCTTAGATTAGGAAAAATTTTCTCTTTTTTTTTTTTTTTTGGTTTAGAGTCTTTTATTATTTATCCCTTGTTAAAACACTTTAAATTTATAGCTCAGTTATTTAGAACGTGGTGTTTATGTTCATGATAATTGGCTATCATATTTTTCAAAAAAAAAAAGCCTTTTTCAAAAATAATTTTTCTATTAAATCCTGTGCCAAACTTTAAGTTTGGTGTTTTCAAAAATAATCTTTCTTAAAATAAGGTCCCATAACTCATTTGGCTAGAACATTAATTTGATTGGGTTAGAATTTTATACTCTTTTCAAACATTCTTTTTCAAAAACATTTTTTTTATTAAATCTTGTGCCAAACTTTAAGTTTGGTGTTTTCTTGTTGATTTCCCTTTGATTTTCGAAAATTTTGTTTGGTTTTCAAAAAATTTTAAGTTTGGTGTTCTTCCTTCATGTTCTTGTGTTCTTGTGAGTCTTCAAAGTGTTCTTGAGTTTTCCTTGTGTCTTGATCTTAAAATTTTTAAGTTTGGTGTTCCTTGGTGTTTTCCCTCCAAATTTTTCGAAAACAAGGAGCATTAGATCTAAAAATTTTAAATCGTGTACTATCTTATTGTTTTTCTCTCTCCTCACTAAATTCAAAAATATCTTTTCAAAATATCTTTTCTAACTTCCTATCTTTTCAAAATTTGTTTCAACTAACTAACCAACTTTTTGTTTGTTTCTTAACTTTTTCAAAACTACCTAACTAACTCTCTCTCTCTCTCAAATTTTCGAAAATATCTCCCCTCTTTTTAAAAATTTCTGTTTTTTTAACTAATTATTTTTAATTTTTTTACGAAAAAAAAATTATAATTTTCAAAATTCAAATTCTTTTTAGTTATTTTATTTTATTTAAGTATTTACTTCTTATAAAATAAAATAAATAAAAAAGATAAATCAGTCTAAGTTATATCCATAGAAATCCATCATGGACATAAGTGGAAATGAACAGTCCAGGAGGACTCTGGGGTCATATTCTAACCCCTCTACTGCTTCATATGGGAGTAGCATATGCATACCCTCCATTGGAGTTAGTAGCTTTGAGTTGAATCCTCAGCTCATTATCATGGTGCAGCATAGTTGCCAGTATTCCGGTCTTCCACAAGAAGAACCTACAGAGTTTCTGGCACAATTTTTACAAATTGCTGACACAGTACATGATAAGGAAATAGATCAGGATGTCTACAGACTATTACTGTTTCCATTTGCTGTAAAAGATCAAGCCAAGAGGTGGTTAAATAACCAACCTAAGGCCAGCATAAGAACATGGAAACAGCTGACAGAAAAATTCCTGAATCAATATTTCCCTCCAAAAAGGATGACACAGCTAAGGCTGGACATCCAAGGCTTTAAACAAGGAGATAATGAATCTCTTTATGATGCCTGGGAGAGATACAGAGAGATGCTACGAAAATGCCCCTCTGAAATGTTTTCAGAGTGGGTTCAGTTAGACATCTTCTACTATGGGCTTGCAGAAGGAGCTCAGATGTCTTTAGATTACTCAGCTGGTGGATCTATCCATATGAGAAAGACAATCGAAGAGGCTCAAGAGCTCATTGATACAGTTGCCAGGAATCAGCATCTGTATCTAAGCAGCAACCCTTCCATGAATGAAGAGGTTAAAACAGTAACTGCTGAATTCAGTACTGTAAAACAAGCTGCTGAATTCAATCAGCAATTAGATTTTCTAACAAAGCAGCTAGCTGAATTCAAAGACAGGTTACAGGAGACAAGGATAGCTAATATACATATGGAAGAACAGTTTAAGCAAACAAAGCAGCAGCTATCAAAGCAAATAGCAGAAGAATGCCAAGCAGTTCAATTAAGAAGTGGGAAAACATTAAATACCCCTCCTCAAGGCATCAAAAATTCAAGAAATAAGCAACCCACCAAAGATTCCCCTGAGGACAGTAAGAGCCCAGGGAAAAATAATTCTGGCACTAAAACGCCAGAAAATGGGTGGAAGGCTGGCACTGAACGCCCAGACCATGCCCAAAACTGGCGTTCAGCGCCAGAAACAAGACAGGGGTGGCGTTCAACGCCAGAAATGGGCAAGAATCTGGCGCTGAACGCCCAACAGGGGCACATTTCTGGCGTTCAGGCGCCAGGAACAGACAGTGAGCTGGCGTCTAACGTCACTCCAGCTTCTGACTCTGGTACGCAATTGCCAGTGAGGGATCAGACACACATAAGTGCTGACAACAACCCCTCTAAAAAGGCTTCTTTAACCACTAAGGTTGAGGAATATAAAGCCAAGATACCTTATCCTCAAAAACTCCGGAAAGAGGAGCAGGATAAGCAATTTGCTCGCTTTGCAGATTATCTAAGGACTCTTGAAATAAAGATTCCATTTGCAGAGGCACTTGAGCAAATACCTTCTTATGCCAAGTTCATGAAAGAGATCTTGAGTCATAAAAAGGAGTGGAGAGAAACAGAAAGAGTTCTCCTCACTGAAGAATGCAGTGCAGTCATTCTGAAAAGCTTTCCTGAAAAGCTTAAAGACCCTGGGAGTTTTCTGATACCATGCATATTGGAAGGTGATTGCACCAAGACAGCCTTATGCGATCTTGGGGCAAGCATCAACCTAATACCTGCATCCACTATCAGGAAGCTTGGCTTAACTGAAGAAGTTAAACCAACCCGGATATGTCTCCAACTTGCTGATGGTTTCACTAAATACCCATCAGGCGTGATTGAGGACATGATTGTCAGAGTTGGGCCATTCGCCTTTCCCACTGACTTTGTTGTGCTGGAAACGGAGGAGCACAAGAGTGCTACTCTCATTCTAGGAAGACCCTTCCTAGCAACTGGACGATCCCTCATTGACGTCCAGCAAGGGGAAATAACCCTGAGAGTCAACGATGACGAGTTCAAGTTGAACGCTGTCAAAGCCATGCAGCATCCAGACACATCAACAGACTGCATGAAAGTTGACCTTATTGACTCTTTGGTAGAAGAGATCAACATGGCTGAGAGTCTCGAATCAGAGTTGGAAAACATCTTTAAAGATGTTCAGCCTGATTTGGAGGATTCAGGGGACATGAAAGAGCCTCTGAACTTTCTTCTGAAAGAGGAAAAACCTCCTAAACCAGAGCTCAAGCCACTGCCACCATCCTTGAAATATGCATTTCTAGGAGAAGGTGACACTTTTCCAGTGATCATAAGCTCTGCTTTAAATTCACAGGAAGAGGAAGCACTTATTCAAGTGCTAAGGACACACAAGACAGCTCTTGGGTGGTCCATAGGTGACCTTAAGGGCATAAGCCCAGCTAGATGCATGCACAAAATCCTATTGGAGGATAATGCCAAACCAGTGGTTCAACCACAGAGGCGGCTAAATCCAGCCATGAAGGAAGTGGTGCAGAAAGAGGTCACCAAATTACTAGAGGCTGGGATTATTTATCCCATTTCTGATAGCCCCTGGGTGAGCCCTGTTCAAGTCGTCCCAAAAAAGGGAGGCATGATAGTGATTCATAATGAAAAAAATGAACTGGTTCCTACAAGAACAGTTACAGGGTGGCGCATGTGTATTGACTACAGAAGGCTCAATACAGCCACCAGAAAGGATCATTTTCCTTTACCATTCATAGACCAGATGCTAGAGAGACTAGCAGGTCATGATTATTACTGCTTTTTGGATGGCTACTCAGGCTATAACCAGATTGCAGTAGATCCCCAGGATCAAGAGAAAACAGCATTCACATGTCCATCCGGAGTGTTTGCTTACAGGAGGATGCCCTTTGGGCTATGCAATGCACCTACAACCTTCTAGAGATGCATGCTCTCTATTTTCTCTGATATGGTGGAAATATTTTTGGAAGTCTTCATGGATGACTTCTCAGTATATGGAGACTCATTCAGCTCCTGTCTTGATCACCTGAAACTTGTTCTGAAAAGATGCCAAGAAACCAACCTAGTTTTAAACTGGGAAAAATGTCACTTCATCGTGACTGAAGGAATTGTTCTTGGGCATAAAATCTCAAACAAGGGAATAGAGGTGGATCAAGCAAAAATAGAGGTAATTGAAAAATTACCTCCACCTGCCAATGTTAAGGCAATCAGAAGCTTTCTGGGGCATGCAGGATTCTATAGGAGGTTTATAAAGGATTTTTCAAAAATCGCAAAACCTCTAAGCAATCTGCTAGCTGCTGACACGCCATTTGTGTTTGACACAGCATGCCTACAGGCGTTTGAAACGCTGAAAGCTAAGCTGGTCACAGCACCAGTCATTTCTGCACCAGACTGGACATTGCCATTTGAGTTAATGTGTGATGCCAGTGATCATGCCATTGGTGCAGTACTGGGACAGAGGCATGACAAGCTTCTGCATGTCATTTATTATGCCAGTCGCGTTTTAAATGATGCCCAGAAGAATTACACAACCACAGAAAAGGAATTACTTGCAGTGGTTTACGCCATTGACAAGTTCAGATCCTACTTAGTAGGATCAAAGGTGATTGTGTACACTGACCATGCTGCTCTTAAGTATCTACTCACAAAGCAGGATTCAAAACCCAGGCTCATCAGATGGGTATTGCTTCTGCAAGAGTTTGATATAGAAATAAGAGACAGAAAAGGGACAGAGAACCAAGTAGCTGATCATCTGTCCCGAATAGAGCCAGTGGAAGGGACGTCCCTCCCCTTCCTTGAGATCTCTGAGACATTCCCTGATGAGCATCTATTTGCCATTCAGGAAGCACCATGGTTTGCCGATATTGCAAACTATAAAGCTGCAAGGTTCATACCCAAGGAGTACAATAGAATACAAAAAAAGAAACTAATTACTGATGCAAAGTACTACTTGTGGGATGAGCCCTATCTCTTCAAGAGATGTGCAGACGGAATTATCCGTAGGTGTGTCCCCAGAGAGGAAGCACAGAGAATCCTATGGCATTGCCACGGATCTCAATATGGAGGCCATTTCGGAGGGGAGCGAACAGCCACCAAGGTCCTCCAATGTGGCTTCTATTGGCCCACACTCTATAAAGATTCCCGAGAGTTTGTACGTAATTGTGACAGTTGCCAAAGAGCTGGTAACCTGCCTCATGGTTACGCCATGCCTCAACAAGGGATCTTGGAAATAGAGTTGTTTGATGTATGGGGAATTGACTTCATGGGACCGTTCCCACCATCATACTCAAACACTTATATTCTGGTGGCAGTGGATTATGTATCAAAATGGGTTGAGGCTATCGCCACACCCAACAATGATACTAAAACAGTGCTGAAGTTCCTCCAGAAACATATCTTTAGCAGGTTTGGTGTCCCTAGAGTGTTAATCAGCGATGGGGGCACTCACTTCTGCAATAAACAGCTTTACTCTGCCATGGTTCGGTATGGAATTCGCCACAAACTGGCCACTCCATATCATCCACAAACCAACGGGCAAGCTGATGTCTCTAACAGAGAATTAAAGAGAATCCTGGAACGGACAGTAAATACCCGTAGAAAGGATTGGGCAAGGAGCTTGGATGATGCTCTGTGGGCTTACAGAACAGCATTCAAGACCCCTATAGGGACCTCTCCATACCAACTTGTGTATGGTAAGGCATGTCACCTGCCCGTGGAACTGGAACATAAGGCCTACTGGGAACCAGATTCCTAAACTTTGATGCCAAATTAGCAGGAGAAAAATGATTGCTCCAGCTAAATGAGCTAGAGGAGTTCAGATTCACAGCTTTCGAAAATGCCAAGCTATATAAAGAAAAATAAAAAAAGTGGCATGACAGAAAGCTGTCATCTAGAATCTTTGAACCAGGACAGAAGATTCTGTTGTTTAACTCTAGACTCAGGCTATTCCCCGGGAAACTGAAATCCCGGTGGAGAGGACCATACGTGATTACAAGTGTGTCACCATATGGTTATGTGGAGCTTCAAGATATTGATTCTGATAAGAAGTTCATTGTCAATGGACAGAGAATCAAGCATTATCTTGAAGGCAACACTGAGCAAGAATGCTCAAGGCTGAAGCTAGATTAAAAGCTCAGCAAAGTCCAGCTAAAGACAATAAAGAAGCGCTTGCTGGGAGGCAACCCAGCCATGGGGCAACAATCCTCTAAGCATTTTGCCCTATTTTTATTTTTATTTGTTTATATAAAGTTCACTGACACTAAGGTAAAGAATCATTTGCATAAGTTTACAGGGTTACAGAAGGAATCTACACACAAAACAGAGATAGGGAGCTTACTGGCAAGAAAACGCCAGTGAAGGCCATTTTGGGCGTTCAGCGCCCAAAATGGGCATCCAGTGGGCGCTGAACGCCAGTAAGGATAGCTATCTGGCGTTCAACGCCAGAAAAGGGCAACAACTGGGCGTTGAACGCCCAGGAGAGCAGCATTTGGGCGTTGAACGCCCAAAACAGGCAGTGTTTGGGCGTTCAAACGCCAGGATGGTGGGGAGGAGCTCTCCTTCTACCCATCTCCTTCTTTTTCTTTTGCTTGAGGACAAGCAAAGCTCTAAGTTTGGTGTGCTTATCCGTGATCACTAAGATCATGGCCCCTAAAGGAAAACAACCCACTCCAAGAGGAGCAAGGGCGTGATTTAAAGGAACTGAAGCGCCAGAAATTTTCTCTTGAAGGACCAAGCACCTCACAGACTAGAGGAACATCCACTTCCCAAACCTCAAGGTTGTTGAGTTCTAATCTTAGCCTTAACTCTGTGATAACTGTTCTTATTTTAAATTTTACCTTAGGAGTCATATAGTAGTAATTAGTATCTATTTTGATTTTATCTCCAATTAAGCTATAGTTTATTTTTCTCATCATCAGCAAACATGAATAAAGTAGTAGATCTTTTGAATAAGAAGCAATAAAATTTCGAGTTTTAATTCTAATTAGTTAAATGTGGTGGCAATGCTTTCTGTCTTCTGAATGAATGCTTGAACAGTGCATATATCTTTTGAATTTGTTGTTTAAGATTGTTAAATATGTTGGCTCTTGAAAGAATGATGAACATGAGACATGTTATTGAGAATCTGAAAAATCATAAAAATGATTCTTGAAGCAAGAAAAAGCAGCAAAGAACAAAGCTTGCAGAAAAAAAAAAAAAAAAGAGAAAGCAAGAGCAAAAAGCCAAAGCCCTTAAAACCAAAAGGCAAGGGTAATAAAAAGGATCCCAAGGCTTTGAGCATCAGTGGATAGGAGGGCCAAAAAGGAATAAAATCCTGGCCTAAGCGGCTAAACCAAGCTGTCCCTAACCATGTGCTTGTGGCGTGCAGGTGTCAAGTGAAAACTTGAGACTGAGCGGTTAAAGTCAAGGTCCAAAGCAAAAAGAAGAGTGTGCTTAAGAACTCTGGACACCTCTAATTAAGGACTTTAGCAAAGCTGAGTCACAATCTAAAAAGGTTCACCCAGTTATGTGTCTGTGGCATTTATGTATCCGGTAGTAATACTGGAAAACAAAGTGCTTAGGGCCACGGCCAAGACTCATAAAGAAGCTGTGTTCAAGAATCATCACACTGAACTAAGAGAATCAATAACACTATCTGAATTCTGAGTTCCTATAGATGCCAATCACTCTGAGCTTCAATGGATAAAGTGAGATGCCAAAACTGTTCAGAAGCAAAAAGCTACTAGTCCCGCTCATCTAATTAGAATCTGAGCTTCAATCAAAAACTCTGAGATATTATTGCTTCCCAACCTATTAGTCTTCTATTTTATTTGTCTAGTTGCTTGAGGACAAGCAACAGTTTAAGTTTGGTGTTGTGATGAGCGGATATTTTATACGCTTTTTGGGGATAATTTCATATAGTTTAGAGTGTGTTTTAGTTAGTTTTTAGTCTATTTCTAGTAGTTTTTAGGAAAAATTCATATTTCTGGACTTTACTATGAGTTGTGTGTTTTTCTGTAATTTCAGGTATTTTTCTGGCTGAAATTGAAGGAGCTGAGCAAAAATCTGATTCAGGCTGAAAAAGGACTGCTGATGCTGTTGGATTCTGACCTCCCTGCACTCAAAGTGGATTTTCTGGAGCTACAGAACTCCAAATGGCGTGCTTCTAATTGCGTTGGAAAGTAGACATCCAGGGCTTTCCAGAAATATATAATAGTTCATACTTTGCACAAGAATTGACGACGTAAACTGGCGTTCAACGCCAGCCTTCTGCCCAATTCTGGCGTCCAGCGCCAGAAAAGGATCAAAAACTGGAGTTGAACGCCCAAACTGGCACAAAAACTGGCGTTCAACTCCACAAATGGCCTCTGCACGAAATCTCAGCCCCAGCACACACCAAGTGGGCCCCAGCACACCAAGTGGGCCCCAGAAGTGGGTCTCTGCATCATCCATCATAGTCCACTCATATTTTGTAACCCTAGGCTACTAGTTTAGTATTTAAACAACTTTTAGAGACTTATTTTGTATCTCATGACATTTCAGATCTAAACTTTGTATTCTCTGACGGCATGAGTCTCTAAACCCCATTGTTGGGGGTGAGGAGCTCTGCTGTGTCTCAATGAATTAATGCAAGTATTCCTGTTTTCCATTCAAACACGCTTGTTCCTATCTAAGATGTTCATTCGCGCTTAACTGTGATGAAGGTGATGATCCGTGACATTCATCACCTTCCTCAAACCATGAACGTGTGTCTGACAACCACCTCCGTTCTATATCCGATTGAATGAGTATCTCTTAGATTCTTTAATCAGAATCTCCGTGGTATAAGCTAGAACTGATGGCAGCATTCATGAGAATCCGGAAAGTCTAAACCTTGTCTGTGGTATTCCGAGTAGGATTCAAGGATTGAATGACTGTGATGAGCTTCAAACTCCTGAAGGCTGGGCGTTAGTGACAGATGCAAAAGGATAGTAAATCCTATTCCAACCGGATCGAGAACCAACCGGTGATTAGCCGTGCTGTGACAGAGCGCGTGAGCGTAGTTTTCACTGGAAGGATGGAAGGTAGCCATTGACAACGGTGATCCACCAACACACAGCTTGCCATAGGAGGACGTGCGTGCGTGAATCAGAAGACAGAGGAAAGCAGAGATTCAGAAGACAAAGCATCTCCAAAACTCCAACATATTCTCCATTACTACACAACAAGTAACTTTTAATTTATGCTCTACTGGTTATTCATAATTCAACTGATAAACATAATTGACTTCCTGACTAAGATTTACAAGATAACCATAGATTGCTTCAAACCAACAATCTCTGTGGGATTCGACCCTTACTCACGTAAGGTATTACTTGGACGACCCAGTGCACTTGCTGGTTAGTTGTGCGAAGTTGTAAGAGAGTAATGTGAACAGTAACATTACAATTTCGTGCACCAAGTTTTTGGCGCCGTTGCCGGGGATTGTTCGTGTTTGAACAACTGACGGATTATTTTGTTGCTTAGATTAGGAAAAATTTTCTCTTTTTTTTTTTTTTTTGGTTTAGAGTCTTTTATTATTTATCCCTTGTTAAAACACTTTAAATTTATAGCTCAGTTATTTAGAACGTGGTGTTTATGTTCATGATAATTGGCTATCATATTTTTTTAAAAAAAAAAAAAGCCTTTTTCAAAAATAATTTTTCTATTAAATCCTGTGCCAAACTTTAAGTTTGGTGTTTTCAAAAATAATCTTTCTTAAAATAAGGTCCCATAACTCATTTGGCTAGAACATTAATTTGATTGGGTTAGAATTTTATACTCTTTTCAAAACATTCTTTTTCAAAAACATTTTTTTTATTAAATCTTGTGCCAAACTTTAAGTTTGGTGTTTTCTTGTTGATTTCCCTTTGATTTTCGAAAATTTTGTTTGGTTTTCAAAAAATTTTAAGTTTGGTGTTCTTCCTTCATGTTCTTGTGTTCTTGTGAGTCTTCAAAGTGTTCTTGAGTTTTCATTGTGTCTTGATCTTAAAATTTTTAAGTTTGGTGTTCCTTGGTGTTTTCCCTCCAAATTTTTCGAAAACAAGGAGCATTAGATCTAAAAATTTTAAATCTTGTACTATCTTATTGTTTTTCTCTCTCCTCACTAAATTCAAAAATATCTTTTCAAAATATCTTTTCTAACTTCCTATCTTTTCAAAATTTGTTTCAACTAACTAACCAACTTTTTGTTTGTTTCTTAACTTTTTCAAAACTACCTAACTAACTCTCTCTCTCTCAAATTTTCGAAAATATCTCCCCTCTTTTTTAAAAATTTCTGTTTTTTTAACTAATTATTTTTAAATTTTTTTACGAAAAAAAAAATTATAATTTTCAAAATTCAAATTCTTTTTAGTTATTTTATTTTATTTAAGTATTTACTTCTTATAAAATAAAATAAATAAAAAAGATAAATCAGTCCAAGTTATATCCATAGAAATCCATCATGGACATAAGTGGAAATGAACAGTCCAGGAGGACTCTGGGGTCATATTCTAACCCCTCTACTGCTTCATATGGGAGTAGCATATGCATACCCTCCATTGGAGTTAGTAGCTTTGAGTTGAATCCTCAGCTCATTATCATGGTGCAGCAAAGTTGCCAGTATTCCGGTCTTCCACAGGAAGAACCTACAGAGTTTCTGGCACAATTTTTACAAATTGCTGACACAGTACATGATAAGGAAATAGATCAGGATGTCTACAGACTATTACTGTTTCCATTTGCTGTAAAAGATCAAGCCAATAGGTGGTTAAATAACCAACCTAAGGCCAGCATAAGAACATGGAAACAGCTGACAGAAAAATTCCTGAATCAATATTTCCCTCCAAAAAGGATGACACAGCTAAGGCTGGACATCCAAGGCTTTAAACAAGGAGATAATGAATCTCTTTATGATGCCTGGGAGAGATACAGAGAGATGCTATGAAAATGCCCCTCTAAAATGTTTTCAGAGTGGGTTCAGTTAGACATCTTCTACTATGGGCTTGCAGAAGGAGCTCAGATGTCTTTAGATTACTCAGCTGGTGGATCTATCCATATGAGAAAGACAATCGAAGAGGCTCAAGAGCTCATTGATACAGTTGCCAGGAATCAGCATCTGTATCTAAGCAGCAACCCTTCCATGAATGAAGAAGTTAAAACAGTAACTGCTGAATTCAGTACTGTAAAACAAGCTGCTGAATTCAATCAGCAATTAGATTTTCTAACAAAGCAGCTAGCTGAATTCAAAGACAGGTTACAGGAGACAAGGATAGCTAATATACATATGGAAGAACAGTTTAAGCAAACAAAGCAGCAGCTATCAAAGCAAATAGCAGAAGAATGCCAAGCAGTTCAATTAAGAAGTGGGAAAACATTAAATACCCCACCTCAAGGCATCAAAAATTCAAGAAATAAGCAACCCACCAAAGATTCCCCTGAGGACAGTAAGAGCCCAGGGAAAAATAATTCTGGCACTAAAACGCCAGAAAATGGGTGGAAGGCTGGCACTGAACGCCCAGACCATGCCCAAAACTGGCGTTCATCGCGCAAAACAAGACAGGGGTTGCGTTCAACGCCAGAAATGGGCAAGAATCTGGCGCTGAACGCCCAACAGGGGCACATTTCTGGCGTTCAGGCGCCAGGAACAGACAGTGAGCTGGCGTCTAACGTCACTCCAGCTTCTGACTCTGGTACGCAATTGCCAGTGAGGGATCAGACACACATAAGTGCTGACAACAACCCCTCTAAAAAGGCTTCTTTAACCACTAAGGTTGAGGAATATAAAGCCAAGATACCTTATCCTCAAAAACTCCGGAAAGAGGAGCAGGATAAGCAATTTGCTCGCTTTGCAGATTATCTAAGGACTCTTGAAATAAAGATTCCATTTGCAGAGGCACTTGAGCAAATACCTTCTTATGCCAAGTTCATGAAAGAGATCTTGAGTCATAAAAAGGAGTGGAGAGAAACAGAAAGAGTTCTCCTCACTGAAGAATGCAGTGCAGTCATTCTGAAAAGCTTTCCTGAAAAGCTTAAAGACCCTGGGAGTTTTCTGATACCATGCATATTGGAAGGTGATTGCACCAAGACAGCCTTATGCGATCTTGGGGCAAGCATCAACCTAATACCTGCATCCACTATCAGGAAGCTTGGCTTAACTGAAGAAGTTAAACCAACCCGGATATGTCTCCAACTTGCTGATGGTTCCACTAAATACCCATCAGGCGTGATTGAGGACATGATTGTCAGAGTTGGGCCATTCGCCTTTCCCACTGACTTTGTTGTGCTGGAAATGGAGGAGCACAAGAGTGCTACTCTCATTCTAGGAAGACCCTTCCTAGCAACTGGACGATCCCTCATTGACGTCCAGCAAGGGGAAATAACCCTGAGAGTCAACGATGACGAGTTCAAGTTGAACGCTGTCAAAGCCATGCAGCATCCAGACACATCAACAGACTGCATGAAAGTTGACCTTATTGACTCTTTGGTAGAAGAGATCAACATGGCTGAGAGTCTCGAATCAGAGTTGGAAAACATCTTTAAAGATGTTCAGCCTGATTTGGAGGATTCAGGGGACATGAAAGAGCCTCTGAACTTTCTTCTGAAAGAGGAAAAACCTCCTAAACCAGAGCTCAAGCCACTGCCACCATCCTTGAAATATGCATTTCTAGGAGAAGGTGACACTTTTCCAGTGATCATAAGCTCTGCTTTAAATTCACAGGAAGAGGAAGCACTTATTCAAGTGCTAAGGACACACAAGACAGCTCTTGGGTGGTCCATAGGTGACCTTAAGGGCATAAGCCCAGCTAGATGCATGCACAAAATCCTATTGGAGGATAATGCCAAACCAGTGGTTCAACCACAGAGGCGGCTAAATCCAGCCATGAAGGAAGTGGTGCAGAAAGAGGTCACCAAATTACTAGAGGCTGGGATTATTTATCCCATTTCTGATAGCCCCTGGGTGAGCCCTGTTCAAGTCGTCCCAAAAAAGGGAGGCATGACAGTGATTCATAATGAAAAAAATGAACTGGTTCCTACAAGAACAGTTACAGGGTGGCGCATGTGTATTGACTACAGAAGGCTCAATACAGCCACCAGAAAGGATCATTTTCCTTTACCATTCATAGACCAGATGCTAGAGAGACTAGCAGGTCATGATTATTACTACTTTTTGGATGGCTACTCAGGCTATAACCAGATTGCAGTAGATCCCCAGGATCAAGAGAAAACAGCATTCACATGTCCATCCGGAGTGTTTGCTTACAGGAGGATGCCCTTTGGGCTATGCAATGCACCTGCAACCTTCCAGAGATGCATGCTCTCTATTTTCTCTGATATGGTGGAAAAATTTCTGGAAGTCTTCATGGATGACTTCTCAGTATATGGAGACTCATTCAGCTCCTGTCTTGATCACCTGAAACTTGTTCTGAAAAGATGCCAAGAAACCAACCTAGTTTTAAACTGGGAAAAATGTCACTTCATGGTGACTGAAGGAATTGTTCTTGGGCATAAAATCTCAAACAAGGGAATAGAGGTGGATCAAGCAAAAATAGAGGTAATTAAAAAATTACCTCCACCTGCCAATGTTAAGGCAATCAGAAGCTTTCTGGGGCATGCAGGATTCTATAGGAGGTTTATAAAGGATTTTTCAAAAATTGCAAAACCTCTAAGCAATCTGCTAGCTGCTGACACGCCATTTGTGTTTGACACAGCATGCCTACAGGCGTTTGAAACGCTGAAAGCTAAGCTGGTCACAGCACCAGTCATTTCTGCACCAGACTGGACATTGCCATTTGAGTTAATGTGTGATGCCAGTGATCATGCCATTGGTGCAGTACTGGGACAGAGGCATGACAAGCTTCTGCATGTCATTTATTATGCCAGTCGCGTTTTAAATGATGCCCAGAAGAATTACACAACCACAGAAAAGGAATTACTTGCAGTGGTTTACGCCATTGACAAGTTCAGATCCTACTTAGTAGGATCAAAGGTGATTGTGTACACTGACCATGCTGCTCTTAAGTATCTACTCACAAAGCAGGATTCAAAACCCAGGCTCATCAGATGGGTATTGCTTCTGCAAGAGTTTGATATAGAAATAAGAGACAGAAAAGGGACGGAGAACCAAGTAGCTGATCATCTGTCCCGGATAGAGCCAGTGGAAGGGACGTCCCTCCCCTTCCTTGAGATCTCTGAGACATTCCCTGATGAGCATCTATTTGCCATTCAGGAAGCACCATGGTTTGCCGATATTGCAAACTATAAAGCTGCAAGGTTCATACCCAAGGAGTACAATAGAATACAAAAAAAGAAACTAATTACTGATGCAAAGTACTACTTGTGGGATGAGCCCTATCTCTTCAAGAGATGTGCAGACGGAATTATCCGTAGGTGTGTCCCCAGAGAGGAAGCACAGAGAATCCTATGGCATTGCCACGGATCTCAATATGGAGGCCATTTCGGAGGGGAGCGAACAGCCACCAAGGTCCTCCAATGTGGCTTCTATTGGCCCACACTCTATAAAGATTCCCGAGAGTTTGTACGTAATTGTGACAGTTGCCAAAGAGCTGGTAACCTGCCTCATGGTTACGCCATGCCTCAACAAGGGATCTTGGAAATAGAGTTGTTTGATGTATGGGGAATTGACTTCATGGGACCGTTCCCACCATCATACTCAAACACTTATATTCTGGTGGCAGTGGATTATGTATCAAAATGGGTTGAGGCTATCGCCACACCCAACAATGATACTAAAACAGTGCTGAAGTTCCTCCAGAAACATATCTTTAGCAGGTTTGGTGTCCCTAGAGTGTTAATCAGCGATGGGGGCACTCACTTCTGCAATAAACAGCTTTACTCTGCCATGGTTCGGTATGGAATTCGCCACAAACTGGCCACTCCATATCATCCACAAACCAACGGGCAAGCTGAAGTCTCTAACAGAGAATTAAAGAGAATCCTGGAACGGACAGTAAATACCCGTAGAAAGGATTGGGCAAGGAGCTTGGATGATGCTCTGTGGGCTTACAGAACAGCATTCAAGACCCCTATAGGGACCTCTCCATACCAACTTGTGTATGGTAAGGCATGTCACCTGCCCGTGGAACTGGAACATAAGGCCTACTGGGCAACCAGATTCCTAAACTTTGATGCCAAATTAGCAGGAGAAAAACGATTGCTCCAGCTAAATGAGCTAGAGGAGTTCAGATTCACAGCTTTCGAAAATGCCAAGCTATATAAAGAAAAATCAAAAAAGTGGCATGACAGAAAGCTGTCATCTAGAATCTTTGAACCAGGACAGAAGGTTCTGTTGTTTAACTCTAGACACAGGCTATTCCCCGGGAAACTGAAATCCCGGTGGAGAGGACCATACGTGATTACAAGTGTGTCACCATATGGTTATGTGGAGCTTCAAGATATTGATTCTGATAAGAAGTTCATTGTCAATGGACAGAGAATCAAGCATTATCTTGAAGGCAACACTGAGCAAGAATGCTCAAGGCTGAAGCTAGATTAAAAGCTCAGCAAAGTCCAGCTAAAGACAATAAAGAAGCGCTTGCTGGGAGGCAACCCAGCCATGGGGCAACAATCCTCTAAGCATTTTGCCCTATTTTTATTTTTATTTGTTTATATAAAGTTCACTGATACTAAGGTAAAGAATCATTTGCATAAGTTTACAGGGTTACAGAAGGAATCTACACACAAAACAGAGATAGGGAGCTTACTGGCAAGAAAACGCCAGTGAAGGCCATTTTGGGCGTTCAGCGCCCAAAATGGGCATCCAGTGGGCGCTGAACGCCAGTAAGGATAGCTATCTGGCGTTCAACGCCAGAAAAGGGCAACAACTGGGCGTTGAACGCCCAGGAGAGCAGCATTTGGGCGTTGAACGCCCAAAACAGGCAGTGTTTGGGCGTTCAAACGCCAGGATGGTGGGGAGGAGCTCTCCTTCTACCCATCTCCTTCTTTTTCTTTTGCTTGAGGACAAGCAAAGCTCTAAGTTTGGTGTGCTTATCCGTGATCACTAAGATCATGGCCCCTAAAGGAAAACAACCCACTCCAAGAGGAGAAAGGGCGTGATTTAAAGGAACTGAAGCGCCAGAAATTTTCTCTTAAAGGACCAAGCACCTCACAGACTAGAGGAACATCCACTTCCCAAACCTCAAGGTTGTTGAGTTCTAATCTTAGCCTTAACTCTGTGATAACTGTTCTTATTTTAAATTTTACCTTAGGAGTCATATAGTAGTAATTAGTATCTATTTTGATTTTATCTCCAATTAAGCTATAGTTTATTTTTCTCATCATCAGCAAACCTGAATAAAGTAGTAGATCTTTTGAATAAGAAGCAATAAAATTTCGAGTTTTAATTCTAATTAGTTAAATGTGGTGGCAATGCTTTCTGTCTTCTGAATGAATGCTTGAACAGTGCATATATCTTTTGAATTTGTTGTTTAAGACTGTTAGATATGTTGGCTCTTGAAAGAATGATGAACATGAGACATGTTATTGAGAATCTGAAAAATCATAAAAATGATTCTTGAAGCAAGAAAAAGCAGCAAAGAACAAAGCTTGCAGAAAAAAAAAAAAAAAAAAAGAGAAAGCAAGAGCAAAAAGCCAAAGCCCTTAAAACCAAAAGGCAAGGGTAATAAAAAGGATCCCAAGGCTTTGAGCATCAGTGGATAGGAGGGCCAAAAAGGAATAAAATCCTGGCCTAAGCGGCTAAACCAAGCTGTCCCTAACCATGTGCCTGTGGCGTGCAGGTGTCAAGTGAAAACTTGAGACTGAGCGGTTAAAGTCAAGGTCCAAAGCAAAAAGAAGAGTGTGCTTAAGAACTCTGGACACCTCTAATTGGGGACTTTAGCAAAGCTGAGTCACAATCTGAAAAGGTTCACCCAGTTATATGTCTGTGGCATTTATGTATCCGGTAGTAATACTGGAAAACAAAGTGCTTAGGGCCACGGCCAAGACTCATAAAGAAGCTGTGTTCAAGAATCATCACACTGAACTAAGAGAATCAATAACACTATCTGAATTCTGAGTTCCTATAGATGCCAATCACTCTGAGCTTCAATGGATAAAGTGAGATGCCAAAACTGTTCAGAAGCAAAAAGCTACTAGTCCCGCTCATCTAATTAGAATCTGAGCTTCAATCAAAAACTCTGAGATATTATTGCTTCCCAACCTATTAGTCTTCTATTTTATTTGTCTAGTTGCTTGAGGACAAGCAACAGTTTAAGTTTGGTGTTGTGATGAGCGGATATTTTATACGCTTTTTGGGGATAATTTCATATAGTTTAGAGTGTGTTTTAGTTAGTTTTTAGTCTATTTCTAGTAGTTTTTAGAAAAAATTCATATTTCTGGACTTTACTATGAGTTGTGTGTTTTTCTGTAATTTCAGGTATTTTTCTGGCTGAAATTGAAGGAGCTGAGCAAAAATCTGATTCAGGCTGAAAAAGGACTGCTGATGCTGTTGGATTCTGACCTCCCTGCACTCAAAGTGGATTTTCTGGAGCTACAAAACTCCAAATGGCGTGCTTCCAATTGCGTTGGAAAGTAGACATCCAGGGCTTTCCAGCAATATATAATAGTCCATACTTTGCACAATAATTGACGACGTAAACTGGCGTTCAACGCCAGCCTTCTGCCCAATTCTGGCGTCCAGCGCCAGAAAAGGATCAAAAACTGGAGTTGAACGCCCAAACTGGCACAAAAACTGGCGTTCAACTCCACAAATGGCCTCTGCACGAAATCTCAGCCCCAGCACACACCAAGTGGGCCCCAGCACACCAAGTGGGCCCCAGAAGTGGGTCTCTGCATCATCCATCATAGTCCACTCATATTTTGTAACCCTAGGCTACTAGTTTAGTATTTAAACAACTTTTAGAGACTTATTTTGTATCTCATAACATTTCAGATCTAAACTTTGTATTCTCTGACGGCATGAGTCTCTAAACCCCATTGTTGGGGGTGAGGAGCTCTGCTGTGTCTCAATGAATTAATGCAAGTATTCCTGTTTTCCATTCAAACACGCTTGTTCCTATCTAAGATGTTCATTCGCGCTTAACTGTGATGAAGGTGATGATCCGTGACATTCATCACCTTCCTCAAACCATGAACGTGTGCCTGACAACCACCTCCGTTCTATATCCGATTGAATGAGTATCTCTTAGATTCTTTAATCAGAATCTCCGTGGTATAAGCTAGAACTGATGGCAGCATTCATGAGAATCCGGAAAGTCTAAACCTTGTCTGTGGTATTCCGAGTAGGATTCAAGGATTGAATGACTGTGACGAGCTTCAAACTCCTGAAGGCTGGGCGTTAGTGACAGATGCAAAAGGATAGTAAATCCTATTCCAACCGGATCGAGAACCAACCGGTGATTAGCCGTGCTGTGACAGAGCGCGTGAGCGTAGTTTTCACTGGAAGGATAGAAGGTAGCCATTGACAACGGTGATCCAGCAACACACAGCTTGCCATAGGAGGACGTGCGTGCGTGAATCAGAAGACAGAGGAAAGCAGAGATTCAGAAGACAAAGCATCTCCAAAACTCCAACATATTCTCCATTACTACACAACAAGTAACTTTTAATTTATGCTCTACTGGTTATTCATAATTCAACTGATAAACATAATTGACTTCCTGACTAAGATTTACAAGATAACCATAGATTGCTTCAAACCAACAATCTCTGTGGGATTCGACCCTTACTCACGTAAGGTATTACTTGGACGACCCAGTGCACTTGCTGGTTAGTTGTGCGAAGTTGTAAGAGAGTAATGTGAACAGTAACATTACAATTTCGTGCACCACAAGCTCAATAACGCAGTCACGAAGAATCTAGTTTTTGAACCGTATCGGTTAGGAGTTTTGATTTGGTTTTTCGTAAATAGTTTCAGTTTGACAAATCGGACCCGATTTATGAGAGAAGAGAGATAATAGGATGATATTATCATCATATTAGTATTAGAGGCTTCTTGAATGATATTATAAGGTTACCTGGTCTGTTTTAGTTAAAAATAGGAAATCAGTTTAACCGGGTTTAGGTTTTACTGGTGCAGCTTAGCACTAGCACTCTCTGATAACGTTAGCAATGCTAAGGCCTCATCATACATGTTCTATTCTCATAATAAATATGTTACTAGTGTCATTTATGCTAGTAGCTCAGATAATAATTCTTAGTGATATTTTTACAAGTGTTCCGATACACCTAGTTTTAGTAGTTGTACACTAGAAATATTTTAATATTATTTTAACCCACATCCAAGCCAACCAATCACAACTCACCTTACACCCCCAAGACCTCCAAGTCTGTCTCATTTCATCATTTTGGCCGAAAATAACAAGAGAGAAAAGAGAGAAACTTTCATGAACACTTAATCTTCAAAGCTTGATTTCTTCTGAACCAAAACTCAAATCAAAACTCCGATTTCACCAAAATGATCCTCTCTTCTTCCAATACATAACCATGTAACTTATCAAGGATGGAAATAAGGTGAGATGGCTGTCTCCCTCCTATTTCAATTCGGTTTTCAAGGAAAACCATGCAAAACATGTGTTTTCTTGATGTTTTTCCTTAGGAATCATGCTTAACTTGACTTGAGGGCCAAGAAACGTGAATTTACAGCAAGTATAAGGTGAGATATCTCTTCCTAACATACTGGGTGAGATTTGGTCAATTGAGAGTTTTTGGATTTAAAGTTGTTCTTGATGTGTTTTAGGAGGAAAAAGTGCTTAAGGACCACCTGAAAGTTTAACCGAATTAGGAGCAGCAAAACCAGGTAGAGTGTCATGAAATTAATCTTGATTATTTGTGTTTGATTTGTGTGAATGTTGTATAAATTGGCTGTGCTAAAAATTGGTTGCATATATGATTGATTCTTGGTGAAAATTTGGTGAAATTTTGATGAAATTTGATGAAATTCAAGCTTTAAAGTTCATGTTCTTGGGCAGCTGGAAAAACGAAACCCTAAGCTTAAATTGAGGTTCAATTTATGTTGAAATCATGTAGAAAATATGGGGTTTTAGTGGCTGCAATTTTATTTTGAATTATGGTAAAAATCGGTTGCTGAAAAGACTGAAAAACGGGTAAAAACAGAGAAAGAATCTGAAGAATTTATGAAGAACATGAAGAACACTTTGAGTGTGGTGAAGAACATTGAAGAACACCTTTTAGATCTTAGAAAGGGCAAGGAAGTAAATATTTTGGTGTTTGAGGGGTTATTTTGTAATTTCTGAAAGTTAGGGTGGTTAAAGTAGAAATATTAAAAGTTACGGGTGGTAAAAAGTGAATTTTTAAAGGTTAAAAGTTAAAAAGGGGTAATTTTCGAAAAATTAATGATAAAATAATAAATAATAATAAAATATTAAATAATAATATTTAATTAAAAATAATATTTTAATAAAAATAATAAAATAATGCGGAAAAGGCAGTTTTCTGTAAAAGCTTTAGAAAGACAACTTTAAGCGCAGAATCTCATAATTACCTTCATAAAACACTTAGGGAGTGGTAATAACATGTTAGTGAGGCAAAGATAAATGAAAGATAAAAAGTTAAAGAAAAGATAAACACCAAAGAAAAGTCTGTAAAGTTTTAATGACAGGAAAACAGACAGAGATTAGTAAACGAACTAGGAGCAACATAGTTAGTTCTTGAGTTGCACCCAGGGTTAGGTATAATATGAAAAGTTAAATTCTTTCAGTATAGACTTAATGAACCTATACTTGGGACAGGCTAACTATTCTTATCGAAATTTACATAAGCTTTAAATACATATGTTATGAAGAGAAATCAAAGCAGAGTAAAGAAACACAGAGAACAGAGTAACCAGAGAAAAGTAAAGAGATACAGAGAAAAGAGTGATCAGAGCAGAGTAAAAAGACAAAGAGAAAAGAGTAATGTGATAAAGATAAATGGTTTGAGTTACGATGTTGTAAAAGTAAAAGCTGTAAGGTTTGTATAGTATGATTGAACAGAGAAAGAAAGAGGTACTGCATAAGAATGTGAAAGTGGTGATTAATAATGCTAATGATAATGAATGATGATAATGAGAATGATTATATGATGATCTGCTGCGTGAAGGCAGTCAGATAGATGGTGGTACGACCACTGAGAGTGCTTTCCTGGGATACTTGGCTATAATGCTATTCTGTAAGTCAGAGGACTCTTACAGAGGTATCGAGAACACACGACTAGCATATACTCCTGTAAGTCAAAGGACTTTTACAATAAGAGTGTGTGTGTAAGCTCCTGTAAGTCAAAGGACTCTTACAGTGAGAGCGTGTGTATGCTCCTGTAAGTCAAAGGACTCCTACAGAGAGTGTGTTGGGCAGATATAAGTTAACTAGCTCCGCCATGCAAGTCAAAGGACTCTTGCCGTGGTTTGCCTCACAAGTCAAAGGACTCTTGCGAGGGACATTGCCAACAGGAAAGCCTTACCTGGTCAGAGGACTCCGGGTAACGTCGGGAGCGGGTATGTAACCGACAAATGAGCTCATTACCTGCACTAGGGCTAGACATGCATCATATTTGGTTGCGTATTTCCTCTGTTATGATTGTTGTTTGAATGTATGCCTTCTTTGTTTTTATTCTATTCTCTGTGTCTGTGTTTTGTTTTCTTGTATTCTTTTGTTTGTGTTTTGCTTTCTGTTTTCTTTATTTTCTCTATTTATCTGTTTCTTCTGTCTACTGCTTCTCGGTATTCTTCTATTTATCTGCTAAACAACACAGAATTAATGAACGTAACTAATAACCCCGACCCTACTAAGAACTCCCCAGTTCTTACCCCTTCTCTCTCCCTTTCCCCTTCAGATGGAAGCATGAGTACCATTCCGTAGTTCGCTGACGATCGCTCACAAAAAGGATTCCACTCTAAATAGTCTTCTGAGTCTAGAGTGAACTCCGTTACCTATTTATATGTATATACTATGAGGCCAGCCAACGTCTGCATCCTGCTTTTCTACAAACTTTAGCCTAAGTCCTCCGTACGATGTTGCTCTTTGATGACATATGATCATGCAGAGGAGTAGCAGATGATGTTCTACCTTTTGGTGACGTTCCACCTGACTTGAGTTTTGAAGACTTAGAGCGTACTTTCCCTCGCTTTAGTAGTTTAGAGGGAATAGGTGAGTATAGAGTCTAGACTAGCCTGGGTGCCAGCTTAGGGACTTCTTGAACAGGTCAGGGCCTGGGATGTTGTATGTATATATATGTATATAGTTATTATCTAGCTATATCTAGGGGTGTTCTAACTAAAAGTCTATACTCTAATAAAGGCTGGATCACTAAATGTTGTTAGCTGCTTGTGATGTATTTATGTGTGGTTGCTTATAAATGTTTTATCTGTTATTATTTGTGAATTGATTATGAATGATTCTGTTTTTAATTCAAACGTTTTCCAAAAAAAAGTACCTCGCTAACTAACTACGCTTTTAACAATGAATCAGGCTCATATAATAAATAATAGATAATAATTAGGATGACAAATTGGTAGCACTCAGTTTCTGGTATGTCCTAGGCGTACTGAAAATTGGGTCGTTACATTTAATGCCAGATTTACAGCATCCTGGGCATTCAGAAAAACGCCCAGTGACAAAGGGGTTTTTGGCGTTTAACGCCAGCTAAAAGCAATAGCTGGGCGTTAAACGCCCAAACCAAGCAGCAACTGGGCGTTAAACGCCCAAAACATGCAGCAGTTGGGCGTTTAACGCCAGAATTGTGGGGAGGAGGCAATTTCGTTTTCAATTCAAATTTTTTCCAATTTTTATGTTTCAATTCATGATTTCTTTCACAAACATGTTACAAATCCTAATTTTTCAAATCCTTTTTCCAAAGATATCAAATGTATCTTAATTCATAAACCCTTTTTCTTAATCCCCTTCAAATTATTTTCAAATCCTTTTCAAAATAAATCCATCTCTTTTCCTTCTCAAATCTTTTCAACTCATCAATATCTTTTTCAAATCTTCACATCATCTTTTTCAAAATTCAGATTTATCTTTTTCAAATATCTTTTATATCTTTTCAATTTCAAATCACATCTTTTACTATCATACTTATCTTTTCCAAATCACTTTTTCTATCATATCTTTTTCAAATAATTTTCGAAACCCACCCTCCTTCCCTTTAAATATTGGTTCGGCCTCTCCTCCTCTCCTCCACAAGTTGCACTTGGCTCTCCCTTTTTCCCTCTCCTTTGCTTTCTTTTGCTTGAGGACAAGCAAACCTCTAAGTTTGGTGTGTTTATCCGTGATCACTAAACTGATACCCACTAAGATCATGGCTCCTAAGGAAAAACAAACCGACTCAAGAGGCAAGAAAGAGAATATTCCAAAACCACTTTGGAATCAAGAGAAGTTCATAACCAAAGAACATTCAAACCATTTTTACAAAATAATGAGTCTAAGGTCAGTGATCCCGGAAGTTAAATTCGATCTGAAAGAAGATGAATATCCGGAGATCCAAGAGCAAATTCGAAACAGGAGCTGTGAAGTCCTAGCTAATCCTGAAACAAAGGTGGGAAGAAACATGGTTCAGGAATTCTATGCTAATCTATGGTAGACGGACAGGCAGAGGATAGCTGGAACCACATTCTATGACTATAGAACTTTGGTCAGAGGGAAGGTTGTTCACACCCACCCTGATAAAATAAGGGAGATCTTCAAGCTGCCTCAACTGCAAGATGACCCAGACTCCTTTAATAGGAGAATGATGAGATCAAACCTATGCTTGGATAAAATCCTAGAGGACATATGCCTCCCTGGAGCCAAGTGGAAAACCAACACAAAGGGTGCCCCGAACCAACTCAAGAGAGGAGATCTCAAACCAGTCCCCAGAGGCTGGCTAGACTTCATTGGGCGCTCTATACTGCCCACTAGCAACCGCTCTGAAGTCACCATCAGAAGAGCAGTGATGATTCATTGCATTATGCTGGAAAAAGAAGTGGAAGTTCATCAGCTGATTGCTTGTGAGCTTTACAAAATTGCAAACAAGAACTCCAAAGATGCCAAATTAGCCTATCCAAGCTTAGTTTCTCTGTTATGTAAAGATGCTGGGATAAAGATGGGAGTAGATAAGTATATCTCAGTTGAGCAACCAATCACCAAAAAGTCTACGGAAGGACAACAAGTGCAGGATGACCCCATCAAGAGAAAAATAGAGGAGTTCCTCCCGGAAATCCCTCAAATTGAATACTGGGAGCGCCTAGAAGCATCTGTCACCATGTTGCAAGAAGCTGTGGATCAACTGAAGGAAGAACAGCAAAATCAAAACAACATGCTCTACAAATTGCTTAGAGAACAAGAAGAGCAAGGGCGTGAACTGAAGGAATTAAAGCGTCAGAAACTATCTCTTGAAGGGCCAAGCACTCCACAGACTAAAGAGGCATCCACCTCCCAAATTCAAGGTTGTTGAGTTCTAATCTTAGCCTTAACTCTGTGATAATTGTTCTTATTTGAGTTTTACCTTAGAAGTTATATATGAGTAGTAGTAATTAGTATCTATATTCTGATTTTATCTCCAATTAAGCTATAATTTATTTTTCTCATCATCATTAAACATGAATAAAATAGCAGATTTTCTTTACAATAAGGAGGCAATATTTTTTGAGTTTTTTAATAAGAAAAATTCTAATTATTTACATGTGGTGGCAATGCTTTTTTGTCTTCTGAATGAATGCTTGAACAGTGCATATGTCGTTTGAATTTGATGTTTATGAATGTTAAATATGTTGGCTCTTGAAAGAATGATGAAAAAGGAGAAATGTTATTTGAAAATCTGAAAAATCATAAAAATGATTCTTGAAGCAAGAAAAAGCAGTGAAAACAAAAGCTTGCAAAAAAAAAATGGCAAAAATAAAAGAAAAAGAAAAAGCAAGCAGAAAAAGCCAATAGCCCTTAAAACCAAAAGGCAAGGGTAATAAAAAGGATCCAAGGCTTTGAGCATCAGTGGATAGGAGGGCCAAAAAGGAATAAAATCCTGGCCTAAGCGGCTAAACCAAGCTGTCCTTAACCATGTGCTTGTGGCGTGAAGGTGTCAAGTGAAAACTTGAGACTGAGCGGTTAAAGTCAAGGTCCAAAGCAAAAAGAAGAGTGTGCTTAAGAACCCTGGACACCTCTAATTGGGGACTTTAGCAAAGCTGAGTCATAATCTGAAAAGGTTCACCCAATTATGTGTCTGTGGCATTTATGAATCCGGTGGTAATACTGGAAAACAAAGTGTTAGGGCCACGGCTGATGACAAGTCATCTTAGCCTAGTTTCACTAGCCTTTTTCTTTGTTTTTTTTAGGTTTTATACACTTTCTTGCAGTCTAAGTAAGTAATTTAGAATGGAAATGCATGACTTCTTTGAATCAAACAACCACCATTTAATTGATGCTAAATCATGAGGTTTAGGCAAAATTTCATTGATTTTTTATGATTTATAAACCTTGTGAATTTGGTGAAACTTTGATTGGTTGTTTTGATTAATTGTAGGTGAAGAAAAGAAGAAAAGAAGAAAGCGTGGCCTAAGAAGCGTGGCCAAGGAAGGAAGAAGTGTGGCTCAACAATGAAGGAAAACCATGAAGCTCACTCCAAGAGCACCATGCTCACCAAGGGAGCGCTACATTTTCTCTCAAGGAACCAAGGCACAATGCTCTGCTCACTTTGTGACCTGAGCACAATATGAGGCCAAGGAACAAGGAAAGGAAAGACCAAGCTCAGCTCACCAAGTGAGCATTATCGGGCACTCATCCAAACAAATTCAAGGAAATTGTTTGCCAAGTGCCTCCTCCAAGATTCGAACCAAGGACCAAAGGGGAGTGGGGGAGCGCTACTCACAAGGAAAACAAGCCAAAAATTGGCCAAATGCATCCCCCAAAGTTCGAACTCAACACCTTGAGGAAGTAAGGAGCAAGGAGCTACAAGGAAACCAAGAAAATACCACCAGCGCATGCTTCCCTCAAGTTTCGAACCAAGGACCTCCCTTGGAAGCACCAATGCTCAGCTCACTTGGAGAGCTGAGCGCTACTCATGGTACACCACACACATGCTTGACACGGTCCAGGAAGCAAGACACGCAACATTTGACAAGGCAAGGAGCACAAGGCGCGCACAAGACATGCACCAAGGCACCAATGCTCAGCTCACTTTGTGAGCTGAGCATTCCCCTGATGCCTTCTCCCAGCAAGGCACGCAACAAGGATCCTCACACTAAGCCTCAATGCTCAGCTCCCCACTTGAGCTGAGCATCCCCCTGGAAGCAATTTCTCCATGGGCTGAAAATTGAATTAAAAATCCAACTTAATTCATTTCTTCACCAAATCAAAAGCCCATCCAAATTCCAAAATTGATCTCTCTTCTTCCTTGTTCTTGCTTGAGCACTCTTTAATTTTCTTGCTTTGGATCTTGGGTGAAGAATTGAAGAACTTCTGTTTCAATCTCACCTTGATACCTCTTGTTTAAATTTTCTGCATAATTGAATTTCAATTTCTCTTTACTGCTTCATCTTTTAATCTTCTTCTGCAATTTACTTTTCTTTATTTCTTTTGCAATTAATCTTGTTGGATCAAGGAAGGATTTGAGATCTAGACTTGTTTTCTAGTCTCTTCCACTCCTGAGATCTTCAACCTCTTTTAAATTTGCTACAAATTAAGCACAAGTCATTTTCTGTTTTCATTCTTCAAGCATTTTTATCTTTCTGTTTGAGATCTATTACACTTCAACACATCTTTAGTTCTTCTGCTTGTTGCAATTTACTTCTGTCTTGTTTAAATTCTGCAATTCCAACTCCCAATTCCTTTTATAATTCAAGTCATTTACATTTCTTGCACTTTAAGATTCAGCCATTTACATTTCTTGCAATCTAAGTTTCTGCAATTTACATTGTTCTTTAAGATTTAGCTTATTTACTTTCTTTGCTCTTTAATTTCCTGTAATTTACCCCTCTCCTTTAACATTTCAAGCAATTTAGTTTCTGTCAATTATAAACAACTCAACCAATACTTGATTCGCTTGACTAAATCAACCACTAAACTAAAATTGCTCAATCCTTCAATCCCTGTGGGATCGACCTCACTCATGTGAGTTATTATTACTTGATGCGACCCGGTACACTTGCCGGTGAGTTTCGTGTTGGATCGTTTTCCACACATCAAGTTTTTGGCGCCATTGCCGGGGATTGAATTAGATTGACAATGATTAAGTAAGGTGGTGGTCAAGCACTTTTTATTTTCTGTTTCTTTAACCTTTAACTAACACACTAACTATTTGAATTTTTGTTTAAGCCAATTAACATTTCACTTCAGCAATGGATTGAAGTGTTATTGCCTCTCTGGTGTTGTGTGATTCTTATACTTTGGTTGTATGTCAGGTACAAGGAGAGTTATACCCACTTTTTGTGAACAGGACAAAAGAACCCTCAGAAGATTAAGAAGAGCTGAAAGAGGGAAAAACATTGTTGGAGAAGAGGATTCAGAAGAAGAATTCCAAGATATGGAGGAACACTTAACAAATCCACCAAATCCACCAGAAGGAGCAGCCAATAATAACAATAATCCACCACAGAGAAGATTTTTGGCTTCCTACACATGTGCAAATCCTAGACATTGTGGGAGTAGCATTCTTACCCCAAATGTTAATGCAAATAACTTTGAACTAAAGCCACAACTTATCACCTTGGTTCAAAATAATTGTTCTTATGGAGGAGGACCACTTGAAGACCCTAACCAACACTTGTCCACCTTCTTGAGGATTTGTGACACTGTCAAAACCAATGGTGTGCACCCTGACAGTTACAAGCTACTGCTATTTCCATTTTCTCTCAGAGACAAAGCCACTCAATGGTTGGAATCCTTCCCAAGAGACAGCATCAACAATTGGGATGATCTAGTAACCAAGTTCCTTGCCAAGTTTTACCCACCTCAAATAGTTATTAGATTGAAGACTGAAGTGCAAACATTCACACAAATGGATGCTGAACCCTTGTATGAGGCATGGGAACGATACAAAGCTCTAATCAGGAAGTGTCCACTGGGAATGTTCAGTGAGCGGGACAGATTGCAGAATTTCTATGAAGGCTTGACATTGAAATCTCAAGAGGCTTTGGATTATTCAGTAGGAGGCTCTTTACAACTAATGAAAACGGCAGAAGAAGCCCAAAATCTCATTTATATGGTGGCCAACAACCAATATTTCTTTGCTCACCAAAGGCAATGCCAACCATCACAGAGGAAAGGAGTGATGGAGTTGGAAGGAGTAGACTCAATCCTAGCTCAAAACAAAATGATGCAGCAGCAAATTCAACAACAATTTGAGCAAATGGCCAAGAGGATTGATAGCCTCCAAGTTGCAGCAGTTAACAATAGCCAACCATCAACCACATGGGGGCAAAATAAAGAAACTCAAGAGGAGCAACAGCAAGAACAAGTCCAGTACATGCACAACCAAAATTCTGGGCCAAATGAAGTCTATGGTGATACTTACAACCCTTCATGGAAAAACCATCCCAACCTCAGATGGGGAGACAACCACAATCAAACTCAACAGCCATGGCAGAGAAACTCAAACCAAAACAATTGGAAAAACACAAACCAAAACAACCAACAGAACAATAGCCAAGCCACATACAGAAAACCACAAAACACTACCCCATTTCTAACCATCATCCATCCCATAACCAAGCTTCAAATCAAAACACTTACCCTCAACCCTCAACACCCCACAATCAACCAATATCACAAGACTCTCAGAGGATTAACAACTTGGAGCTCTTAATGGAAAAGATGATGAAGCACTAGGAGATGACATTAAGGAACCAGGAAGCCTCCATGAAAAATATGAAAAGGCAAATTGGACAACTCTCCAAGAAAATTACCATTGAAAGGCCATCAAACTTACTACCAAGTGACACCATTCCTAATCCAAAAGAGGAGTGCAAGGCAATACAACTGAGGAGTGGAAAAATCCTGGTGAAAAATGAAGAAGAAACTAAGAAGCCAAAAGAAAGTGGCAAGAAACAAGCTGAAGGAGAGGCAACCAATGACAAGGAGGAGACAACAAGCAAGCAGACCTCAGAGGAGCTCAAAGAAAGGGAAGATCAGCCACAAAAATCAAGGAAAGAGAAGGAAGCAATGAGAGAGCTAACCAATGAACGAAGGCAGGGAATGGACTTCACACCACCTTTGCCATATCCTCAAAGGTTCAACAAGGAGACTAAGGACCAACACTTCCTAAAATTTCTTGAAGTCTTTAAGAAGTTGGAGATCAATATTCCCTTAGCTGAAGCACTTGAGCAAATGCCCCTGTATGCAAAGTTCTTGAAAGAACTTATCAACAAAAAGAGGAGTTGGCAAGTTAATGAAACTGTACTGCTTACTGAGGAATGCAGAGCACTAATCCAGAAGGGACTTCCTCCTAAATTCGAAGAACCTGGAAGTTTCTTTCTACCCTGCGCCATTGGCAGTATGACCATCAACAAGGCGATGTGTGACTTAGGAGCTAGTATCAATCTAATGCCTGCCTCTCTAGTGAAAAAGCTAAGCATAAAAGAGGTGAAACTAGTACAAATGTCTCTAGAATTGGTGGACAAATCAGTGATATGCCCAGGGGTATGATTGAGAACCTTCTAGTCAAGGTAGACAGATTCATCTTCCCTGCAGATTTTGTGATCTTAGATTCAGATCAGGATGAGGGTGACTCCATCATACTGGGAAGACTGTTCTTGGCCACTGCTAGGGCCATCATAGACATAGAGCAAGGAGAATTAACCCTCAGGATGCATGATGAAAGTGTCACTCTGAGTGTACTACCAGAAACATAGTTCAGTAATGGAAAGAAGGATGGTACGGAAGCTGACAAAGAGAATCTACAATGGAAAGAGGGAATCAACAAGACAAACAACAGCTGCCCTCCTAAGCAAGAGATAGATGATACAGCAGGTCAAAAAGAGAAAGAGACTGTGAAAAATAATGAAGAAGTTCAAGAGGACATTGTAGTATTGGCAACTAAGAAAAGAAATCTCAAGAGGAAGCCTGTTGTCAAAGAAGAAGGGTCAACAAAAGGAGGGAAGAAAAACAAAAACAAAATCAAAAAGGGTTGGAAGAATAAAAAAACTCCAACAGAAGGGCTTTCCAAAGGTGACAAAGTGCAATTGGTCTATCAACAGCTGGGAGCAAGCCAACAGACTGATGATTACTATACTGTGAACAAAATACTCTCACTAGAGCATGCTGAAATAGAGCACCAAGGGACAAAGAAGAAGCTCACAGTCAGAGGAGACAAGCTGAGGCACTACAGTCATCAACCACCATAAAAGAAGGGTTCAATGTCAAGATAATAACAATAAAAGAGCGCTTCATGGGAGGCAACCCATGATTTAAGATTCTTGCTTGCTTTTAAATTCAATAAATTATGATCACCTTAGCATGATTTTGAATATACTTGATAGATGCATACATTATTTTGGAACATATGCCAGACTTCTAAGTTTGGTGTGCTTGACAGCACACAAAAACTAACTTTCAAGCATCTTCAGATCATATGCTTAGTCATTTCGATGAAGTATATGGCCAAACATTAAGTTTGGTGTCTGCATATGTATCAATTGTAAGAAAGATCAACTTTTGTTCAGAAAAGAAAAGAGACAATCAAAATCATGCAGAGATGAATCATGCATTGTTTTATTTTAGGAATTTATGAATTAGAATTTATAATGAAGGTATCAATTGTGACAAATGCTTGTTTTTGACATTAATCCCTTAGCAGGAGACAAGTTTGGTGTCCATCAAACCTTGGTTTACTAAGTCAGGGACACAATTGACCTTTCATGACTAAAAGAAAAGAAAATATATAATAAACAATGCAAACATTCACCTTTTCCACCGTGCTTTAACCATGTCCTAAAGCATATCATTTTGGTTTAATTAGGAAAAGAAGGTTGAAGAAAAGACAAGAGGAAGAAATGGCCATGACAAGTCAAGAGAAGGATCACATGTGCCTAGAGAAGTGTGCCAATCTTGGAAAGTGAAAATCTGCATGATACTCACCTTGAAGGATAAAATTCATGCAACCTATGGGAAGAGAATCCTTGTCAACCCTCAAGAGAACATGCAAGCCGTTCATCTCATGAAGTTTTTATGATGTCCAACTCAATCTCCACACTTCACAAGCCATGACCGAATCATTCTTCAAGTGTGGTCTTCATCCAACATTTTAATACACTACCTATAAATAAGTTGAGGGATCTCTTGCATCACATGTACCTACAAGCTTTCCTTACACACATAAGTCTCTATCTCCACCTTATACAATACTATACACACACACCACTCCCCTCATAGTAGCAACATTCCTTTCCTTATTCTCTCTACACCACAAAACCGTGCCTCAATCAACCTCAGATCGACCCTTGTCTTGTCTTTTTAATTGCATTCATGGCTTCATCAAGTTCAAGGAGAAGGCCAGGCAAGGAGCCCATGGTGGCCGAACCCCCAGCTTATGACACAAGAAAGTTTAGATCTCAATTTCATGAAAGAAAGTACCATAGATTCATGAAAACAAAGCACATCATTCATGAGAGATATTTTGAGCTGAAGGAAGAAGAATATCCCATCATGAGACAAATCACTAGGGAAAGAAGATGGGACCTTCTATGCGATCTCCTCCCCAAGATCAGTGCAGTCATGATCAGGGAGTTCTATGCAAATGCTGTGAAAGAGAGTGAAGACAGCCCCTCTTACAAAAGCTATGTTAGAGGAACTGAAGTAGATTTCAGTCCAATATCCATTACAAGGGCTTTGAAGTTGAGAACCATAACTTATGAAGAGCCCAGTTATGAGGCCAGATTACAGGAAGAGAATGATCCTGATGAAATTCTCCAGGGGATATGCTTGGAAGGCACAGACTGGGAAAGAGATTCACAAGGAGTCCCAAGCCGATTGAAAAGAATAAATCTCATTCGTGAAGCCAAGGGGTGGTATGAGATAGTAAGGAGATCCATACTCCCTACTGGAAACACCTCAGCGGTCACAATCAAGCGAGCACTCTTGACATACTATATCTTACATGGAGGAGAAATCAACCTTGCACAACTCATAGCCGATAGTATTCAAGAGATAGTTGAAAGCACAAACAAATCCACTAGGCTCGGCCATCCGAGCACAATTCTAAGGTTGTGTACTAAAGCTGGAGTGATCTTTGAAGATGAGGACACAGAGAAAGTAAGAAGAGGATCAGGAATAACAAAGAGAACCATGGAAGAAATTGCTGAGGATGATGATCAAGAAGAAGGGCCCCAAAGAAGAAGAAGATCAGAGGAAGGAGGAGAACAAGCTCACGGTGCCATAGACATGAGTCAACTACAAAGAGTTCTTGAGGAAATATCACAGCAAAATGTCATAGCACAAGAGCAATATTCAAGATGCCAAGAGCAATATCTAGAGCACCGGGAGCAATACTTGAAAGACAAGGAGCAAAATGAAGCTTGGCAGCACAAAATGGAGGAAAGATTGGAGAGCTGGCAGCAACAATCAATGGCCCAACAACAAGAATTTCAAGCCAAGATTCTTGAGGGACAAAGGGAACTCACAACAGGACTTCAAGAGTCATATGATAAGATTTTCCTGACCCAAGCAAAGTATGGGGAGTATACTCACAACCTGTATCAGTGGAAGAACATTCATCACACTATTGGAGAGGTTAGACATGTGCAACAATCAGATTGTAATGAGGATGTGCAAGCAAGGTTGGAGTATTTAACCCGCTGCATGCCAATACTAAATCCACAAATCAAATCATTTGATCAATGCCAAGAACTTAGACACCGCCAGGCAGCAAAGTCTCAACTTAATACCCAGGTAGCATTCCAAAGATTAGAGGCAGTTGTGCTTTCAGGTCTCACAGATCCTATTTGGGAAAGAAGATGTCCTCGTGAAGAAGCTCAAGATTATACACAGACGAGGAAGAAGAAGAAGGGAGAATCCAGCAAATCCAAAAGAATGGAAATGCCTGACAAATAGAGGTGGTGAAGATCCTTTTCTTACTTTTACTTAAATAAGGAAGATGCATGTCTGAAACATGACATACCTCCAATTGCTTTTTGTTTTACTACTTCTTTTGTTTACATTAGTAGTTAGTTAAGAATAAAATATCTGCATAATAAGTGTCATCATTCATCAGCTTGAATGCTTTGTTTTGTTTTCCCTTGCTGTTTGAATAAAAGAGAGATGTTTGGTTTAGAAAAGTAATTGTTCAATGTTGCAAAAGTTAGAATAAAAGTTAGTGGTGGTATATGTATTTGATTTAATTGATAGCTCATAGAATAACTACTGCAAAATGACTTGTTACTTGAAGCCTAAGCTAGTTTGATGCTATTATTTCTCAATTATTGAAGGTCCCTCGAAAATAAACCAAAACAGAAAGAAAAAGAAGAAGAAAAGCCAAAAGTTGGCAAAGAAACAAACAATAAGGCTAGACACCAATAGCTTGGACTCTAGGACAGATGCCTGTGGTGTTTATGTACTAGGATATGCTTGGACAAGTAAGTTCTAAGGAGTATCTCAAAACTTGGCAACTTAGATCAACTGATTTGGGATTGCCAACTGAAAGTCCACAATAAAGAGCAACCTAGCTACAAAACATTTAGTGATCCAAAGAGATGCTGGGCATCAATGATCCTAGGAAGAAAAAGGTGAGCCATGTGTCTGTGGTGAAGAAATGTTGAGTGAAATTAAGCCAAAGGCCACTGCAACATTTGCCACCAAGCCTTCAATAAGTAATAAGCTCTTTATGCAAAAGAAAAAAAAGGAAAAACTAACAAGGGAAATGAGCAAAAAGTGAGGAGTTATAGCAGCAACCTTGGTGAACCCTTAAAGAAACATTGTTTGTTTTGACAGCAAGCAATAAATGAGCTACTTTTGATCTGCACAAAACCCCATAGACCAAATTCAACTATCTGCTGAATAAGAACATATAGCCTTATCTATTTCATTCTATCTTCTCTTATGTTTGATGCTTGCTTGGGGACAAGCAAGTTTTAAGTTTGGTATTGTGATGACAAGTCATCTTAGCCTAGTTTCACTAGCCTTTTTCTTTGTTTTTATTAGGTTTTATACACTTTCTTGCAGTCTAAGTAAGTAATTTAGAATGGAAATGCATGACTTCTTTGAATCAAACAACCACCTTTTAATTGATGCTAAATCATGAGGTTTAGGCTAAATTTCATTAATTTTTTATGATTTATAAACCTTGTGAATTTGGTGATACTTTGATTGGTTGTTTTGATTAATTGTAGGTGAAGAAAAGAAGAAAAGAAGAAAGCGTGGCCTAAGAAGCGTGGCCAAGGAAGGAAGAAGTGTGGCTCAACAATGAAGGAAAACCATGAAGCTCACTCCAAGAGCACCATGCTCACCAAGGGAGCGCTACATTTTTTCTCAAGGAACCAAGGCACAATGCTCTGCTCACTTTGTGAGCTGAGCACAATATGAGGCCAAGAAACAAGGAAAGGAAAGACCAAGCTCAGCTCACCAAGTGAGCATTATCGGGCACTCATCCAAACAAATTCAAGGAAATTGTTAGCCAAGTGCCTCCTCCAAGATTCGAACCAAGGACCAAAGGGGAGTGGGGGAGCGCTACTCACAAGGAAAACAAGCCAAAAATTGGCCAAATGCATCCCCCAAGGTTCGAACTCAACACCTTGAGGAAGTAAGGAGCAAGGAGCTACAAGGAAACCAAGAAAATACCACCAGTGCATGCTTCCCTCAAGTTTCGAACCAAGGACCTCCCTTGAAAGCACCAATGCTCAGCTCACTTGGAGAGTTGAGCGCTACTCATGGTACACCACACACATGCTTGACACGGTCCAGGAAGCAAGACACGCAACATTTGACAAGGCAAGGAGCACAAGGGGCGCACAAGACATGCACCAAGGCACCAATGCTCAACTCACTTTGTGAGCTGAGCATTCCCCTGATGCCTTCTCCCAGCAAGGCACGCAACAAGGATCCTCACACTAAGCCTCAATGCTCAGCTCCCCACTTGAGCTGAGCATACCCCTGGAAGCAATTTCTCCATGGGCTGAAAATTACATTAAAAATCCAACTTAATTCATTTCTTCACCAAATCAAAAGCCCATCCAAATTCCAAAATCCAAGAATAGAAAGTGTATAAATAGGAGTTAGTTTGATGTAATTAGAACCTTTTGACACCTCTAGAATTTACTTTGAATTTTTCCTTTTAATTTTCATTTTCATTTGGAGCTTTTACTTTTGAATTTAGATCTTAGAGAATTGGGAAGGAGAATTGATCTCTCTTCTTCCTTGTTCTTGCTTGAGCACTCTTTAATTTTCTTGCGTTGGATCTTGGGTGAAGAATTGAAGAACTTCTGTTTCAATCTCACCTTGAGACCTCTTGTTAAAATTTTCTGCATAATTGAATTTCAATTTCTCTTTACAGCTTCATCTTTTAATCTTCTTCTACAATTTACTTTTCTTTATTTCTTTTGCAATTAATCTTGTTGGATCAAGGAAGGATTTAAGATCTAGACTTGTTTTCTAGTCTCTTCCACTCCTGAGATCTTCAACCTCTTTTAAATTTGCTACAAATTAAGCACAAGTCATTTTCTGTTTTCATTCTTCAAGCATTTTTATCTTTCTGTTTGAGATCTATTACACTTCAACACATCTTTAGTTCTTCTGCTTATTGCAATTTACTTCTGTCTTGTTTAAATTCTACAATTCCAACTCCCAATTCCTTTTATAATTCAAGTCATTTACATTTCTTGCACTTTAAGATTCAGCCATTTATATTTCTTGCAATCTAAGTTTCTGCAATTTACATTACTTGTTCTTTAAGATTCAGCTTATTTACTTTCTTTGCTCTTTAATTTCTTGCAATTTACCCCTCTCCCTTTACATTTCAAGCAATTTAGTTTCTGTCAATTATAAAAAACTCAACCAATACTTGATTCGCTTGACTAAGTCAACCACTAAACTAAAATTGCTCAATCCTTCAATCTCTGTGGGATCGACCTCACTCATGTGAGTTATTATTACTTGATGCGACCCGGTACACTTGCCGGTGAGTTTCGTGTTGGATCGTTTTCCACACATCAACGGCCAAGACTCATAAAGTAGCTGTGTTCAAGAATCAACATACTGAACTAGGAGAATCAATAACACTATCTGAAGTCCAAGTTCCTATAGATGCCAATCATTCTGAGCTTCAATGGATAAAGTGAGATGTCAAAACTGTTCGGAAGCAAAAAAAAAAAAAAGCTACTAGTCCCGCTCATCTAATTAGAATCCGAGCTTCACTCAAAAACTCTAAGATATTATTGCTTCTTGACTTATTTTTATTCTTTTTTATTTGTCTAGTTGCTTGGAGACAAGCAACAGTTTAAGTTTGGTGTTGTGATGAGGGATATTTTATACGCTTTTTGGGGTTAATTTCATGTAGTTTTTAGTATGTTTTAATTAGTTTTTAGTATATTTTCATTAGTTTCTAGGAAAAATTCATATTTCTGGACTTTACTATGAGTTTGTGTGTTTTTCTGTAATTTCAGGTATTTTCTGGCTAAAATTGAGGGAGTTGAGCAAAAATCTGATTCAGGCTGAAAAAGAACTGCTGATGTTGTTGGATTCTGATCTCTCTGCAATCGGATTAGATTTTCTAGAGCTACAAGAGTCTAATTGGCGCTCTCTTAATTGTGTTGGAAAGTAGACATCCAGGGCTTTCCAGAAATATATAATAGTCCATACTTTGCTCAAGGATAGATGATATAAACTGGCGTTCAACGCCAGTTCCATGTTGTAGTCTGGCGTTAAACGCCAGAAACAGGTTACAAATTGGAGTTAAACGCCAGAAACAGGTTACAACCTGGCGTTTAACTCCAGAAACAGTCTAGGCACGTGTAAAGCTTAAGTCTCAGCCCTAGCACACACCAAGTGGGCCCCAGAAGTGGATTTTTGCACCATCTATCTTAGTTTATTCATTTTCTGTAAACCTAGGTTACTAGTTTAGTATTTAAACAACTTTTAGAGATTTACTTTGTACTCATGACATTTTAGATCTGAACTTTGTACTCTTTGACGGCATGAGTCTCTAAACTCCATTGTTGGGGGGTGAGGAGCTCTGCTATGTCTCGATGAGTTAATGCCATTATTTCTGTTTTCTATTCAAACACGCTTGTGTCTATCTAAGATGTTCATTCGCACTTCAATATGATGGATGTGATCACCTCATCACCATTCTCAACCTATGAACGTGTGCCTGACAACCACCTCTGTTCTACCTTCGATTGAATGAGTATGTCTTGGATTCCTTAATTAGAATCTTCGTGGTATAAGCTAGAATCCATTGGCAGCATTCTTGAGAATCCGGAAAGTCTAAACCTTGTCTGTGGTATTCCAAGTAGGATTCAGGGATTGAAAGACTGTGACGAGCTTCAAACTCACAAGTGTTAGGCATAGTGACAGATGCAAAAGGACCAACGGATCCTATTCCAGCATGAGTGAGAACCGACAGATGATTAGCCGGGCGGTGACAACGCACCTGGACCATTTTCACTGAGAGGACGGATGGTAGCCATTGACAACGGTGATCCACCAACATACAGCTTGACATAGGAGGAACCTTGCGTGCGTGAAGAAGAAGACAGGGGGAAAGCAGAGATTCAGAAGACAAAGCATCTCCAAAACTCCAACATATTCTCCATTACTGCAGAACAAGTATTTATTTCATGCTCTTTTATTTCTCGCAATTCAAACTGATAAATATAATTGATATCCTGACTAAGAGTTACAAGATAACCATAGATTGCTTCAAGCCAACAATCTCCGTGGGATTCGACCCTTACTCACGTAAGGTATTACTTGGACGACCCAGTGTACTTGCTGGTTAGTTGTACAAGTTGTGAAAAGTGTGATTCACAATTCGCGCACCAGAGGTCATCTTACTCTCAAGGGAACTGCCCTTATCTCTATAGGCTTGGGCTGCCTTTGGATTTGGGTCGTGTTCCTCCATTTGGACCCTTTTTGGGCTTTCCTGGTGATTTGGCCGAGCTCTTTGAGAAGAGATCGGATAGTCTGACCTGAAGAGGTCGGTCGCCTTGTCGCTAAACATCTTGGGTCGGATAGCTCGACCCAGGGTATGAACAGTGCCCCTGCTCGAGCTCGGTCTTTCTTTTGAGGTCGAGTCTTAGTTTTAGGACTTTGATCCTTCTCTAGTGAAGCCGAACTCGAGCATTTCGTTGAATTTGCTGAAGCTTTTGAATGTGAAGCGTTTTCCCCTTTGTTTTCTTAATGCGCGCACTTTTGCATTTGGGGTTCTCGTCTTGGAAATGTGCGAGGGTTTAATACCCTCATTAATTGATTTTAATGCCCCATTTCTCTTGCCTCTTTTGTTTTTGAATTTTACACTCAAAAAATGGTTTTCCTTTTCTTTGTAACTTCCCCTCCTTTTTCTCTCTGTCTTCTTGTCTCGCATTTCCTTTGCGACGCTGTTGGTGCTTTCTTTGTTCTGAAAGGTGATTCCAGATTCTATCTTCCGTCTTCAACTTCTTTGAAGCTTTCTCCTTTTTCCAGGTTGGTTCTACTTTCTGCTTCTTTACTTCTTTCGTCGCTTTGCCTTCGGTTCTTTGGTAAAGCTTTGATTTTTCGTTTGAATGCATGTTGGAAAGTTTGAACCTTTTCGTGTCGTTATGCTCAATTGTTGCTGTGATGCATGTTTCTGGCATTTCTCCTGATGATTGAGATTTTTTAGGGCTTTGCATGTTTTGCTGCCTTTTTATTTGATTTTGTAGCTTTCTGGGGTAATGGCTTCATTCGATTCTTTTGAAAAAAACGTTGCGTCTTTGATGTCCTCCGCTTGGCGTGTTTTGTTGTTTGCTTTTTGATTGAACTACTATTTTTGTTGCTCTTTTGATTACTTTGTTTTGACTTTATCTCTTTCTTCTCGGGATGTTGCCTTTTGGAAAAGGGCTTTTCTTTGTTGAGAGTTTTGTTGGGATGTTAGTCTTGTAGATTTTTTCTGAGTCCTTACTCTATCACTGCCTCCAAAGGATGCCCCTAGACCTTGTCTTGGGGTTTTCCTTTTACTTGTTTGTATGCTTGAGTCATGCTCTGCTGTGAGTTGATTTTGAATTTGCCCGAGGTATTTTGGTTGGTAATCTATTTTCTTCTTTCTTGCTGTAGGACTAGTTGACCTCTTGTCTTCTCGCAAAAATATTGTTGAGACATCTTCCCAAGTCCTTGAGGGCATCGATGATTGGGTGGATTCTATAGTTTTTCTGTGTGTTTCATTGGTTGACTCTGAGTTTTGTTAGCAGCTTAGGCAATTTCATAGGATTTTTAGTAATGGTAGTGATGAAAAGAATTATGAGCTTATATCTCCCAATTCTGAAGAAAGGGTTTGTTTTTCTACCTGAATTGTTGGAGAACGCCCCTTTTTCTATGCATACGACTTCTTTTTTAGTCAAATGAATGTTACTCTTCCTTTTATCCCCTTTGAGACCAACCTATTGTGGTCTTGTAACATAGCTCCATCCCAGCTTCACCCCAACTCCTGGGGTTTTATAAAAATCTTTCAGTTGCTGTGTCACGAACTAGGTATCCCTGCTTCGCAATCCCTCTTCTTTTATCTCTTTGTTTTGACAAAGCCTGGGGTGGTTAAGAAGAATGCCGCCTGGGTTTCTTTCCGAGCTTCCCAGGGGAAGATGGTTTTTTCCATGTTTGATGAATCTTTTTGTGACTTTAAGAATTACTTTTTCAGAGTCCGAGCTGTTGAAGGAGCTCGGCCCTTTTTTTGGATGAGAATGACGAGTCTACCTTTCCTTTAAAATGGCAAAAGAATGTTGTGGTGTCTAAATATACGTGGGGGTGTTAGATGAGGCTGAGCAAGCCTCTCTGATTGTGCTGGAAGAAAACTGGGGGCAGCCTCCCCGTCTTGATACAAAGAAATTCCTAGGAAATCCCTCTTTCCTCCGAGCTGAGCTGGGTAGTGGTCGATTTCTCTTTTGTTTTTTTTTTCTTGCTTATTTTGTCGAGTTTATTTCTTTTCTTTTCATGATTCATAACTTGGTTTCTCGCTGTGAAGTTTGTTTGCAGAGATGATTAAATATAATGACTCCATGAAGGCCTTCAAGAAGGCGAGGAAAGCTACGGCGGCTTAAAACATCTCGGCCAAGGTGGCTGGGGAGGGGTCCTCTCAGGTTCTGTCGAAGCCATATGTTCTGAGCTCTCCTGGACCGAGGAGGATGATCCCTACTCCTCGGGTTCGCTTGGTTGATCCTTCTCAGGCTTCTGCTGCTACCTCTTCTCCTACCGGCGCTCCTCCTCCGAAAAAGCAAAAAACAGCTGAGCCCTTTAACCTTGATGCCCCTGACTTTGACGTTGTCGAGTTTGCAGACCAGCAAATTGGTCCTTATGGTACCATCCCTACTGACGATGTTTTTCTTCTTCGTCATTTGGACTTTATTACTCGGAGCAGCGTCAAGATGGCACATATGGGGGCGGCTTTATATCGGACTGACAAACATCTTCCTATTCATGCTACAAAAGGCTTTATGGAGGAGGCTAAGTTGGAGTTCGACCGGATGAAAGGTTTAAAGGAGGAACTCAAAGTGAAAGTGACCAAGCTGGAGAAGGAGTTGGAGGGCGAAAAGGCTAGTTCTATTGCCTTGGCGGCTTCTGTGAGGTTGGCTGAAGACACGGCATTGAAGCACAAGGAGAGCTATGTCACGACCTACAGGAAAATGATGCGTCTCAGGGATGATTTGGAGTCTGCCTGAGCTGATTATGCCGAGCTCCAGGGTCACCTTGTAGGCAGCGTAAATGCTGCTTATGAGAACCTGAAGGAGCAGGTTCGGGTTCTTGCACCCGAGCTCGACCTTACTCTCTTCAGTTTGGACAACATCGTAAAAGACGATAAAATTGTTCCTGATGACCTTGAAGATGATGATGTCGACCTTCCTTCAGTGCCTGCCGCCAAATCCTCTGTTGTGCCAACTTCTTCAGCTCTTTCAGCTGAGGTTGATTATCCCGAGTCAGAACCTGATTGTCAAATCTTGAACCGGGATGATGGGACAGTAGATGCGGTACCTCTTCAGACTCGTCCTTTTTCACTCCGTGTTGATGCTGCTGAGAAGTCTTTGGATCCTCAATGATTATTCTGGATTTTTGTGTAGATAGCTCGGCTTGTGGGCTTTTGAAATTTTTATATTTTGTAAATGGTGGTTCTGACTTTTTGCTACTTTCTTAGTTGCTTGTTTAGCAACTTTATTTTGAAAAACAAAGTAGTTTTCAAGCTCTTGGGGCTGATTTTGGTAGCCTCTTGAGTTTGTTATTATTATATCTTGTGCTTTTTATGACATGTTTGTCTGCATCTGTCTGGTACCTTTTAGGTTTTTTGGGAGTGTTGGAGCATTATTGTCTGACCTTTTTGGATTGCCTTTGTATTTTCATACTTGTGGCTTGATTTGGGTCCAACTTGTATGTCGACTTCCTCACTTTGGCTTGAAGTTATTTCTAGTGATCCGTTTTGTTTGGACCTTTGTTAGGTCTTCTGTTTAGGGATCACTTTTTATAACGTTTTAGTTTTTTGGGCCGACTTCTTTGCGTTGGTCCCTTCTAAGTCATTTCTAGTAATCCTCTTTTTGAACCTTTGTCAGGTCTCTTTTAGGGATTACTTTTTATAACTTGTTTGTGGGAGGCCGACTTCATCATGTCGGTCTCTTCTAAGTTATTTCTAGTAATCCTCTTTTTGAACCTTTGTCAGGTCTCTTTTAGGGATTACTTTTTATAACTTGTGTGTGGGAGGCCGACTTCATCATGTCAGTCTCTTCTAAGTTATTTCTAGTAATCCTCTTTTTGGACCTTTGTCAGGTCTCTTTTAGGGATTACTTTTTATAACTTGTTTGTGGGAGGCCGACTTCATCATGTCGGTCTCTTCTAAGTTATTTCTAGTAATCCTCATTTTGGACCTTTGTCAGGTCTCTTTTAGGGATTACTCTTATAACTTGTTTGTGGGAGGCCGACTTCATCATGTCGGTCTCTTCTAAGTTATTTCTAGTAATCCTCTTTTTGAACCTTTGTCAGGTCTCTTTTAGGGATTACTTTTTATAACTTGTTTGTGGGAGGCCGACTTCATCATGTCGGTCTCTTCTAAGTTATTTCTAGTAATCCTCTTTTTGGACCTTTGTCAGGTCTCTTTAAGGGATTACTTTTATAACTTGTTTGTGGGAGGCCGACTTCATCATGTTGGTCTCTTCTAAGTTATTTCTAGTAATCCTCTTTTTGGACCTTTTTCAGGTCTCTTTTAGGGATTACTTTTATAACTTTATGTTCTGGGCCGACTTCATCTTGTCGGGCCCTTCTAAGTTATTTTAGTAATCCTCTTTTTTGGACCTTGTTCAGGTCTCTTTCAGGGATTACTTTTATAACTTTATGTTCTGGGCCAACTTCATCATGTCGGATCCTTCTAAGTTATTTTAGTAATCCTCTTTTATAGGGCTGGCCAGACCTCTTACCAGGGATTTACTTTTTATAACTTTGGTTATTGTGGTCGACTGGTTCGACTTCTTTACGTCGGCCGATCTTTAAGATATTTTTAGCAATCCATTTTATTAAGACCTCGTCAGGTCCTTTCTATGGATCACTTTCGATAACTTCTTGCATTATTCTGTTTCCATCTTTGCCGATTTTGTAGAAATTGGATTTAATCCCCGTTTGGTCGACCTTTTGATGAATTTGGTTTTCATCTTTGTTGGTCTTTATCGTGATCGTGCAGTGAATTTAATTTTTCACTTTAATACCGATCTGTAGCTTTATAATCGGGCGATGAATTTTTAGTGTTTCAGATTAATGCGTCTTGAGAATTTGTAGAGATCTAAACAATTTTTATTCAACAGAAAATGCAGATATATACATGTGGGAGTTTTATCCCTTTAAATCGAGCAATTTGTAGGTCTTGGCTTGGCACCTCATTAAAAAACCTTTTCAGGAAAAAGAGTGCGCCTTATCCTAAGATCCTTTATCACCCCTAACTATAGTACCTTCTTAGGTTGCAGGCGTGCCATGACCTAGGAAGCTCTCGTCCTTCGAGTTTGAACAGTCTGTAGTAGCCCTTTCCAAGTACTTCTATGACTCGGTAAAGTCCTTTCCAATTTGCTGCCAGCTTTCCTTCTCCAGGTCGAATTGTTCCGATATCATTTCGGATTAGGATGAGGTCATTCTCAGCAAAACTTCGTGGGACTACCTTTTGATTGTATCTCGAAGCCATTCGACGTTTCAATGCCTCTTCCTTGATCCGAGCTCTTTCTTGGATTTCTAGAAGTAGGTCGAGTTCTTCCCTTTGAAGTGGGGAGTTGGCTTCTTCATTATAGTAGATCACTCTGGGCGACCCTTCTTCAATCTCCACTGGGATCATTGCCTCCATTCCATAAGCTAATCGGAAGGGTGATTCTTTTGTAGTGGAATGTGGCGTTGTTCGGTATGCCCATAAGACTTGTGGGAGCTCTTCAGCCCAAGCTCCCTTTGCATCCTGTAATCTCCATTTTAGCCCAGCCAATATGACTTTGTTGGCATCTTCGGCTTGTCCATTGGCCTGGGGATATTCTACAGAAGTGAATTGGTGTTTTATGTTCAAGTCGGCCACTAACTTTCTGAAGCCTGCATCTGTGAATTGGGTGCCATTGTTTGTGATGATGGAGTATGGAACCCCGAACCTTGTGACAATATTTCTATATAAGAATTTTTGACTTCTTTGAGCAGTGGCGTTAGCTAGAGGTTCTGCCTCGATCCATTTTATGAAGTAGTCTACCCCTACTATAAGGAATTTGACTTGTCCTGATCCTTGAGGGGAAGGTTCGAGAAGGTCGAGTCCCCTTTTTGCGAATGGCCAGGGTGAGGTTACGGTGATGAGCTCCTCTGGCGGGGCGACGTGAAAGTTGGCATGTTTCTGACATGGTGGACACGTCTTTACGAACTCTGTGGCTTCTTTTTGTAGAGTTGGCCAATAAAATCCGGCCCGGAGTACTTTTTTGCTAAGTGCCTGCGCTCCGAGATGATTGCCACAGATGCCGCTATGTACTTCTTCTAAAACTTCCTTTGTGTTGGAAGTCGGTACACATTTTAACAATGGTATTAAAATCCCTCTTTTGTATAGAGTATTGTTTATGATAGTGTAGTACTGTGCCTTCCGTTTTAACCTCTTTGCCTCCTTTTCATCTGTAGGGAGTGTTTCTGTTTTGAGGTAGTTCATTATGGGAGTCATCCATCCTTAGTCCATACCTGTTATGGCTAGGACTTTTTCTTCATTCGAGATTGACGGGTTCTGCAGCATTTCTTGGATAAGGCTTCTATTGTTGTCCCTTAGTTTGGTGCTGGCTAGTTTTGAGAGTGCATCAGCTCAGGCGTTCTGTTCCCGGGGTATGTGGCGGACCTCATATTCCCCGAGTTGTCTGAGCTGTTCCTTGGTTTTGTCCAAGTACTTTTTCATGGTGGGATCCTTGGCTTGGTAGCTCCCTGCTATTTGTGAAGTGACCACCTGTGAGTCGCTGAAGATGATGAGCTTTTGAGCTCCCACCTCTTTAGTCAGCTTCAAACCAGCTAGTAGTGCCTCATACTCAGCTTGGTTGTTTGAGGCGGAGAACCTAAATTTGAGGTAAAGTTTGATTTGGGTTCCCCTGATCTCTTTCAATTATCACACCCGTGCTGCTTCCAATTTTGTTTGAGGAACCGTCTACATAGAGATATCATTCTGTAGGGATTTTCGGGGTGTCTGTAAATTCTGCAATGAAGTCAGCCAAATATTGGGATTTGATGGCTGTCCGAGCTTCGTATTGAAGGTCAAATTCAGACAACTCGACTGCCCATTGTAAGATTCTTCCTGCTAAATTTGTTTTCTGCAGAATGCCTTTTATTGGCTGATTGGTCCCAACCCTGATACTGTGAGCTTGGAAATATGGACGAAGTCGTCGAGATGTTAATATGAAAACATAGGCGAATTTTTCTATTTTTTGGTAGTTTAGCTCGGATCTTTGTAGTGCCTTGCTAATAAAGTATACGGGTTGTTGCCCACTATTATTTTCTCGGACCAATGCTGAGGCTACTGCCCTACTACTGCGAGGTATAATACAAGGGGTTCTCCTTCCCATGGCCGAGTTAGGATAGGAGGTTGTCCCAGAAATTTTTTTAAATCGTGGAAGGCCTGTTCACATTCCGTTTTCCATTCAAACCTCTTTCCCTTCCTTAGAGTGGCATAGAAGGGGAGAGATCTTATTGCCGATCCAGAGAAAAATTTGGACAAGGCTGCCAACCTTCTATTGAGTTGTTGTACTTCTTTGACACAAGTCGGGATCTTCATGTCGAGTATGGCCCGGCATTTATCCAGATTTGCCTCGATTCCTCTTTGTGTGAGCATAAAACCCAAGAATTCGCCAGCTTCTACTGCGAAGGTGCATTTTGCAGGATTAAGTCGCATGCCATGCCTTCTTATAGTGTCGAATACTTGGGTGAGGTCGGATAGTAACGTCTCTTCACTTTGTGTCTTTACTAACATGTCGTCCACATAGACTTCCATGATTTTTCTGACGTGATCCATAAAGACCTTATTCATTAATCTCTGGTAAGTAGCTCATGCGTTTTTAAGTCCAAAAGGCATGACGATGTAGCAGTAGTTTGCTTTTGGGGTTAAGAATGAAGTTTTTTCTTGGTCGGGTGGGTACATCAGGATTTGATTGTATCCCAAATATGTGTCCATAAACGAGAGGTATTTATATCCGGAGGAGGCATCCACTAGAGCGTCGATACTTGGGAGTGGGTAAGGATCTTTTGGAAAGGCTTTGTTGAGATCAGTGTAGTCGGTGCACATCCGCCACTTCCCATTTGATTTCTTTACCAAGATGACGTTAGCTAGCCATAGTGGGTACTTGACTTCTCTTATGAATCCTGCCTCCAGTAGAGCTTGTACCTGTTCTTCCATAGCTTGGGATCGTTCTGGTCCAAGCTTTCTACGTCTCTGTTGTACTGGCCGAGATCCTGGGTAGACTGCTAGCTTGTGGCACATTAATTTGGGGTCTATGCCTGGCATGTCTGCAGCCTTCCATGCAAAGAGGTCCACGTTATCTCGCAAGAACTGTACGAGTGATTCTTTGGTGTCTCCTTTTAGGATTGTACCGATATTGGTTGTTTTGTCTGGGATATCTCCGATCTGGACTTTTTCTACTTCGCCTTCGGGTTGTGGACGGAGTTCTTCCTGCCTCTGAACTCCACCGAGTTCGATGGTGTAGAATTTTTCTCCTCTGCCTCTGAGGTTTAGACTTTCGTTGTAACAGCGGCACGCTGTCTTCTGGTCTTCTTATATTGTAGCTATCCCTTCTGTAGTTGGGAACTTCATACATAGATGTGGAGTCGAGACTACTGCACTGAGCTGATCTAATGTTATCCGACCTATTAAGGCATTGTAGGCTGAACTCACGTCGACCACGATGTAGTCTATCTTGAGTGTTCTTGACTGGTTTACTTTTCTGAAGGTCGTGTGTAGTGGGATGTATCTAAGTGGCTGAACTGGAGTGTCTCCCAGTCCGAACAGGCTGTTCGGATATGCTCTGAGTTCTTTTTCTTCCAGGCCGAGTTTGTCGAAGGCAGTTTTGAACAAGATGTCGGCGGAGCTTCCTTGGTCTACCAGTGTGCAGTGGAGATTTGCGTTTGCCAGTATAATAGTGATGACCATGGGATCGTCGTGTCCTGAGATGATGCCGGATGCGTCCTCTTTGGTAAAAGTAATTGTGGGGATGTTGGGTGCTTCCTCTTTTCCATCGACATGATATACTTCTTTAAGATATCTTTTGCGAGATGATTTGGAGATTCCTCCTCCCGCAAATCCTCCATGTATCATGTGGACGTGTCTCTCTGGTGTACGAGGTGATCGCTCAGTTCGTCCGACATCTTCGTCCCTTCTTCTTTTTCTTTGCTCATCGTCTCGGGTGGCTACGTATCGACCTAATTTCCCTTCTCTTACTAGTTTTTCTATGACGTTTTCTAAGTCAAAGCATTCGTTGGTGGAATGCCCATGGATTCGATGGTATTCACAATATTCAGTCCAATTTTCTCCTCCTTTTTTGCCTTTGAGTGGTCGAGCTGGGGGTATTTTTTCAGTATGGCAAACTTCTCTGTAGACATCCACAAGGGACACCCGAAGAGGGGTGTAATTTTGGTAATTTTTCATTTTTTCCCATGTTGATCTTCTTTCTTTTTGGACTCTTTATCCTTATCTTGGGAGGAGTAGGTGAATCTGGATTTTGAGGTCTCTCCTAGTCGAGAGTTTTCCTCTATGTTGATGTACTTCTCTGCTCGTTCTTTCACTTCGTTTAGAGATGTGGGGTGTTTTTTCAATATAGATTGGCTAAAAGATCTCGCAAGCCATTGATAAGACCCATAATGGCGGCCTCTGTTGGTAGGCTTTGTATGTCCAGACATGCTTTGTTGAATCTTTTCATGTAGCTGCAGAGACTTTCCCGATCTCCTTGCTTGATTCCTAATAGACTTGGGGCGTGCTTAGCTTTGTCTTTTTAGATGGAAAATCTGGCCAGAAACTTCTTGGCTAAGTCGTCGAAGCTTGAGATGGACCTAGGAGGTAGATTGTCAAACCATCTAATTGCTGTATTTGTTAAAGTAGTCGGGAAGGCTTTGTAGCGAACTGCATCTGAGGCATCGGTGAGGTACATTCTACTTCTGAAATTACTGAGATGATGGCCGGGATCTGCTGTGCCATCATACAAAGTCATGTCGGGAAGTTTGAAGTCCTTTGGGATTTTGGCGCTCATAATCTCTTTGGTGAATGGGTCTTGGTCTTTACGGGAGTCGTCTTCGTGACCGGATCGAGTAGTCTTGGTCTTGAGATCTGCTTCGAGTTTTAGGAGCTTGTCCTCTAACTCACGGCGTCACCTAAATTCCCTTCGTCGGTCTCTCTTAGCTTCTCGTTTATGCTCCACCTCTTTTTTGAGTTGCTTTAAGCGATCTTGAAGTGCCTCCACGGCTCCCACATTTGGTGAAAAGTTATTTTTGTTAGGTTGAGGAGTATCTTTTGGTGTAGAGTCCGCGTTCTTGTGCGGCGTTCTATCTTCTAGATCCGAATCGTGGTCGTTGTCATGGTCGTCCGCCATGGTGGTGGGATGACTTCCAGATTCCCTAGCAACAGCGCCAATGTTCCGAGGGTTACCTGAAACTGAATGCCGATCTCGAACGAGATCTTATGTTCTGGTCGGCGCTGACGTGCCCGGCTGGTGAGTGACGGCCGGAGTTGTCGCGTCCGATTTGTTGGACAGGCTGTGCTGCTGATCCTTCATTACCGGAGGGTGGTGGTACCTGTAAGGGACTCTGATGCTTAAGTTAGCAAGGGTATTAAGCAGGTTTTTTAGTAGAATCAGAGTATGAGTTATACCTGGGTGCTCTAGTGTATTTATAATGGTGTAGAGTGACCTTCTTAGATAAGATAAGTTAGTTATCTTATCTTATCTTATCTTATCTTTGAGTGAGGTCATCTTACCCTCAAAGGAACCGCCCTTATCTCTATAGGCTTGGGCTGCCTTTGGATTTGGGTCGTGTTCCTCCATTTGGACCCTTTTTGGGCTTTCCTGGTGATTTGGCCGAGCTCTTTGAGAAGAGGTCGGATAGTCTGACCTGAAGAGATCGGTCGCCTTGTCGCCAAACATCTTGGGTCGGATAGCTCGACCCAAGGTATGAACAGGAGGGAATCTTCATGTTCCATTGTCACTTCAATTAGCCTCTGTGGATATGGAATCTTTGTCTCATATACCTCCACCACTTCATCCTTCATTGCAATTTCATTTGATACAGGGACCTTTTGTTCTTGTTTTTCCACTTTCTTTCCCACAAATTGATCTACATTCTCACTGTTTGATAATTCTGAGTTTCTCCTTATTTGCTCAAAGTGCCCATCCATCTTCTTGAGGAGGATTTCTTGCCTTTTCTAGGATTGTTCTTGTCTTTCCAAAAATTCTCTGGACTTTTGAAGGAGATCCTCTGCTAGCTCAAGAGACGAGGGTTTAGAGTAATTTTGTGAACATGGATGTGTTGTGGTGAAGTTGTTTTGAGGGGTGTGGAGTGAATTTTGTGAATTGTGGAATGAATTTTTTGGATGGTGAAATGAGTTGTATGGGTCTTGGAGGAAACTTTGTGTTGAGGCATAGTCAAGTGATGAAGAATGTTCAAATGAGAAATTGGGAGGTGAAGGTGGACAATTTTGCATAAATGAATTGAAGGTTTGCTCAAGTGATGATGGCTCTTGATTGATGGAGTATGACACATTGGGTGCTCTTTGATTTTGATCCTCCTAAGCACAACTTGAATAATTGTTGAATTCATCACAGTATGGATCATCTTGTGTCATTGGTGGACAATTTTGCATGAATTTATTGAAAGCACACTCCAGTGATGATGTTTCTTGATTAACAAAGTATGGATCATCAAAGAGATCTTGAGAACAAGTAATAAGAAATTTAAATTGCATGAAGATTAAATCAGATCGAATCATGAGCAGAATTGTAAAGTTGCAGAGAAATAAAAGTGCAGAAGATGGAAATTGCAGGAATGTAAATTGGGAGCAATGTAAATAGAAAAGTAAAATTGCAGAGAAGGAAATTGGAGCTGAGGATTTGAAATTTGGATAAACTGAATTCAAGACTGAAATATAGAAAGTGCAGAAAAGAAAAGTGTATCAAAGAGAGCTTTCTATTCTATCCTACTCCTACTCCTATTGCTCTCTAGCAGAGCCAGCCTCCTTTTTTCAATGAAATGAAACTGATGCCTTTATATAGGCTTTACAAAATAAAAAATGAAATTGAAATTGAAAATAAATTACAATTTAAATGAAGTTCCTAATCTAACTGTTTCTCGTGCCTTTGAGTGATGTCAATGGGCTTTGTTGGTTCGGCCTTGAATGAAAATGGGTTGGAGGTGCATGCTCCAGTGGAGCATTTGGTTATGAAAGTGAACGCCCCGTTCACTTTGCTTGGTGCTTCCTCACGTCCCAAGTTTTCTTCTAGCATTCCCTTTCTGAATGTTGTGTTCCTTTTCTGAACGCTGGCTTCTCATGGGCGCTCCCTTTGGTTGAGCGCTCCGTTCCTTTGCAGCGCTCCCTTGGTCGAGCGCTTCTCTTAGCGCTCTCTTGGTTGAGTGCTACGTTCCCTTTTTTGAACGCCCTTAGTGCATGGCCCCTCTCCAAGCTGAAATTCTCGCAAAAGTTATCAAAGTGAGCATGGCGCTCACTTTGCTAACGAGCGCTACTCCAAATATTGGCTTTTGAGGGTGGTTTTTGGGCCTTAAAGGTGCCTATCACTTGTACTTCAATTTCTTGCCAAATATATATTTTTATATATCTTTGGAAAGGTCTGAATGTCAGCTTTGCAATGCAACTGAAAGTGCATCAATTGGACATCTGTAGCTCAAGTTATGGTCCTTCGAAGAAGGCATGGTCATGCTGTTTGGGAGGCCGAAAACGCTCAATTAGTGAGTGTGGCGTTCACTTAGTGAGCGCTGCTTTGGAGGCCAAAGTTAGCGCCAGCTTCTGAAGCCTAAACTTAATGTTCACCCCATACTATTATATATCGTTGGAAAGCTCTGGATGTCTACTTTCCAATGCATTTGAGAGCACATCATTTAAAGCTCTACAACTCAAGTTATCCTCCTTGGAAGGTGGAGAGGTTAGCTGACCTTACTGCAAGTTGATACTATGTTCATCTTTGCACTTTCGGAGTAAGTTTCCTCCCTCAGATTTAGTGTCTACCATGCAGTGCCATATATTCTTGGAAAGCTCTAGATTCCTACTTTCCAATGCCACTAGAATCACCTCATTTGGAGCTTTGTAGCTCGAGTTATTCTTGTTGGAGTGTGAAGAGGTCAGGGTTGCAATTCCTCTTTGCTCCTTTTGAGCTTAATTGAGCTTAATTTGTGCTTCTTTGATTCTTTTTCTACTTATTTCCTACAAAGTTTATCAAATAAAAAGATAAAAGAAATATACCATTTAAGCACAAAAGAATTCAATATTCAAGCACTAATCATCAATTTCTTGTATGAAAAAGCATAGAAAAATATGACATGATGACATGTCATCAACAACTCTACCTCCAAGATAAAGTTCTGAGGCATTTCATTTCTCTTTGTCAAGCTCCCTACTCTTTGGCATTCATCACACTGATTTACAACTTCCTTGGCATCTTTGAATATGGATAGCCAATAGAAGCCACTCTGAAGAATCTTGGTAGCTGTTCTCTCGGCCCCAAAATGCCCACCATTACCTAAGCTATGACAGTGCCATAGGATATTTCTCATCTCACTTTCTAGCACACACCTTCTGATCATCCCACCTGGACATCTCTTGAAAAAAAAGGGTTTATCCCACAAGAATTGCTTGGCTTCAGTGAGCAACTTCTTCACTTGTTGTGTGGTGTAGTCTTGAGGAATCCTTCTTTCCACCTTGTAATTTGCAATATCGGCAAACCAAGGTGCTTGTTGGACTTGAAATAGATGCTCATCTGGGAACTTCTCATTCACTGGTTGTGGTGCTTCTTGGTTAATCTCTTGTGGTAGCCTTGACAAATGATCTGCAATTTGGTTCTCACTTCCTTTCCTATCCCTTACTTCAATGTCAAATTCTTGTAGCAATAGCACCCACCTAATAAGCCTTGTCTTAGCATCCTGTTTAGACATGAGGTACTTGAGAGCAGCATGGTCAGTGTATATTACAATTTTTGACACAATTAAATATGGCCTGAATTTGTCAAATGCATATACAATTGCCAATAGTTCCTTTTCTGTAGTGGTGTAGTTTTTTCTGTGCCACGTTTAACACTTTACATGCATAGTATATGACATGATGCAATTTATCCTTCCTTTGTTCCAACACAGCACCAATTGCAAAGTCACTTATATCACACATAAGTTCAAAGGGGAGCCCCCAGTCTGGGGGTGTGATGATTGGTGCTGTAGTGAGTTTAGTTTTCAAGGTCTCATAATCATATTTGCATTCATCATAAAAAATAAATGGATTGCCAACCGCCAGTAAGTTACATAGTAGTTTAGCTATCTTTGAGAAATCTTTGATGAATCTCCCGTAAAATCCAGCATGCCCAAGAAAACTTCTTACTGCTTTCACATTGATTGGTATAGGAAGCTTTTCTATGATTTCTATTTTAGCTTTGTCAACTTCTATACCCTTGCTTGAAATTTTATGCCCAAGAACAATGCCTTCTGGTACCATGAAATGGCATTTTTCCCAATTCAGGACTAAGTTTATTTCTTGGCATCTTTTTAAAACAAGGGTTAGATGATGCAAACAAGTGTTAAAAGAGTCACCAAAAATAGAAAAATCACCCATAAACACCTCTAAGAATTTCTCTACCATGTAAGAGAATATGAAAAGCATACACCTTCGAAAGGTTGCTGGAGCGTTGCACAGCCCAAAGGGCATGCTTCTGTAGGCAAAGACTCCGAAGGGACAAGTAAAATAGGTCTTTTCTTGGTCCTCGGGATCCACCTCATATGGTTCTCTTTCTCAGGGGGGTATTGCATTGCCTTAAAGACATTGATGATCATTTGCTCATTATGTACTCTGAGAACCATTTCACCTTTTTCACATCAATGATGGCTCTTGCTGTGGCTAAGAAAGGTCGTCCCAAGATAATTGAGTTGTTTCCTTCCTCTTCCATGTCTAAGATCACATAGTCCGCAGGGAAAATAAACTCTCTAACCTTCACCAATAAGTTTTCCACAACTCCCATTAGGTATCTTGAGGGATCTATCAGCCATTTGAAGTGACATTCTAGTGGGTTTAACTTCCTCTATTGACAGCTTCCTCATCATGGATAGTGGTACAGCTTCTTCATCATGGATAGTAGCATCAAATTGATGCTGGATCCCAAGTCACATAATGCTTTGTCAATTGGTATGAAAAAGCTTCCTGGATCCTTGAGTTTGGGTGGCAAATCTTTCTGGATTACAGCACTACATTCCTGGGTGAGAATCACAATTTTCTTCTCTTTCCAGCTCCTTTTCTTGGTGATGAGTTCCTTGAGAAACTTTGCATAGAGTGGCATTTGTTCTAAGGCTTCATCTAGTGGAATGTTAATCTCTAATTTCTTGAAAATCTCTAAGAACTTGGGGAATTGTTGATCCTTCATTTCCTTGTGCAATATCTGAGGGTAAGGTAGTTGAAGAACATATGGTTTTACTTCCTCTTTCTTCTCTTGTGGTTGTGACTCTGAGACTTGCTTGCCTTTCTTTAGACCTTGTGGTTCATTGCCCTTCTTGTGGTCTACTTTATCATTTTCCTCAATCTTTATCTCTTCCTTGTTTTCAACTATGTTATCCTCTCCCAATGTTTTATCACTCCTAAGTTGTATTGCCTTGCACTCTTCCTTTGAATTTGGAATGGTGTCACTTGGAAAGGCATTAATTGGCCTCTCAGCAGGTTGCTTGGACAGTTGCCCTATTTGTCTTTCAAGGTTTCTCATTGATGCTTTATAATTCTTGCTTGCCATCTCTTGATTCTTCATGAGCTTCTCCATAATCATCTCTAAATTAGAGATTCTTTGAGACTCTTGATGTGGCTGGGGTTGTGAATGAGAGGTTGGTTGTTGATGGAAGTTGGTTGGGTTATTTGGAGGATTATTTTGTGTGTAGAATGTGGATATAGAGACATTATTTTGTGGTTCTCTGTATGGATTGTTGTTAGTGGGGTGATGGTTCTGGTTACTTGTGTTGTGAAAGTTATTGGGATTAGAGTTCCTCTGCCATTGGTTCTGGTTGTCTCCCCACCTTAAGTTGGGATGGTTCCTCCATGAGGAATTGTATGTGTCCCCATGGAAATCAATATGGGGAGAGCTTGTGTTATGCATGTATTGGACTTGCTCAAGCTACTGCTCATTGTTGTATGCTGATGGGTGGGAATTTGCACAGCAGCAAATCTTCTTCGACAAGTGTACCTAATCGTCAAGTAATAACTCAAAAGAGTGAGGTCAATCCCACAGGGATTGATGGATCAACCAACTTTAGTTGGGTGATGAGTCTAGTCAAGCGAATATTGAAAGGTTTTGGTGAAATTTAATGAGCAGAATATAAATCCTCAAAGAGAGTAGAACAACAGGATGCAGAGTGCTGGAAATTTAAATGATGAAAGGTAAATGACAAAAACTTAAATGGCAGGAAATGTAAAGAACTGAAATATAAAGAGCAAGAAATTAAAAGAGCTGAAATCTTAAATGACAAGATAGTAAAGGCAAGAACGTAAATGGCAATGAAAAGTAAATTGCATGAACTGTAAAGGAGATTTGGGTGCTGGGAATTAAAGAAAGCAGTGAACCAAAGCAATTAAAGGAAACTCAAAGTAAGCAAAGTGAAGAATAATAGAGAAAAAGATTCATTAGAGATAGGAGATATCATAATCCATCATGAATCAATGGGTCTCAATTTTATTCTCAATCATATGAAGTAGATATATGGCGAACTGTAATTAATTGAGTCCCAATTTCTTGGAAACCCAATTTCTCTAAACATAATCAATTTTCCAATTCCTTAATCTAATTGTCATGAGAAGAGGTTAAGTGCATTTTCTTATCCATAAGCCACACAAGTTCTCAAGATCTCAATTCCTCCCGAATGGTGTTGATCAAGAGAGTTGTGATAGATAGAGCTCTAAACTAATTTCTATGATTCCCCTTCTGAGGCTCACATAGAAATTTAATGGATCTAAACCCCCTTCCGGAGTGGGTAGATCAAATAAGAACGGAAGTTATCTCTTAGCTACAACAAGCGGATTGAGACGAAGAAGAATTTCATTCATTCATTTGAATTACAATAGTGGCCTCCCCCTAATGATTGGGGTTTAGTTAATCATTGCTCTAAGAACAAATGCAAGAAATAGAAATTGCATGAAAATAAACTAAATCCAATACAAACTAAAATGTAAAATTGTAGAAAATAAGTGTATCATAACTAAGAGTCCTTGGCTCTCTGGAGTCTCTAATCCTCCAGTATCCGAGAGCTCCCTTTTCATGTTCAAAAACTATTCTATTTATACTCTTCTTCTCATCTTCAAATGGGTCTTAAAGTACTTGGATGTGGCCTTTTGGTCTTGGTTGAAGTAAGCTTGGAGTTGCTCTTGAAGTTAATGCTGAAGTTAGTACACTAACGTTGCATAAGTGCCCCCTGAAAACTGGTGTTAACACTGGTGTTAGCACACTAACGTGCCCACTAACGCTCTTTCTTGTGTGCGTACGCACACTGCTTTGTGCGTGCGCACACTGAAAATTTTTCTTCTTCTGCGTACGCACACTATCATGTACGTATACACACTAGCCAAAATTTCCAATGCTAGCGTTAGAACTGGCATTAGTGCATAGCGTTAGTGCGTTAACATTCCACTTGTGCGTATACACACTGCTTTGTGCGTACGCACACAAGGCAATTCTTCCAGCTTCCAATTTGTGAATTTGTTAAGGACGTTAGTGTGCTAACTTGAAGTAATGTTAGCACACTAACGTTGGTGCCATTCTTTTGTGTAGCAACGTTGGTGAGCCAACTTTGGGCCACCAACGTTGCTTGTCACTTTTGCAACGTTAGTGGGCAACGTTAGTGAGCCAACTTTGGCCATTAACGTTGCTCCCCTCTTCCTTGGCAACGTTATTAGCAACGTTAGCGAGCCACCTTGGGTCACCAACGTTGCTTCCTCTTTCCTTGGCAACGTTAACCATAGCGTTAGTGGGCTAACTTTAGCCACTAACGCTATGGTCTCTATGTAAGAACCAGAGTTTTTCACGTAAAACCGTTTTTATAAAATAATTTTGTGCACGGAATAGATTCAAAATCTAGAAGTTTTAATTGGAAAATATAAAGGTGAAATTTTCGTTTTAATGAATTTTTCTGAGTTAGAAAAATGTAATTTCTGTGAAAAACCGAGAAGGACCGCAAACCAGCAGCTGAACCAGTTGAATCGATTTAAGTCTGTCCGGCACTGTATTTTGAGAAAAATGAGATTTTGAAAATTGACTTATTGTTTTAAAAGGGAAAAAATAATTTAGAATTGAATACCGGGCGCTAATCTTAAAGGTTTTGGCCCAAAGTGGGCCAAACGGGCTAAAACCGCTAACTGGTTGGACCGAACCCACGTGGGCCCAATTCCAACATATATAACCCTTATTAAATGAGCATTTCAGCTTATTCACTCACCAAAGAAGGTGAAGGCACGCTGAAATTAGAGAGAGGGAGGAGAGCTCCATGTCACTATTCATCTCCTCCTTCAAAGCTCCATAACTTTTGATCCGGAGCTCCGATTGACGAGCCGTTTATGCCCACGTGAAGCTCTCGACGAGCTCTTCCTTTCTAACTAAGAAAATTTGGTAAGATCCCGAAATTCACTCCCTATTTTCCTGCCCTAACTTCCACATTTTTGGGGATTTGGTTTTTGAGTGAATTGTGGTTTTGCTTGTTTAGGTGATATCTTATAGCGGGTAATTGTTGGATTTTACTCCTAATCTCATTGGATAAGATAAGGTTTCACTAAACCCATGTGTTTAGTTGTTTTTGTGAACCTTAGGTTTGATGTTGGTATGTTTTATGATGTTAGATTAGGTTTTGGTGTTTGTTGGAGTGGATTGATGCTTTGAATCGAGCTTGGTGGCTTCATTTTGATGTTTGCTGCATTTTGGGAATCGACCAAGGTATGGTTTCAGTTTTCTTTACGTAATATATAATGTTTCTGGACACTTAGGCTAGTTGACCCTAAGATAGGATTGAATGATATTGGCATATGAGTAATTATATGTGAATTGACGTTAATTGTTGGTTGTATTGGATTAGTGTGGCTGATGATTATTGTTGGGAATTATTGTTATTGATGAAAATTTAAGGTAATAAGTTAATGTAAAATATTTGTGGTGGTTTGGAGTAAAGGATATTGATGATTATGATGTGTGATGATGTATGTTGATGATGATTTTTTTGGATATTGATTCTTGTGGTTGATGTTAGGTTAAGGTTGATGGATTATTGTTGATGTGTAATGTTGTTGAGAGTTGTTGGTATTGTTGATGATTGATGATGATTTGTGGAAATGTTATTGATGAATGAGAAGAATTAGGATTGTTTGTGATGATCGTTATTGTTGGATAATAATGATTTTGGTGGTGTGGGATAGTGTAAATGGGAGATTATTGACGGTTGAGATTGAGGAATGAGTGGTATGAGCTTTTGTGCTGATTTGGTATTAATTGGATTGTGAGTAGTTTGGTTTTGAAGTGAGGGTTTTGTTGAAAGTAATTTTTTTAAAGTTTTGGTAAAAACAGATTGTTAGCAAAGTTTGACGGATTATAACTTGAACCTCAGTTTTCAAAATTTGTTGGAATTTACTTTAAATTAAAGTTTATTGAAAACTCTCCAAATTGATATAAAGTTTGTAAAATTTGGACTTTTGTAGAGGAAGTTATGATCATTCAAAGTTTGGTGTCAAAATTTGAAATTCTACAAAGTTGCAGAATTTTGTGATTTCTGGTATGTGCGCACGCACAGCCTTGTACGCACGCACACCCCTATGATTTTTTGAACTTGTGCGTACGCACAGCCTTCTGCGTACGCACACACAGGGAAAGGCTTGCTGTTGGCAGCGCTAGCATAGTCTGTGCGCACACAAACCAATGAAGATTTATAGCCTATGTGCACGCACAGCCCTGTGCGCACGCACAAGTTTGGAAGGTCAGTTTGTTGGGGGTGCTGGTGAACAGAATTATAAAATTTGGTACCTGTGCATATGCACACCCCCTATGCGTACGCACACATTTTGAAAATCTCTTTGGACATGCGCATGCACAGCCCTGTGCGTATGCATACACCTTGTTTCTCAAACTTAAACTTTGTTTTCAACTATTTCACTTTCCCAACAAGCTTGTAAGCTTATGTGACACCATTTTAAGACACTTGGGCTTATTTTTGGTATCGAACATGGAAAGTATCTTGGGAGGATTTGATGTGGTACCATTTTGAAAAGTTAGCGAACGGAGGTTTAGGTTTCTGGTGTATTGATGATGAGTTTGGTTGAGGGAGAAGGAAGAGTAGTGAACTTGGTGAGTACTGACAACGAATTGAGAAGCTGATGAACTAATGAGTTCGTAATGAAAAATTATAAACTTATGATGGCTATGATGAGTTGAGAGTTTGGAAAAGAATGATGAGGAAATTATTGGAATATATGAGAGTGTGTCGAGCCTATATCTCTAGCGTGGCAGATTATTCTGCCGCTTGACTGGTTGTTGTTGAGAGTGTGCGGAGCCTATATCTCCAGCGTTGCAGATTGTTCTGCCGTATAACTGGTTGTTGTTGAGAGTGTGCGGAGCCTATATCTTCGGCGTGGCAGATTGTTCTACCGCATGACTGGTTGTTGTTGAAAGTGTGTGGGGCCTATATCTCCGGCATTGTAGATTATTCTGCTGCATGAATTATTGTGGTAGTTTCCATCTCTGCTGCAGGAAGTGTGCGGGGTCTATATCCTTGGCATAGTAGACTCCCTACTACATGAGTGTGCAGGGCACTATATCTCTGACGTAGCAGATTCACTGCTGCATGAGTGTGTAGGGAACTATACCTCTGGCATGGTGATGAGCGGATAATTTATACGCTTTTTGACATTGTTTTTAGTATGTTTTTAGTAGGATCTAGTTACTTTTAGGGATGTTTTTAATAGATTTTGTGTTAAATTCACATTTCTGGACTTTACTATGAGTTTGTGTGTTTTTCTGTGATTTCAGGTATTTTCTGGCTGAAATTGAGGGACTTGAGCAGAAATCAGATTCAGAGGTTGAAAAAGGACTGCTGATGCTGTTGGATTCTGACCTCCCTGCACTCAAAGTGGATTTTCTGGAGCTACAGAACTCGAAATGGCGCGCTTCTAATTGCGTTGGAAAGTAGACATCCAGGGCTTTCCAGCAATATATAATAGTCCATACTTTGGCCAAGAATTGACGATGTAAACTGGCGTTCAACGCCAGCTTTCTACCTAAATCTGGCGTCCAGCGCCAGAAAAGGATCCAAAACCAGAGTTGAACGCCCAAACTGGCACAAAAACTGGCGTTCAACTCCACAAATGGCCTCTGCACGTGCAACACTTAAGCTCAGCCCAAACACACACCAAGTGGGCCCCGGAAGTGGATTTATACATCAAATACTTACTCATGTAAACCTTAGTAGCTAGTTTATTATAAATAGGACCTCTTACTATTGTATTTGACATCTTTGGACGCCTGGTTCTTAGATCAGAGGGGCTGGCCTCTCGGCCATGCCTGGACCTTTCACTTATGTATTTTTAACGGTAGAGTTTCTACACTCCATAGATTAAGGTGTGGAGCTCTGCTGTTCCTCAAAGATTAATGCAAAGTACTACTGTTTTCTATTCAATTCTTCTTATTTCTCTTCTAAGATATCCATTCGCACCCAAGAACGTGATGAAGGTGATGATTATGTGTGACGCTCATCATCCTTCTCCCTTATGAACGCGTGCCTGACAAACACTTCTGTTCTACATGAAATAAGCTAGAATGAGTATATCTTAGATCTCCTAACCGGAATCTTCGTGGCGTAAGCTAGAATGATGGCGGCATTCAAGAGAATCCGGAAGGTCTAAACCTTGTCTGTGGTATTCTGAGTAGGATTCAATGATTGAATGACTGTGACGAGCTCCTAACTCGCGATTGCAGGGCGTTAGTGACAGACGCAAAAGGATAGTAAATCCTATTCCAGCATGATCGAGAACCGACAGATGAATAGCCGTGCCGTGACAGGGTGCGTGAACATATTATTCACTGAGAGGATAAGATGAAGCCATTGACAAGGGTGATGCCTCCAGACGATTAGCCGTGCCGTGACAGGGCATTGGATCATTTTCCCGTGAGATGACCGAAAGTAGCCATTGACAGTGGTGATGTATCACATAAAGCCAGCCATGGAAAGGAGTAAGACTGATTGGATGAAGATAGCAGGAAAGCAGAGGTTCAGAGGAACGAAAAGCATCTCCATTCGCTTATCTGAAATTCCTACCAATGATTTACATAACTACCTCTATCCCTATTCTTTTATTTATTATTCGAAAACTCCATAATTATTTTATATCTGCCTGACTGAGATTTACAAGGTGACCATAGCTTGCTTCATACCAACAATCTCCGTGGGATTCGACCCTTACTCACGTAAGGTATTACTTGGACGACCCAGTGCACTTGCTGGTTAGTTGTATCGAAGTTGTGACAATTATGAATTAAGATCAAAGCACCAAGCTTTGGAGCCATTACCAGGGATTGTTCGAGCCTGGACATCACAATTTCGTGCACCAAGTTTTTGGCGCCGTTGCCGGGGATTGTTCGAGTTTGGACAACTGACGATTCATCTTGTTGCTCAGATTAGGTAATTTTCTTTTTGTTTTCTTTTCAAAAATTTTTCAAAAATTTTTCAAAATTTTCTTCTTTGTTTTCGAAAAAAAATTTTTTTTTTTTTAAAAATATATTTTTCTTCAAAATTTTTAAGAATGAATTCTAGTGTTTCAGATAACATGTTTTAGCTTGGCTGGCTATTAAGCCATGTCTAACTCCCAGGATTTTGATTGAGGACTATGAATTCATTGCTTCCTTTTTCCCAAATATTTTCGAAAAAAAAAATTTACTAAAAATAATGTTTTCAAAAATAAATTATTCTATGGCTTCAAAATTTTTAAGAATGAATTCTAGTGTTTCATGAAATATGTTGAATCATATCTGGCTGTAAAGCCATACCCAAACTACTTTGGGATTGGTATTCAACTAATCACTCCAGCCCATGTAATTATATGTTAAAGCTTGGCTGGCTGTTAAGCCATGCCAGACCCTTTGATTGGAGCTTTGAGACTAACATGGTAAGATTCCTGGAATTCATATTAAAAATTTTGGAATCCTTATTTTTCCTTTTTCTAAATAAATTTTCGAAAAAAAAAATAAATAAAAATACAAAAAATTTAGAAAATCATAAAAATCAAAAATATTTTCTGTTTCTTGTTTGAGTCTTGAGTCATATCATAAGTTTGGTGTCACTTGCATATGCATCTTGCATTTTTTCGAAAATATCATGCATTCATAGTGTTCTTTATGATCTTCAAGTTGTTCTTGGTAAGTCTTCTTGTTTGATCTTGATGAATTTTTGTTTTGTGTCTTTTCATGTTTATCATATGCATTCTTGAATTCTTAGTGTCTAAGCATTAAAGAATTCTAAGTTTGGTGTCTTGCATGTTTTCTTTGCATCAAAAATTTTTCAAAAATATGTTCTTGATGTTCATCATGACATTCAAAGTGTTCTTGGTGTTCATCTTGACATTCATAGCATTCTTGCATGCATTCATTGTTTTGATCTAAAAATTTCATGCATTGCATATTTTTCATGTTTTCATAAAAATTCAAAAAAAAATCAAAAAAATATCTTTCCCTTTTTCTCTCATCAAATTCGAAAATTTGAGTTGACTTTTTCAAAAATTTTTAAAATCAAGTTGTTTCTCATGAGTCAAATCAAATTTTCAATTTGAAAATCTTATCTTTTTCAAAATCTTTTTCAAAAATCAAATCTTTTTCAAAAATCTTTTTCTTATTTTTATACCAAATTTTCGAAAATAACAATAACAATTAATGTTTTGATTCAAAAATTTCAAGTTTGTTACTTGCTTGTTAAGAAAGATTCAAACTTTAAGTTCTAGAATCATATCTTATGATTTCTTGTGAATCAAGTCATTAATTGTGATTTTAAAAAATCAAATCTTTTTCAAAACTAATTTCTATCATATCTTTTCAAAAATATCTTCTTATCTTATCTTTTTCAAAAAGTTGGTTTCAAAATATCTTCTCTAACTTCCTTTCTTCTTATCTTTTCAAAATTTGTTTCAACTAACTAACTAACTTTTTGTTTGTTTCTTAACTTTTTCAAAACTACCTAACTAACTCTCTCTCTCTAATTTTCGAAAATATCTCCCTCTTTTTCAAAAATTTCTTTTTAATTAACTAATTATTTTTATTTTCTATTTTTGATTTCAAAAATTTTCGAAAATTACTAACATTTTTCAAAAACCATTTTCGAAAATCACTAACTCTTTTTCAAAATAATTTTCGAAAATTATCCCTCCCCCATCTCATTCTATTTATTCATTCATATCCTAACATCTCATTTCACCTCTCTTCCATCCTCACAGTTGTGTTTCTTCCATTATATTACATTCTTTGTCTCCCCCTCTTCTTCCACTCACACAGGAATGCCTATACTGTGGTATAAAGGATCTCCATTATTATTATTATTTTTCTGTGCCTTCTTCTTTGTCATATGAGCAGGAGCAAGGATAAGAACATTCTTGTGGAAGCAGATCCAGAACCTGAAAGGACTCTGAAGAGAAAATTAAGAGAAGCTAAAATACAACAATCCAGAGATAACCTTTCAGAAATTTTCGAACAGGCAGAAGAGATGGCAGCCGAAAATAATAATAATGTAAGGAAGATGCTTGGTGACTTTACTGCACCTAATTCCAATTTACATGGAGGAAGCATCTCCATTCCTGCCATTGGAGCAAACAACTTTGAGCTGAAACCTCAATTAGTTTCTCTGATGCAGCAGAACTGCAAGTTTCATGGACTTCCATCTGAAGATCCTTTTCAGTTCTTAACTGAATTCATGCAGATATGTGATACTGTTAAGACTAATGGAGTAGATCCTGAAGTCTACAGGCTCATGCTTTTCCCTTTTGCTGTAAGAGACAGAGCTAGATTATGGTTGGATTCCCAACCCAAAGACAGCCTGAACTCTTGGGATAAGCTGGTCACGGCTTTCTTAGCCAAGTACTTTCCTCCTCAAAAGCTGAGCAAGCTTAGAGCTGATGTTCAAACCTTCAGACAGAAAGAAGGTGAATCCCTCTATGAAGCTTGGGAAAGATACAAACAGTTGACCAAAAAGTGTCCTTCTGACATGCTTTCAGAATGGACCATCCTGGATATATTCTATGATGGTTTATCTGAGCTATCAAAGATGTCACTGGACACTTCTGCAGGTGGATCCATTCACCTAAAGAAAACGCCTGCAGAAGTTCAAGAACTCATTGACATGGTTGCTAATAACCAGTTCATGTACACTTCTGAAAGGAATCCTGTGAGCAATGGGACGCCTATGAAGAAGGGAGTTCTTGAAGTTGATACTCTGAATGCCATATTGGCTCAGAACAAAATATTGACTCAGCAAGTCAATATGATTTCTCAGAGTCTACATGGAATGCAAGCTGCATCCAACAGTACTCAAGAGGCTTCTCCTGAAGAAGAAGCTTATGATCCTGAGAACCCTGCAATAGCAGAGGTAAATTACTTAGGTAAACCTTATGGAAACACCTATAACTCAACATGGAGAAATCATCCAAATTTCTCATGGAAGGATCAAAAGCCCCAACAAGGCTTTAATAATGGTGGAAGAAACAGGTTTAGCAATAGCAAGCCTTTTCCATCATCAACTCAGCAACAGACAGAGAACTCTAAACAAAATGCTTCTAATTTAGCAAATCTAGTCTCTGATCTATCTAAGGCCACTGTAAGTTTCATGAATGAAACAAGATCTTCCATTAGAAATCTGGAAGCACAAGTGGGCCAGCTGAGTAAAAGGATCACTGAAATCCCTCCTAGTACTCTCCCAAGCAATACAGAAGAGAACCCAAAAGGAGAATGCAAGGCCATTGACATAAGCGCCATGGCCGAACCTGTGAGGAGAGGAGAGGACGTGAATCCCGAGGAGGAAGACCTCCTGGGACGTCCAGTGGTCAATAAGGAGCTTCCCTCTGAGGAACCAAAGGACTCTGAGGCTCATCTAGAGACCATAGAGATTCCATTGAACCTCTTTATGCCCTTCATGAGCTCTGATAAGTATTCCTCTTCTGAAGAGAATGAGGATGTTACTGAAGAGCAAACTGCCAAGTTTCTTGGTGCAATCATGAAGCTGAATGCCAAATTGTTTGGCATTGATACTTGGGAAGTTGAACCTCCCTTGTTCATCAATGAACTAAGTGATCTGGATCAACTGACATTGCCTCAGAAGAGACAGGATCCTGGAAAGTTCATAATCCCTTGTACCATAGGCACCATGATCTTTAAGGCTCTGTGTGACCTTGGTTCAGGGATAAACCTCATGCCCCTCTCTGTAATAGAGAAATTGGGAATCTATGGGGTGCACGCTGCTAAAATCTCACTGGAGATGGCAGACAGCTCAAGAAAACAGGCTTATGGACAAGTAGAAGATGTATTAGTAAAGGTTGAGGGCCTTTACATCCCTGCTGATTTCATAGTCCTGGATACTGGAAAGGAAGAGGATGAATCTATCATCCTAGGAAGACCTTTCCTAGCCACAGCAAGAGCTGTGATTGATGTTGACAGAGGTGAAATAGTCCTTCAATGGAATGAGAACTCCCTTGTATTCAAAACTCAAGGATCTCCCTCTGCAACCATGGAGAGGAAGCTTGAAAAGCTTCTCTCAAAAGCAGAGTCAACTAGAGCCCCCACAGTCAAACTTTAAGTTTGGTGTTGGGAGGCCACAACCAAACTCTAAGTTTGGTGTTGAACTCCCATATCCAAACTCTAAGTTTGGTGTTGGAGAGTCTCAACAAAGCTCTGCACATCTGTGAGGCTCCATGAGAGCCCACTGTCAAGCTATTGACATTAAAGAAGCGCTTGTTGGGAGGCAACCCAATATTTATCTAATTCTTATTTTTATTGTTTTTCATGTTTTCTTAGGTTCATGATCATGTGGAGTCACAAAATAAATATAAAAATTGAAAACGGAATCAAAAATAGCAGAAGAAAAATCACACCCTGGAGGAGCATCTGTCTGGCGTTCAAACGCCAGAACAGAGCATAGTTCTGGCGCTGAACGCCCAGAAATGGCAGCAAAGGGGCGTTGAACGCCCAAAATGGGCACCAACCTGGCACTGAACGCCCAGAGTTGTGTGCAAAGGCATTTTACATGCCTAATTTGGTGCAGGGATGTAAATGCCTTGACACCTCAGGATCTGTGGACCCCACAGGATCATCCCAGGATCTGTGGACCCCACATGATCCCCACCTACCTCATCATCTCTCTTTCCATTCATGATCATCCCTTCTGTTTTCCATTTACCACTCACATCCATACACCCACTACCTTCAAAATTCAACATCTCTCTCCCACCCAATCCCACCCATATGGCCGAATACACACTCTCATCCATCTCCTCCATATCTTCTTCTTATTCTTCTATTCTTTCTTCTTTTGCTCGAGGGCGAGCAACATTCTAAGTTTGGTGTGGTAAAAGCATAGCTTTTTGTTTTTTCCATAACCATTGATGGCACCTAAGGCCAGAGAAACCTCTAGAAAGAGGAAAGGGAAGACAAAAGCTTCCATCAAGGGTCTATAGCTCAGTGGTAGAACATTTGACTGCAAATCAAGAAATCCCTGAGATACCTCAGGGGATACATTTTCTTCCACACAATTATTGGAAGCAACTAAGGGTGGAACATCAAGAGCACTCCATCATCCTTCATGAAATCAGAGAAGATCTAAAAACAATGAAGGAAGAGCAACAAAGACAAGGAAGAGACATAGAAGAGCTCAAAGACATCACTAAGGTGGACTCATTCCTTGTTCTTACTTCTTCTATTTTTCATTTTCTATGTTATGTGCTTAGCTGTGTTTGTGTCTTCATTACATGATCATTAGTAGTTAGTAACTATGTCTTAAAGTTATAAATGTCCTATGAATCCATCACCTCTCTTAAATAAAAAAAATGTTTTAATTCAAAAGAACAAGAAGTACATGAGTTTCGAATTTATCCTTGAACTTAGTTTAATTATATTGATGTGGTGACAATGCTTCTTGTTTTCTGAATGTATGCTTGAACAGTGCATATGTCTTTTGAAGTTGTTGTTTAAGAATGTTAAATATGTTGGCTCTTGAAAGAATGATGACTAGGAGACATGTTATTTGATAATCTGAAAAATCATAAAAATGATTCTTGAAGCAAGAAAAAGCAGCAAAGAACAAAGCTTGCAGAAAAAAAAAAAGGCGAAAAAAAAAATAGAAAGAAAAAGAAAAAGCAAGCAGAAAAAGCCAAAGCTCTTAAAACCAAGAGGCAAGAGCAAAAAGCCAATAACCCTTAAAACCAAAAGGCAAGGGCAATTAAAAAGGATCCCAAGGCTTTGAGCATCAGTGGATAGGAGGGCCTAAAGGAATAAAATCCTGGTCTAAGCGGCTAAACCAAGCTGTCCCTAACCATGTGCTTGTGGCGTGTAGGTGTCAAGTGAAAACTTGAGACTGAGCGGTTAAAGTCAAGGTCCAAAGCAAAAAAAAGAGTGTGCTTAAGAACCCTGGACACCTCTAATTGGGGACTTTAGCAAAGCTGAGTCACAATCTGAAAAGGTTCACCCAATTATGTGTCTGTGGCATTTATGTATCCGGTGGTAATACTGGAAAACAAAGTGCTTAGGGCCACGGCCAAGACTCATAAAGAAGCTGTGTTCAAGAATCATCATACTGAACTAGGAGAGTCAATAACACTATTCGAAATCTGAAGTTCCTATAGATGCCAATCATTCTAAACTTCAATGGATAAAGTGAGATGCCAAAACTATTCAAGAGGCAAAAAGCTATAAGTCCCGCTCATATGATTGAAGCTCTGTTTCATTGATAGTTTGGAATTTATAGTATATTCTATTCTTTTTATCCTATTTTGATTTTCAGTTGCTTGGGGACAAGCAACAATTTAAGTTTGGTGTTGTGATGAGCGGATAATTTATACGCTTTTTGACATTGTTTTTAGTATGTTTTTAGTAGGATCTAGTTACTTTTAGGGATGTTTTTAATAGATTTTGTGTTAAATTCACATTTCTGGACTTTACTATGAGTTTGTGTGTTTTTCTGTGATTTTAGGTATTTTCTGGCTGAAATTGAGGGACTTGAGCAGAAATCAGATTCAGAGGTTGAAAAAGGACTGCTGATGCTGTTGGATTCTGACCTCCCTGCACTCAAAGTGGATTTTCTGGAGCTACAGAACTCGAAATGGCGCGCTTCCAATTGCGTTGGAAATTAAACATCCAGGGCTTTCCAGAAATATATAATAGTCCATACTTTGGCCAAGAATTGACGACGTAAACTGGCGTTCAACGCCAGCTTTCTACCCAAATCTGGCGTCCAGCGCCAGAAAAGGATCCAAAACCAGAGTTGAACGCCCAAACTGGCACAAAAATTGGCGTTCAACTCCACAAATGGCCTCTACACGTGCAACACTTAAGCTCAGCCCAAACACACACCAAGTGGGCCCCGGAAGTGGATTTATACATCAAATACTTACTCATGTAAACCCTAGTAGCTAGTTTATTATAAATAGGACCTCTTACTATTGTATTTGACATCTTTGGACGCCTGGTTCTTAGATCAGAGGGGCTGGCCTCTCGGCCATGCCTGGACCTTTCACTTATGTATTTTTAACGGTAGAGTTTCTACACTCCATAGATTAAGGTGTGGAGCTCTGCTGTTCCTCAAAGATTAATGCAAAGTACTACTGTTTTCTATTCAATTCTTCTTATTTCTCTTCTAAGATATCCATTCGCACCCAAGAACGTGATGAAGGTGATGATTATGTGTGACGCTCATCATCCTTCTCCCTTATGAACGCGTGCCTGACAAACACTTCTGTTCTACATGAAATAAGCTAGAATGAGTATCTCTTAGATCTCCTAACCAGAATCTTCGTGGCGTAAGCTAGAATGATGGCGGCATTCAAGAGAATCCGGAAGGTCTAAACCTTGTCTGTGGTATTCTGAGTAGGATTCAATGATTGAATGACTGTGACGAGCTCCTAACTGGCGATTGCAGGGCGTTAGTGACAGACGCAAAAGGATAGTAAATCCTATTCCAGCATGATCGAGAACCGACAGATGAATAGCCGTGCCGTGACAGGGTGCGTGAGCATATTATTCACTGAGAGGATAAGATGAAGCCATTGACAAGGGTGATGCCTCCAGACGATTAGCCGTGCCGTGACAGGGCATTGGATCATTTTCCCGTGAGATGACCGAAAGTAGCCATTGATAGTGGTGATGTATCACATAAATCCAGCCATGGAAAGGAGTAAGACTGATTGGATGAAGATAGCAGGAAAGCAGAGGTTCAGAGGAACGAAAAGCATCTCCATTCGCTTATCTGAAATTCCTACCAATGATTTACATAAGTACCTCTATCCCTATTCTTTTATTTATTATTCAAAAACTCCATAATTATTTTATATCTGCCTGACTGAGATTTACAAGGTGACCATAGCTTGCTTCATACCAACAATCTCCGTGGGATTCGACCCTTACTCACGTAAGGTATTACTTGGACGACCCAGTGCACTTGCTGGTTAGTTGTATCGAAGTTGTGACAATTATGAATTAAGATCAAAGCACCAAGCTTTGGAGCCATTACCAGGGATTGTTCGAGCCTGGACATCACAATTTCGTGCACCACATGGCAGAAAAGGCTACATCCGGAAGGATGTGTCGGGTTGGTATTTACAGACCGACAAGTGATATCACGAGCCAATAGGACAGGTATTCATAATATGCATCTTCTATGTGCTTTTTTACTTTGATTACTTGAGTTTGCTTGTTTGTATAACATGCCTAATTGCTTCTTGAATTAATTGTGATATATGATTATTACCTGTGTATTATTTGCTTGCATTAATTGTGTTTGTCTGGTGCTGAGGAGGTTAGGTAGGCGGTGGTGATGGGATCGTACGTAGGTTAGGTTGGCGAAGGCTGTGGGATACAGCGGTATGATTAGTATTAGTTAGAATTTCCCCTAAGTTTAGATAACCTTGTTTAATGTTTATGGTATAAGTTATTTATTTTATTCTAAGCTTGAATATCCATACTTGATGTGAAGTTCTAGGATTGCCTTCGGCGTCCCAGAGCCTTACATCTTACATATGGAGCACTGTTACCATACTAAGAACCTCTGGTTCTCATTCTATACTTTGTTGTTGTTTTTCAGAAGAAGGTTACAAATCCACCTCGATGAGATTTCGGATATGGTGACAGAGCGGACTATGGTTTGATAACCGGAATTCACTCCTCATATAAAATTAATGAATCTGTTCTTTTGGCAAGCGCACCAAAAATATCATCAAGTAATAACCCACTAGGAGTGGGATCGTATCCACAGAGATTGGTAGATTTGAGCAATTTTAATGAATGGGTGAATTAGTCAAGCTGAGCAATATAGAGTGTGATTGAAGAATTGTAAATGAGCAGAATTGTAAATGAGCAGGAATGTAAATGACTCAAAAGTAAAGAGAAGCAGTAAAGTACAAAAAAGGAAATGGCAAGAATGTAAAGTGCAGAAACATAAATGACTTAATTGTAAATGGGAATGGGGAATAACAGAATGTAAAGAAAGCTATAAAGAATGTGGAAGATAAGAATAGGAGAAATTCATTGAGATCTGGAGATGTTGTTCTCTTTGGATTAAATCCAACTCATCTCATCTTCAATCATGCAACTCATTGACCTCTTGGCAATCATGATTGATTGAACCCCAATCCCTTGGCGATTCAATCTCTCAGATCTTGATCAATAGCCAATTCCTTGGTCTAATTGCTCATGAAGAGAGATATGCTTGGTCCCTGATTATACCACACATCCTCATAGATCCAAGTAGAGGGTGGATTATATGTCACCATATCCAATCACCAAAACCCAGATTCTACTCAAGTGTGAGAAGGGATTTCTAGCATGGTTTCATGTTTCCTTTTCCAAGGTTCCCATGAAACCCATTTTGCATTCAACCTCTTTCCCAAGATGATTGAACACTAACATTAAAATGAAATTCCATCTAGCAAATCAAAGAGAAGATGAAGAGAAGAAAAAATTCACTATCATTAATCCATCAAGTACAACAGAGCTCCCTCTCTCAATGAAAGGGAATTTAGCTACTCATAGCTTGAGAGAAAAGTACAAGAAATTTGAAGAAGATGATGTGAAAATTAAATCTAACTATACTTCAACAAAAATACTACTCAACAACCCCTTTTCAGTACTTTCAGGGGTTATTTATACTACTCCTAGCACTAGAATTAAGAAAATACAAAAGAGAAAAGTAAAATTACAGCAGGAGGGAAAGAGAACTCCAAAAACGTGCCTTTCCTGGTGCTTGATTGGCATGCCACGCCTAGCCACTATGTTTGGCTTGGCGCGCCACGCCTAGTCCCTCAAGTGGCACGCCCCATGCATCCATCTCTCTGGCGTGCCACGCCTTCGAGCTCAAGTGGCACGCCCAGGGTCTTTTTCATCCTTGGTTAGCCTGGCGGGCCACGCCTTCGAACCCAAGTGGCACTTCCAGGCGTTTTTAAAGCTTGGTTAGCCTGGCGTGCCACACCTTCGAGCCCAAGTGGCACGCCCAGGCTCTTCCTTCTTGTTTTTCTTCCTTGGACAATTGAACTAGCGTGGCATGCCGAAGGTCTAGCGTGCCACACCTATTGTGGTTGCCTCATCTTCCTATCTGGATTTTACTACCGGTGTGCCACGCTCAGCATTTGGCGTGCCACGCCCATGAAGACCCTTCTTCACATCTCTGGAAAACATAACTGGCATGCCACGCGCAGCGTGTGGCGTGCCACGCCAATAATGCATGCTTCTTTGCTCCAGTAGCTGGCGTGCCACGCCCAGCATTCAAGTGGCACGCCTAGTCTTCTTCTCCTTGGTTGCTCAATTTGGCATGCCATGCCTTCGACATCAAGTGGCACACCCAAGTTGGTGGTGAATGCTGGCATGCCACACCTTCGACCTCAAGTGGCACGTCCAACATTGGTGTTTGGTTTTCTTTAGCATTGGCGTCCCACGCCTGGAACCAAAGTGGCACGCCCAAGTAAGGATGATTGCTGGCGTGCCACGCCTTTGATACCAGGTGGCATGCCTAGTGTTTGGCCCTTCTCTTCCTCCTCTGGAGAATTGAACTGGCGTGTCACGCCTGGATGTTCAAGTGGCACGCCCATATTGGTGTGTCTTCTTCAAGCTTGGCGTGCCACGCCTGGGTCTTCAAGTGGCACGCCCAAGTTTCGATACCATGTGGCACACCCAAGTGGTTGTGTCTTCTTCAAGCTTGGCATGCCACGCCTTTGATACTAAGTGGCACGCCCAAGTGATGGGCTAGAGCTGGCGTGCCACGCCTTCGATACCAAGTGGCATGCCCAAGTGGTTGTCCTCTTCTGGATTGATGAACTGCCATGCCACGCCCAATGGTTCAAGTGGCACGCCCATGGTTTATGGTGGACTTGGCGTGCCACGCCTCTATTGTGGCCTTCAACATTGCTCTCTGGAAAATGATACTGGCGTGCCACGTCCAGCAGGTGGCGTGCCACGCCTTTGTTAAAGCTTTGATAACCTTCTCTGGAAAATGCAACTGTTGTACCACACCCAGCTCCTGGCATGCCACACCCACATACTTTCATGGCGTTTGTTTCAAGTGGCACGCCAGTTTCACCCACAAATTCTCTTGGTGGTGCCATTGGAGTGAGAAAAGAGGTTTGAAAGGTTGAAGAAGAGTGCAAAGAGAGTAAGCAAACTTCAACACCAAACTTAGGACTTGATTGTCCCAATCAAGAAAAGGAAAAGAATGGTAAAGAAAATGAAAACAAAAGAGGAGGGAAAGTGTGAAAGTTCTTTTCATGTATGAAGTTGGGGTTCGAAGTGTGAAGAAAGGTGGGAAAGTGAGTGGCTTTTATAGGGGTGAGAAGTGTAGTCTGGAGGGTGGGAAGTGAAAGCAATTCAATGTTTTCCCACTTGGGAAATGGCGCCTAACGTGGGAAGAGGCGCCAATCCTTATCCTTTTTGGCTTCTTGCATGTGTTGAGTTCCAAAGTGCAAGTACACTTTGACTCCTTGCTTGATGAGCCATCAATCATGTGGGCCCCTTCCTCTCTCCTGAAAATAGAATCCGAAAACCCTATTAGTGAAAAAAAATTCATCACATTCCCTCTATCAACATCTCTTTGTGTTTTTGAGAATTTGTGACACTGTCAAAATCAATGGAATCCACCCTAACATATACAAGCTTCTTTTATTCCCATTTTCACTGAGAGACAAAGCCACACATTGGTTAGAAATATTCCCTAAAGAGAGCATCACCAGCTGGGATGATTTAGTTAGCAAATTTCTAGCCAAATTTTATCCACCCCAAAGAGTTATCAAGTTAAAAACTGATGTGCAAACCTTCAGACAGCAAGAAGCAGAATCATTGTATGAAGCTTGGGAGAGGTACAAAGCTCTAATCAGAATGTGTCCAGAAGGAATGTTCCGTGAATGGGTAGAGTTGCAGAATTTCTATGAAGGCTTATCCTTACCTTCAAGGAAAGCTTTGGATTATTCCTCAGGAGGATCTTTGTAAATGATAAAAACTGCTCAAGAGGCACATGATCTCATAGACTTGGTGGCCAACAATGAGTACTTCTACACCTCTGAAAGGCAAGTAGCTCCAAAGAAAGGTGTATTTGAGCTTGAAGGAGTTGATACCATACTAGCTCAGAACTCAGAACAAACTCATGCACCAGCAGCTTCAATAGCAAATTGAATCAATGTCAAAGAAAATGGATGGATTGCAACTTGCAGCAGTGAGCACACTAAGCAACCATCAGTGGTTTGGGTACAGCAGGAGGAAAATTATGAAGAGCAGCAGCAAGAGCAAGTGCAGTACATGCACAATCAAGGTCCTAGACCAAATGACTTCCATGGAGACACTTACAACTCATCCTGGAGAAATCACCCCAATCTGAAATGGGGAGAGAACCAAAACCAGCAGCCTTGGCAAAGAAACTCAAACTAGAACAATTCCAGAAACACAAACCATCAAAACACTAACCAAAACTAATACAGAAAACCACAAAATAATCAACCTCAACCTAACTACTATCCACCCAACAACCTATCCACTAACCAAAATAACTATCATCCACCCTCAATATCCCATAATCAACCACAACCACCCCAAGAATCTCAGAGGATCTCCAACTTGGAGATGATTATGGAAAAGATGATCAAGCACCAAGAATTGGCCAACAAAAATCATGAGGCTTCACTACGGAATCTAGAGAGGTAAATTGGTCAATTATCAAAGCAAACAGTAGCTAAAAGGGCACCCAATGCATTACCAAGTGACACTATTCCCAACCCCAAGGAAGAATGCAAAGCCATCCAATTAAGGAGTGGAAGAACATTGGTGAATGACAAAGAAACTAACAAGAGGCCAGTTGAGAATGATGAGGCTAGCAGCAAGGAAGAAGTGACACTCAAAAACAAGCAAGACCAAGAGAAGCTCAAGGAAAAAGAGGAACAACCACAAGCTTCAAAGAACAAGGAGAAAGAGGAACAACCACAAGCTTCAAAGAAGGAAAAGCAAATCATGGAGGAGCAATCACAAGAACAGAGGAAAATGGTGAAGGCTCACACCCCTTCTCTACCATATCCTCAAAGATTTCAGAAGGAGATCAATGATCAACAGTTTCCCAAATTCCTATAAGTTTTTAAGAAGCTAGAGATCAACATTCCACTTGCTGAAGCTCTAGAACAAATGCCTCTATATGCAAAATTTCTCAAAGAGCTCATCAATAAGAAAAGGAGCTGGAATGAGAAGGAGACAATGATCTTAACCCAGGAATGTAGTACAGTGATTCAGGAAGGCCTCCCACCAAAACTCAAAGACCCTGGGAGCTTCTACTTGCCTCTGTCTATGATGAGAAGGCTATCTATAAAAGAAGTGAAGCTTACGCAGATGTCATTGGGGCTAGTGGATAAATCTCTAGTAATTCCCAAGGGGGTGATTGAAAATCTTTTGGTCAGAGTAGGGAAATTCATATTCCCAGCAGACTTTGTAATCCTGGACTTAGGTGAAGAGGGAATGACTCTATTATATTGGGAAGACCTTTTATGGCCACAGCGATGGCCATTATTGATGTTGAACAAAGAGAAATGACTCTGAGGGCAAATGATGAGAAGATCACTCTGAATGTCTTTTGGGAAATACAGCACACTGTTGAAGAGAAAAGCTGCATGAGGGTTGAAGAAGAAGATGTACATTGGAAAGAAAAATCCAAGGAGACACTCCTCAGCTCACCTGTGAAGCAGGAGATGGACATTGGAAAAGAAAAAGAGGAAAAGGAACATGTGAAGGCTGAGAAGAGAAAGAAGGAAGAGATTGAAGATTTGATAATTGGGAAGGAAGTCCCTGACATAAAACCTGATGTAAAGACAGAAGAGCCACTAAAAAAAGGAAAGAAGAGCAAGAAAAAGGTTCCAAAAGGGTGGAAGAACAAAAGGATACCAACTGAAGGATTCTCAAAAGGGGACAGAGTAAGATTGATATACCAGCAGTTGGAGACAGATCCATAAACTGATGATTACTATATTGTCAATAAGATATTCTCATTGGAGCATATGGAGATTGATCATCAGCGCACAAGAAGAAGGTTCACAGTGAGAGGAGACAAACTGAGGCACCACAATCATCAGCCACCCTAACAAGGGACCAATGTCAAGTTAGTGACAATAAAAGAGCACTCCATGGGAGGCAGCCCATGATTTAATATTCTTGCTTTTGTTTTAATTTCAATAATTGATGGTTCTTCTAGCATAAATTTGAGCTCTCATGAGTAAATTTGATAACTGCACACATCATTTTTGAAGCATATGCTTGATTTCAAAGTTTGGTGTGCCTAAAGGAACTCTAAAATAGCTTTTGATGCATAATTGATCATAGAACAATTTTGGGATATATACTCATTTATTTTGTTTAAGTATATAGCCAAATCTTAAGTTTGGAGTCTATGTATGGTATGAATTACAAGAAAATCGTTTTTACTCAAAGGCTCAAATTCATGAATAGAAAAACCATACATTGCATCATTTTATGAGTTTATGGTAGCATGGTAGCAAATAAAATGTTTCTTATAATGAATATACCAACTATGACAGATATTCATTGGGTTTTATATGGATCATTTAGAAGAAAACAAGTTTGGTGTTCACCAAAATTTTGTTCAATTTCTAAGGGAAATGGTTTCTTATTCATAAATGAGGAACACATAGCAACATTTTCTTTTTATATATATATTACACCACCACCATATGAAATTTAAAGTTTGAGCTCACTATTGTCTAGATTCACGTGGATAGGAATGAAGGAGATTGGGAAAAAGACAAAAGAATGCATGCATATTTGGTTGTTGGTGCACGAATTGTGAATCACACTTTTCACAACGCGTACCACTAACCAGCAAGTGCACTGGGTCGTCCAAGTAATACCTTACGTGAGTAAGGGTCAAATCCCACGGAGATTGTTGGTTTGAAGCAATCTATGGTTATCTTGTAAATCTTAGTCAGGAAGTCAATTATGTTTATCAATTGAATTGTGAATAACTGAGAGAGCATAAATTAAAGGTTACTTGTTATGCAGTAATGGAGAATATGTTGGAGTTTTGGAGATGCTTTATCTTCTGAATCTCTGCTTTCCTCTATCTTCTGATTCACGCACGCACGTCCTCCTATGACAAGCTGTGTGTTGGTGGATCACCGTTGTCAATGGCTACCTTCCATCCTTCCAGTGAAAACTACGCTCACGCGCTCTGTCACAGCACGGCTAATCACCGGTTGGTTCTCGATTCGGTTGGAATAGGATTTACTATCCTTTTGCGTCTGTCACTAACGCCCAGCCTTCAGGAGTTTGAAGCTCGTCACAGTCATTCAATCCTTGAATCCTACTCGGAATACCATAGACAAGGTTTAGACTTTCCGGATTCTCATGAATGCCGCCATCAGTTCTAGCTTATACCACGGAGATTCTGATTAAGGAATCTAAGAGATACTCATTCAATCGGATATAGAACGGAGGTGGTTGTCAGACACACGTTCATGTTTTGAGAAAGGTGATGAATGTCACGGATCATCACCTTCATCACAGTTAAGCGCGAATGAACATCTTAGATAGGAACAAGCGTGTTTGAATGGAAAACAGAAATACTTGCATTAATTCATTGAGACACAGCAGAGCTCCTCACCCCCAACAATGGGGTTTAGAGACTCATGCCGTCAGAGAATACAAAGTTTAGATCTAAAATGTCATGAGATACAAAATAAGTCTCTAAAAGTTGTTTAAATACTAAACTAGTAGCCTAGGGTTACAAAATATGAGTAGACTGTGATGGATGATGCAGAGATCCACTTCTGGGCCCCACTTGGTGTGTGCTGGGGCCCACTAGGTGTGTGCTGGGGCTGAGACTTAAGCAATCCACCTGAAGAGGCCATTTGTGGAGTTGAACGCCAGTTTTTGTGCCAGTTTGGGCGTTCAACTCCAGTTTTTGATCCTTTTCTGGCGCTGGACGCCGAAATTGGGCAGAGGACTGGCGTTGAACGCTAGTTTACGTCGTTTATTCTTGTGCAAAGTATGAACTATTATATATTGCTGGAAAGCCCTGGATGTCTACTTTCCAACGCAATTGGAAGCACGCCATTTCGAGTTCTGTAGCTCCAGAAAATCCATTTTGAGTGCAGGGAGGTCAGAATCCAACAGCATCAGCAGTCCTTTTTCAGCCTGAATCAGATTTTTGCTTAGCACCTTCAATTTCAGCCAGAAAAATACCTGAAATTACAGAAAAACACACAACTCATAGTAAAGTCCAGAAATATGAATTTTTCCTAAAAACTAATAAAAATAGACTAAAAACTAACTAAAACATACTCAAAACTATATGAAATTATCCCCAAAAAGCGTATAAAATATCCGCTCATCACAACACCAAACTTAAACTGTTGCTTGTCCTCAAGCAACTAGACAAATAAAATAGAAGACTAATAGGTTGAGAAGCAATAATATCTCAGAGTTTTTGATTGAAGCTCAGATCCTAATTAGATGAGCGGGACTAGTAGCCTTTTGCTTCTGAACAGTTTTGGCATCTCACTTTATCCATTGAAGCTCAGAGTGATTGGCATCTATAGGAACTTAGAATTCAGATAGTGTTATTGATTCCCCTATTTCAGTGTGATGATTCTTGAACACAGCTATTTTATGAATCTTGGCCGTGGCCCTAAGCACTTTGTTTTCCAGTATTACCACCGGATACATAAATGCCACAGACACATAATTGGGTGAACCTTTTAGATTGTGACTCAGCTTTGCTAAAGTCCCCAATTAGAGGTGTCCAGAGTTCTTAAGTACACTCTTCTTTTTGCCTTGGACCCTGACTTTAACTGCTCAGTCTCAAGTTTTCACTTGACACCTTCACGCCACAAGCACATGGGTAGGGACAGCTTGGTTTAGCCGCTTAGACCAGGATTTTATTCCTTTAGGCCCTCCTATCCACTGATGCTCAAATCCTTGGGATCCTTTTTATTTGCCCTTGCCTTTTGGTTTTAAGGGTTATTGGCTTTTTGCTCTTGCCTCTTGGTTTTAAGAGCTTTTGGCTTTTTCTGCTTGCTTTTTCTTTTTCTTTCTATATTTTTTTTTCGCCTATTTTAATATGCATATATATATTTTTTTTTCTGCAAGCTTTGTTCTTTGCTGCTTTTTCTTGCTTCAAGAATCATTTTTATGATTTTTCAGATTATCAATAACATGTCTCATGTTCATCATTCTTTCAAAAGCCAACATATTTAACAGTCTTAAACAACAAATTCAAAAGACATATGCACTGTTCAAGCATTCATTCAGAAGACAGAAAGCGTTGCCACCACATGTTACTAATTAGAATTTTTCTTATTAAAAACTCAAAATTTTATTGCCTCTTATTCAAAAGATCTACTATTTTATTCATGTTTGCTGATGATGAGAAAAATAGACTATAACTTAATTGGGGATAAAATCAAATTAGACACTAATTACTACTAATGATCATGTAATGAAGACACAAACATAGATAAGCACTTAACATAGAGAAAACGAAAAACAGAGAAAGTAAGAACAAGGAACGAGTCCACCTTAGTGATGATGGCATTTCCTTCTTGAGGCACCAATGATGTTCTTGAGCTCTTTTATGTCTCTTCCTTGCCTTTGTGGCTTGATTCCTAGTGATTTTTGGTATTTCTATCCTCAGTTGCTTCCAATAATTATGTGGAGGGAAGTGCATCCCCTGAAGTATCTCTTGATTTGCAGCCACATGTTCTACCACTGAGCTATAGATCCTTCACATAATTGTTTTACCACACCAAACTTAAAATGTTGCTCGCCCTCGAGCAAAAGAAGAGGGAATAGATGAAAAAGAAGATGTGGAAAGAAAAAAAACTAGGATTATGAGGAGGGAAGGTGGGGATCCTGTGGGGTCCACAGATCTTGAAATTATCCTGTGAGGTCCACAGATCTTGAGGTGTCAAGGCATTTACATCCCTGCACCAATTTGGGCATGCAAAATGCCCTTGCACACAACTCTGGGCGTTCAGCACCAGGTTGGTGCCCATTTTGGGCGTTCAACGCCCATTTACTAGCCATTTCTGGCGTTGAACGCCAGAACCATGCTTGGTCTGGGCGTTCAGCGCCAGGATGTTGCCCATTTTGGGCGTTCAGCGCCAGAACCATGCTCTGTTCTGGCGTTGAACGCCAGACAGGTGCTTCCTCCAGGGTGTGATTTTTCTTCTGCTGTTTTTTATTCCGTTTTCAATTTTTAATATTTGTTTTGTGACTCCACATGATCATGAACCTAACAAAACATGAAAAACCATGAAAGTAAATAAAAATTGGGTTGCCTCCCAACAAGCGCTTCTTTAATGTCCTTAGCTGGACCTTGCTGAGCATTTAATCTAGCTTCAGCCTTGAGCATTCTTGCTCAATGTTGTCTTCTAGATAATGCTTGATTCTCTGTCCATTGACAATGAACTTCTTATCAGAATCAATATCTTGAAGCTCCACATAACCATATGGTGATACACTTGTAATCACGTATGGTCCCCTCCACCGGGATTTCAGTTTCCCGGGGAATAGCCTGAGTCTAGAGTTAAACAACAGAACCTTCTGTCCTGGTTCAAAGATTCTAGATGACAGCTTTCTGTCATGCCACTTTTTTTATTTTTCTTTATATAGCTTGGCATTTTCGAAAGCTGTGAATCTGAACTCCTCTAGCTCATTTAGCTGGAGCAATCTTTTTTCTCCTGCTAATTTGGCATCAAAGTTTAAGAATCTGGTTGCCCAGTAGGCCTTATGTTCCAGTTCCACGGGCAGGTGACATGCCTTACCATACACCAGTTGGTATGGAGAGGTCCCTATAGGGGTCTTGAATGCTGTTCTGTAAGCCCACAGAGCATCATCCAAGCTCCTTGCCCAATCCTTTCTACGGGTATTTACTGTCCGTTCCAGGATTCTCTTTAATTCTCTATTAGAGACTTCAGCCTGCCCATTGGTTTGTGGATGATATGGAGTGGCCACCTTGTGGCGAATTCCATACCGAACCATGGCAGAGTAAAGCTGTTTATTGCAGAAGTGAGTGCCCCCATCACTGATTAGTACTCTAGGGACACCAAACCTTCTAAAAATATGTTTCTGGAGGAACTTCAGCACTGTTTTAGTATCATTGGTGGGTGTGGCAATAGCCTCAACCCATTTTGATACATAGTCAACTGCCACCAGAATATAAGTGTTTGAGTATGATGGTGGGAAAGGTCCCATGAAGTCAATTCCCCATACGTCAAACAACTCAATTTCCAAGATTCCTTGTTGAGGCATGGCGTAACCATGAGGCAGATTACCAGCTCTTTGGCAACTGTCACAATTACGTACAAACTCTCAGGAATCTTTATAGAGTGTGGGCCAATAGAAGCCACATTGGAGGACCTTGGTGGCTGTTCGCTCACCTCTGAAATGGCCTCCATATTGAGATCCATGGCAATGCCATAGGATTCTCTGTGCTTCCTCTCTGGGGACACACCTACGGATAATTCCGTCTGCACATCTCTTAAAGAGATAGGGCTCATTCCACAAGTAGTACTTTGCATCAGTAACTAATTTTTTCTTTTGTATTCGATTGTACTCCTTGGGTATGAACCTTGCAGCTTTATAGTTTGCAATATCGGCAAACCATGGTGCTTCCTGAATGGCAAATAGATGCTCATCAGGGAACGTCTCAGAGATCTCAAGAAAGGGGAGGGACGTCCCTTCCACTGGCTCTATCCGGGACAGATGATTAGCTACTTGGTTCTCTGTCCCCTTTCTGTCTCTTATTTCTATATCAAACTCTTGCAGAAGCAATACCCATCTGATGAGCCTGGGTTTTGAATCTTGCTTTGTGAGTAGATACTTAAGAGCAGCATGGTCAGTGTACACAATCACCTTTGATCCTACTAAGTAGGATCTGAACTTGTCAATGGCGTAAACCACTGCAAGTAATTCCTTTTCTGTGGTTGTGTAATTTTTCTGTGCATCATTTAAAACACGACTAGCATAATAAATGACATGCAGAAGCTTGTCATGCCTCTGTCCCAACACTGCACCAATGGCATGATCACTGGCATCACACATTAGCTCAAATGGTAATGTCCAGTCTGGTACAGAAATAACTGGTGCTGTGACCAGCTTAGCTTTCAGTGTTTCAAACGCCTGCAGGCATGCTGTGTCAAACACAAATGGCGTGTCAGCAGCTAGCAGATTGCTTAGAGGTTTTGCGATTTTTGAAAAATCCTTTATAAACCTCCTATAGAATCCTGCATGTCCTAGAAAGCTTCTGATTGCCTTAACATTGGCAGGTGGTGGTAATTTTTCAATTACCTCTATTTTCGCTTGATCCACCTCTATTCCCTTGTTTGAGATTTTATGCCCAAGAACAATTCCTTCAGTCACCATGAAGTGACACTTTTCCCAGTTTAAAACTAGGTTGGTTTCTTGGCATCTTCTCAAAACAAGTTTCAGATGATCAAGACAGGAGCTGAATGAGTCTCCATATACTGAGAAGTCATCCATGAAGACTTCCAGAAATTTTTCCACCATGTCAGAGAAAATAGAGAGCATGCATCTCTGGAAGGTTGCAGGCGCATTACATAGCCCAAATGGCATCCTTCTATAAGCAAACACTCCGGATGGACATGTGAATGCTGTTTTTTCTTGATCCTGGGGATCTACTACAATCTGGTTATAGCCTGAGTAGCCATCCAAAAAGCAGTAATAATCATGACCTGCTAGTCTCTCTAGCATCTGGTCTATGAATGGTAAAGGAAAATGATCCTTTCTGGTGGCTGTATTGAGCCTTCTGTAGTCAATACACATGCGCCACCCTGTAACTGTTCTTGTAGGAACCAGTTCATTTTTTTCATTATGAATCACTGTCATGCCTCCCTTTTTTGGGACGACTTGAACAGGGCTCACCCAGGGGCTATCAGAAATGGGATAAATAATCCCAGCCTCTAGTAATTTGGTGACCTCTTTCTGCACCACTTCCTTCATGGCTGGATTTAGCCGCCTCTGTGGTTGAACCACTGGTTTGGCATTGTCCTCCAATAGGATTTTGTGCATGCATCTAGCTGGGCTTATGCCCTTAAGGTCACCTATGGACCACCCAAGAGCTGTCTTGTGTGTCCTTAGCACTTGAATAAGTGCTTCCTCTTCCTGTGAATTTAAAGCAGAGCTTATGATTACTGGAAAAGTGTCACCTTCTCCCAGAAATGCATATTTCAAGGATGGTGGTAGTGGCTTGAGCTCGGGTTTAGGAGGTTTTTCCTCTTTCAGAAGAAAGTTCAGAGGCTCTTTCATGTCCTCTGAATCCTCCAAATCAGGCTGAACATCTTTAAAGATGTCTTCCAACTCTGATTCGAGACTCTCAGCCATGTTGATCTCTTCTACCAAAGAGTCAATGAGATCAACTTTCATGCAGTCTGTTGATGTGTCTGGATGCTGCATGGCTTTGACAGCGTTCAACTTAAACTCATCATCATTGACTCTCAGGGTTATTTCCCCCTGTTGGACATCAATGAGGGATCGTCCAGTTGCTAGGAAGGGTCTTCCTAGAATGAGAGTAGCACTCTTGTGCTCCTCCATTTCCAGCACAACAAAGTCAGTGGGAAAGGCGAATGGCCCAACTCTGACAATCATGTCCTCAATCACGCCTGATGGGTATTTAGTGGAACCATCAGCAAGTTGGAGACATATCCGGGTTGGTTTAACTTCTTCAATTAAGCCAAGCTTCCTGATAGTGGATGCAGGTATCAGGTTGATGCTTGCCCCAAGATCGCACAAAGCTGTCTTGGTGAAATCACCTTCTAATATGCATGGTATCAGAAAACTCCCAGGGTCTTTAAGCTTTTCAGGAAAGCTTTTCAGAATGACTGCACTGCATTCTTCAGTGAGGAGAACTCTTTCTGTTTCTCTCCACTCCTTTTTATGACTCAAGATCTCTTTCATGAACTTGGCATAAGAAGGTATTTGCTCAAGTGCCTCTGCAAATGGAATCTTTATTTCAAGAGTCCTTAGATAATCTGCAAAGCGAGCAAATTGCTTATCCTGCTCCTCTTTCCGGAGTTTTTGAGGATAAGGTATCTTGGCTTTATATTCCTCAACCTTAGTGGTTAAAGAAGCCTTTTTAGAGGGGTTGTTATCAGCACTTGTGTGTATCTGATCCCTCACTGGCAATTGAGCGCCAGAGTCAGAGGCTGGAGTGACGTCAGACGCCAGCTTACTGTCTGTTCCTGGCGCCTGAACGCCAGAAATGTGCCCATTTTGGGCGTTCAACGCTGGAATCTGCCCCATTTGGGCGTTCAACGCCAGATCCTTGCCCATTTCTGGCGTTGAACGCCAATCCTGCCTTGTTTCTGGCGCTGAACGCCAGTTTTGGGCATGGTCTGGGCGTTCAGCGCCAGCCTTCCACCCCTTTTCTGGCGTTTTAGTGCCAGAACTATTTTTCCCTGGGCTCTTACTGTCCTCAGGTGAATCTTTGGTGGGTTGCTCATTTCTTGAATTTTTGATCCCTTGAGGTGGGGTATTTAATGTTTTCCCACTTCTTAATTGAACTGCTTGGCATTCTTCTGCTATTTGCCTTGATAGCTGCTGCTTTGTCTGCTTAAACTGTTCGTCCATCTATATATTAGCTATCCTTGTCTCTTGTAGCCTGTCCTTGAATTCAGCTAGCTGGTTTGTTAGAAAATCCAATTGCTGATTGAATTCAGCAGCTTGTTTTACAGTACTGAATTCAGCAGTTACTGTTTTAACCTCTTCATTCATGGAAGGGTTGCTACTTAGGTACAGATGCTGATTCCTGGCAACTGTATCAATGAGCTCTTGAGCCTCTTCAATTGTCTTTCTCATATGGATAGATCCACCAGCTGAGTAATCTAGAGACATCTGAGCTCCTTCTGCAAGCCCATAGTAGAAGATGTCTAACTGAACCCACTCTGAAAACATTTCAGAGGGGCATTTTCGTAGCATCTCTCTGTATCTCTCCCAGGCATCATAAAGAGATTCATTATCTCCTTGTTTAAAGCCTTGGATGTCCAGCCTTAGCTGTGTCATCCTTTTTGGAGGGAAATATTGATTCAGGAATTTTTCTGTCAACTGTTTCCATGTCCTTATGCTGGCCTTAGGTTGGTTATTCAACCACCTCTTAGCTTGATCTTTTACAGCAAATGGAAACAGTAATAGTCTGTAGACATCCTGATCTATTTCTTTATCATGTACTGTGTCAGCAATCTGTAGAAACTGTGCCAGAAACTCTGTAGGTTCTTCCTGTGGAAGACCGGAATACTGGCAACTTTGCTGCACCATGATAATGAGCTGAGGATTCAACTCAAAGCTACTAACTCCAATGGAGGGTATGCATATGCTACTCCCATATGAAGCAGTAGAGGGGTTAGAATATGACCCCAGAGTCCTCCTGGACTGTTCATTTCCACTTATGTCCATGATAGATATATGGATATAACTTGGACTGATTTATCTTTTTATTTATTTTATTTTATAAGAAGTAAATACTTAAATAAAATAAAATAACTAAAAAGAATTTGAATTTTAAAATAAATTTTTTTTTAAAAAAATAAAAATTAATTAGTTAATAAAAAAGAAATTTTTGAAAAAGAGGGAAGATATTTTTGAAAATTAGAGAGAGAGAGAGTTAGATAGGTGGTTTTGAAAAAGTTAAGAAACAAACAAAAAGTTAGTTGGTTAGTTGAAACAAATTTTGAAAAGATAAGAAGTTAGGAAGTTAGAAGAGATATTTTGAAAAGATATTTTTGAATTTAGTGAGGAGAGAGAAAAACAATAAGGTAGTACAAGATTTAAAATTTTTAGATCTAATGCTCCTTGTTTTTGAAAATTTTGGAGGGAAAACACCAAGGAACACCAAACTTAGAAATTTTAAGATCAAGACACAAGGAAAACTCAACAACACTTTGAAGACTCACAAGAACACAAGAACATGAAGAAAGAACACCAAACTTAAAATTTTCAGAAAACCAAGCCAAAATTTTCGAAAACCAAAGGGAAATCAAAAAGAAAACACCAAACTTAAAGTTTGGCACAAAATTTAATAGAGAAAATATTATTTATGAAAAAGAAGGTTTTGAAAAGAATATAAAAGACTCTAACCCAATTATCAAGAACACAGATTAACGCTCTAGCCAAATGAGTTAGGGAACTTTCGAAAATTTTAGGAAAGATTATTTTTGAAAACACCAAACTTAAGATTTGGCACAGGATTTAATAGAAAAATTATTTTTGAAAAAGGTTTTAAAAATATGATAGCCAATTATCATGAACATAAACACCACGTTCTAAATAACTGAGCTATAAGTTTAAAGTATTTTAGCAAGGGATAAATAATAAAAGACTCTAAACCAAAAAAAAAAGAAAAATTTTTCCTAATCTAAGCAACAAGATAAACCGTTAGTTGTCCAAACACGAACAATCCCCGGCAACGGCGCCAAAAACTTGGTGCACGAATTGTGAATCACACTTTTCACAACGCATACCACTAACCAGCAAGTGCACTGGGTCGTCCAAGTAATACCTTACGTGAGTAAGGGTCGAATCCCACGGAGATTGTTGGTTTGAAGCAATCTATGGTTATCTTGTAAATCTTAGTCAGGAAGTCAATTATGTTTATCAGTTGAATTGTGAATAACTGAGAGAGCATAAATTAAAGGTTACTTGTTATGCAGTAATGGAGAATATGTTGGAGTTTTGGAGATGCTTTATCTTCTGAATCTCTGCTTTCCTCTGTCTTCTGATTCACGCACGCACGTCCTCCTATGGCAAGCTGTGTGTTGGTGGATCACCGTTGTCAATGGCTACCTTCCATCCTTCCAGTGAAAACTATGCTCACGCGCTCTGTCACAGCACGGCTAATCACCGGTTGGTTCTCGATTCGGTTGGAATAGGATTTACTATCCTTTTGTGTCTATCACTAACGCCCAGCCTTCAGGAGTTTGAAGCTCGTCACAGTCATTCAATCCTTGAATCCTACTCGGAATACCACAGACAAGGTTTAGACTTTCCGGATTCTCATGAATGCCGCCATCAGTTCTAGCTTATACCACGGAGATTCTGATTAAGGAATCTAAGAGATACTCATTCAATCGGATATAGAACGGAGGTGGTTGTCAGGCACACGTTCATGTTTTGAGGAAGGTGATGAATGTCACGGATCATCACCTTCATCACAGTTAAGCGCGAATGAACATCTTAGATAGGAACAAGCGTGTTTGAATGGAAAACAGAAATACTTGCATTAATTCATTGAGACACAGCAGAGCTCCTCACCCCCAACAATGGGGTTTAGAGACTCATGCCATCAGAGAATACAAAGTTTAGATCTAAAATGTCATGAGATACAAAATAAGTCTCTAAAAGTTGTTGAAATACTAAACTAGTAGCCTAGGGTTACAAAATATGAGTAGACTGTGATGGATGATGCAGAGATCCACTTCTGGGGCCCACTTGGTGTGTGCTGGGGCCCACTAGGTGTGTGCTGGGGCTGAGACTTAAGCAATCCACCTGCAGAGGCCATTTGTGGAGTTGAACGCCAGTTTTTGTGCCAGTTTGGGCGTTCAACTAGTTTTTGATCCTTTTCTGGCGCTGGACGCCGGAATTGGGCAGAGGACTGGCGTTGAACGCTAGTTTACGTCGTCTATTCTTGTGCAAAGTATGGACTATTATATATTGCTGGAAAGCTCTGGATGTCTACTTTCCAACGCAATTGGAAGTACGCCATTTCGAGTTCTGTAGCTCCAGCAAATTTACTTTGAGTGCAGGGAGGTCAGAATCCAACAGCATCAGCAGTCCTTTTTCAGCCTGAATCAGATTTTTGCTCAGCTCCTTCAATTTCAGCCAGAAAAATACCTGAAATTACAGAAAAACACACAACTCATAGTAAAGTCTAGAAATATAAATTTTTCCTAAAAACTAATAAAAATAGACTAAAAACTAACTAAAACATACTCAAAACTATATGAAATTATCCCCAAAAAGCGTATAAAATATCCGCTCATCAGTTGTCATAAAAGGAGGAAAGCAAGTCACATGTGCATGCATGGGGAAGCACAACGCTGCAGGAACCAGCACCTAGAAGGCCGAACCATGTGCCCAATGGAAGAGCAATCCTTGTCTTCAACCATCTCCACATGCAGGCCATCTATTTCATGGATCTTCAACAATAATTTGCTCAATCCTCACCCTTCATTACCACATAACCGAACCTATGCCTCCCTCCAACAATGCCTTCCTTTCTATAAAATGGCAGTAGCACTTCTCAAGCTCACATATCGTTGCTTTCTTCATACATTCATCCCAAACATGTTGCATCATCCTTCTCTCACCCAACGACATCACACAACACCTTACCTCCCATTCCTTCCATCTTAAACCATACCTAAACCAAATTTCATCCTTTATTCTCCCTTCTTTCCTTCATAATTCATGGCTTCATCAAGTTCTAGAATAAGGAAAGGAAAGGAACCAGCTGTAGCCATCCACCAACCTATGATACCAAGAGATTTAAGTCTCAATTTCATGAATCAAGGTATTATACGCTAATGGAATCAAAGAAAGTCATTCCAGAGATGGGATTCAGACTGAAAGATGGAGAATATCCCATCATGAGAAGAATAACCGTAGAGAGGAGATGAGAACTTCTATGTGAACCTCTCACAGACATAAGTGCAACCATGATAAGAAAATTCTATGCAAATGCTGTGAGGTCAAGCAAGACCAGCCCTCCCTACAAGAGCTATGTTAGGGGGGTTGAGGTAGATTTTAGCCCATCATCCATCATGAGAGTCTTGCAGATAAGAGTGATAACCTATGAAGAACCCAGCTTTGATGACAAAATGTAGGGTGATAATGATCCCGATGAGATACTAAGTGGTTTATGCCCTGAAGGCAAAGACTGGGAAAGGGACTCAGAAGGAAATCCAAGTTGCTTGAAGAGAATGGATCTCATACCTGAAGCCAAAGGTTAGTACGAGCTAGTGAGAAGATCTATACTCCCCACTGCAAATACATCTGAGGTCACAATACAGAGAGAAATTCTGACATATTGCATACTTAGGGGTGGAGAAATCAATATCCCACAGCTCATCGCAGATAGCATTCAAGAGATGGCTGAGAATACTGGCAAATCAAGCATGCTTGGCCACCCAAGTACCATTCTGAGGCTGAGAATACTCTTTGAGGATGCAGATACATATCGGGTAACAGGAGGCAGAGAAATCACCAAGCAAAAAATGGATGGTGTCCCTGAACCTGAAGAGGATAGAAGAGCTCAAGGAAGAAGGAGGAGAGCACAAGTGGAGGGGGAACAAGCTTCTGGTTCAATGGACTTAAGCCAAATGCAAAGAACCATTGAAGAAATGTCTTAACAATACATGAGAGCACAGGAGCAACAACAGGAGCAATACTTTAGGCAACAAGAGCAGTACTAGAAAGCCCAAGAGCAACAAGAGCATTGGCAGCAAGAAATGATGGAGATGCAAGAAAATTTCCAGCTCAAGATGTTGGATCAACAGAGAGAGTTTCAAGCAAGAATTCTTGAGGGGCAAAGGGAACAATCAGCAAAATTTCAAGAATCATTTAATAGATTGTCCCTACGACAGGCCAAGTATGGGGAGTACACCCAAAATCTCTACCAATGGAGAACATATATCATACAAATAGAGAGCATAGAAACTTGGACAGAATAGAGTCTGATATAGAAACTCAAGCAAAGTTGGACTATGTGGTCCATAGCGTGCCAGTATTGAACCAATAAATCAAGCCATTTGAGCAATGCCAAGAATTGGTAGACTGGTGGATGAAATTGTGATTACACCTTGATTATGTAAAATTCATTGCTCTTTCTTTCCCTGGTAATGGCGCCAAAAACATGATGCCAATACCATGGTTCACAACTTCGCACAACTAACCAGCAAGTGCACTGGGTCGTCCAAGTAATACCTTACGTGAGTAAGGGTCGAATCCCACGGAGATTGTTGGTATGAAGAAAGCTATAGTCACCTTGTAAATCTCAGTCAGGCAGATATAAAATAGTAATGGGGTTTTCGAAAATAACTAATAGAATAAGGATAGAAATACTTATGTAAATCATTGGTGATAATTTCAGATAAGCGTATGGAGATGCATTCGTTCCTCTGAACCTCCGCTTTCCTGCTGTCTTCATCCAATCAATCTTACTCCTTTCTATGGCTAGCTTTATGTAAGGATGTCACCGATGTCAATGGCTACTTTCGATCTCTCTCGGGAAAATGATCCAAATGCTCTGTCACAGCACGGCTAATCGTCTGGAGGCATCACCTTTGTCGTTGGTTGCATCCTATTCCTCCTTGTGAAAATGGTCCGATGCGCTGTCACTGCATGGCTAATCATCTGGAGGTTCTCGATCATACTGGAATAGGATTTACTATCCTTTTGCGTCTGTCACTAGGCCCAGCAATCGCGAGTTTGAAGCTCGTCACAGTCATTCAATCCCAGAATCCCACTCGAAATACCACAGACAAGGTTTAGACTTTCCGGATTCTCATGAATGCCGCCATCAATCTAGCTTATACCACGAAGATCCCAATATCTCGGACTCGGTCCCCTGTATTAGTAATCTAAGAGATATTCGTTCAATCGGAGGTAGAACGGGAGTGGTTGTCAGGCACGCGTTCATAGGGAATGATAATGATTGTCACGTTTATCACATTCAGGTTGAAGTACGAATGAATATCTTAGAAGTGGAATAAGTTGAATTGAATAGAAAATAGTAGTACTTTGCATTAATCTTTGAGGAACAGCAGAGCTCCACACCTTAATCTATGGAGTGTAGAAGCTCTACCGTTAAAAATACATAAGTGAAAGGTCCAGGCATGACCGAATGGCCAGCCCCTCTGATCTAAGAACCAGGCGTCCAAAGGTGTCTAATACAATAGTAAAAGGTCCTATTTATAATAAACTAGCTACTAGGGTTTATAGAAGTAAGTAATTGATGCATAAATCCACTTCCGGGGCCCACTTGGTGTGTGCTTGGGCTGAGCTTGAGTGTTACACGTGTAGAGGTCATTCCTGGAGTTGAACGCCAGTTTTGGTGCCAGTTTGGGTGTTGAACTCCACTTTCCAACTTGTTTCTGGCGCTGGACGCCAGAATTGGGCAGAGAGCTGGCGTTGAACGCCAGTTCGCGTCATCTAAACTTGGGCAAAGTATAAACTATTATACATTTCTGGAAAGCCCTGGATGTCTACTTTCCAACGCAATTGGAAGCGCGCTATTTCGAGTTCGGTAGTTCTAGAAAATCCACTTTGAGTGCAGGGAGGTCAGAATCCAACAGCATCAGCAGTCCTTCTTCAACCTCTGAATCTGATTTTTGTTCAAGTCCCTCAATTTCAGCCAGAAAATACCTGAAATCACAGAAAAATACACAAACTCATAGTAAAGTCCAGAAATGTGAATTTAACATAAAAACTAATGAAAACATCCCTAAAAGTAACTAGATTCTACTAAAAACATACTAAAAACAATGCCAAAAAGCGTATAAATTATCCGCTCATCACAACACCAAACATAAATTGTTGCTTGTCCCCAAGCAACTGAAAATCAAATAGGATAAAAAGAAGAGAATATACTATAAATTGCAAACTATCAATGAAACATAGCTCCAATCAAATGAGCGGGACTTATAGCTTTTTGCCTCTTGAATAGTTTTGGCATCTCACTTTATCCATTGAGGTTCAGAATGATTGGCATCTATAGGAACTCAGAGTTCAGATAGTGTTATTGATTCTCCTAGTTCAGTATGATGATTCTTGAACACAGCTTCTTTATGAGTCTTGGCCGTGGCCCTAAGCACTTTGTTTTCCAGTATTACCACCGGATACATAAATGCCACAGACACATAATTGGGTGAACCTTTTCAGATTGTGACTCAGCTTTGCTAAAGTCCCCAATTAGAGGTGTCCAGGGTTCTTAAGCACACTCTTCTTTTGCTTTGGACCTTGACTTTAACCGCTCAGTCTCATGTTTTCACTTGACACCTACACGCCACAAGCACATGGTTAGGGACAGCTTGGTTTAGCCGCTTAGGCCAAGATTTTATTCCTTTAGGCCCTCCTATCCACTGATGCTCAAAGCCTTGGGATCCTTTTTATTTGCCCTTGCCTTTTGGTTTTAAGGGTTATTGGGTTTTTGCTCTTGCCTTTTGGTTTTAAGAGCTTTTGGCTTTTTCTGCTTGCTTTTTCTCTTTCTTTCAATTTTTTTTTCGCCTATTTTTTTTTTCTACAAGCTTTGTTCTTTGCTGCTTTTTCTTGCTTCAAGAATCATTTTTATGATTTTTCAGATTATCAAATAACATGTTTCCTAGTCATCATTCTTTCAAGAGCCAACATATTTAACATTCTTAAACAACAACTTCAAAAGACATATGCACTGTTCAAGCATTCATTCAGAAAACAAGAAGCATTGTCACCACATCAATATAATTAAGCTAAGTTCAAGGATAAATTCAAAACTCATGTACTTCTTGTTCTTTTGAATTAAAACATTTTTCATTTAAGATAGGTGATGGATTCATAGGACATTCATAACTTTAAGACAAAGTTACTAACTACTAATGATCATGTAATGAAGACACAAACATAGATAAGCACTTAACATAGAGAAAACAAAAAACAGAGAAAGTAAGAACAAGGAATGAGTCCACCTTAGTGATGGTGGCATTTCCTTCTTGAGGAACCAATGATGTCCTTGAGCTCTTCTATGTCTCTTCCTTGTCTTTGTTGCTTCTCCCTCATTTCTTTTTGATCTTTTCTTATTTCATGAAGGATGATGGAGTGCTCTTGATGTTCCACCCTTAGTTGTCCCATGTTGGAGCTTAATTCTCCTAGGGAAGTGTTGATTTGCTCCCAAAAATTCTGTGGAGGAAAGTGCATCCCTTGAGGTATCTCAGGGGTTTCTTGATGATGAGCTTCTTCATGTCACTATTGAGATCCATGAATGTGCTCTCTTGTTTGCTCCATCCTTTTCTTAGTGATGGGCTTGTGAGATGAATCTTTCCATCTCCCATGGCTCAGAGGTAGAAGCAATTGTCTTTCCTTTCCTCTTCTTGAGGTTTCTCTGGCCTTAGGTGCCATTAATGGTAATGGAAAAACAAAAAGTTTATGCTTTTATCACACCAAATTTAGCATGTTGCTCGCCCTCGAGCAAAAGAAGAAAGAATAGAAGAAGAAGAAGAAGAAGAGATGGAGGAGATGGAGGGATGTGTGTATTCGGCCATATGGGTGGGATTTGGTGGGAAAGAGATGTTGAATTTTGAAGGTAGGGGGGTGTATGGATGTGAGTGGTAAATGGAAAACAGAAGGGATGATCATGAATGGAGAGAGAGGGGGTGAGAAGAAGTGACTGGAGGTAGGTGGGGATCCTGTGGGGTCCACAGATCCTAAGGTGATCCTGTGGGGTCCATAGATCCTGAGGTATTCAAGGATTTACAACCTTGCACCAAATTAGGCATGCAAAATGCCCTTGCACACAACTCTGGGCGTTCAGCGCCAGATTGGTGCTTGTTCTGGGTGTTGAACGCCCATTTGTAGCCTATTTCTGGCGTTGAACGCCAGAACCATGCTTGTTCTGGGCGTTCAGCGCCAGCTCTTCTCCAGGGTGCATTTCTGGCGTTTAAACACCCAGATGCTGCCCATTCTGTCGTTCAGCGCCAGAACCATGCTCTGTTCTGGCGTTGAACGCCCAAAACATGCTTCTTACTAGCGTTTAAACGCCAGTAAGGTCTTCCTCCAGGGTGTGATTTTTCTTCTGCTGTTTTTGATTCCGTTTTCAATTTTTATATTTATTTTGTGACTCCACATGATCATGAACCTATAAAGACATATAACCAATAAACATATAATTAGATAAAAATTGGGTTGCCTCCCAACAAGCGCTTCTTTAATGTCAATAGCTTGACAGTGGGCTCTCATGGAGCCTCACAGATGTGCAGAGCATTGTTGAAACTCCCCAACACCAAACTTAGAGTTTGGATATGGGAGTTCAACACCAAACTTAGAGTTTGGTTGTGGCCTCCCAACACCAAACTTAGAGTTTGGCTGCGGGGGCTTTGGTTGACTCTGCTTTGAGAGAAGCTTTTTCTGCTTCCTCTTCATGGATGCAGAGAGAGATCCTTGAGTTGTAAACACAAGGTTGTCCTTATTTAATTGAAGGATCAATTCCCCTCTGTCCACATCAATCACAACTCTTGCTGTGGCTAGGAAAGGTCTTCCTAGGATGATGGATTCATCCTCTTCCTTTCCAGTATCCAGGACTATGAAATCAGCAGGGATGTAAAGGCCTTCAACCTTTACTAACACGTCCTCTACTTGTCCATAAGCCTGTTTTCTTGAATTATCTGCCATCTCTAATGAGATTTTCGCAGCTTGCACCCCATAGATTCCCAGTTTCTCTATTACAGAGAGGGGCATGAGGTTTATCCCTAAACCAAGGTCACACAGAGCCTTAAAGATCATGGTGCCTATGGTACAAGGTATTATGAACTTTCCAGGATCCTGTCTCTTCTGAGGCAATGTCAATTGATCCAGATCACTTAGTTCATTGGTGAACAAGGGAGGTTCATCTTCCCAAGTCTCAATACCAAACAATTTGGCATTCAGCTTTATGATTGCACCAAGAAACTTGGCAGTTTGCTCTTCAGTAACATCCTCATTCTCTTCAGAAGAGAAATACTCATCAGAGCTCATGAATGGCTTAAGGAGGTTCAATGGAATCTCTATGGTCTCTAGATGAGTCTCAGATTCCTTTGGTTCCTCAGAGAGAAACTCCTTATTGATCACTGGGCGTCCCAGGAGGTCTTCCTCCTTGGGATTCACGTCCTCCTCTCCCTCATTGGGTTCGGCCATTTTGGTTATGTCAATGGCCTTACACTCTCCTTTTGGATTCTCTTCTGTATTGCTTGGGAGAGTGCTAGGAGGGATTTCAGTGATCCTTTTACTCAGCTGGCCCACTTGAGCTTCCAAATTTCTAATGGAAGACCTTGTTTCATTCATGAAACTCACAGTGGCCTTAGATAGATCAGAGACTAAATTTACTAAGCTAGATGGATTCTGCTCAGAATTCTCTGTCTGTTGCTGAGTGGATGATGGAAAAGGTCTATTATTGTTAAACCTGCTTCTTCCACCATTATTAAAGCCTTGTTGAGGCTTTTGATCCTTCCATGAGAAATTTGGATGATTCCTCCATGATGGATTATAGGTGTTTCCATAAGGTTCATCTAAGTAATTCACCTCTGCTATTGCAGGGTTTTCAGGATCATAAGCTTCTTCTTCATAAGAAGCCTCTTGAGTACTGTTGGATGCAGCTTGCACTCCATTCAGACTCTGAAAAATCATATTGACTTGCTGAGTCAATATTTTATTCTGAGCCAATATGGCATTCAGAGTATCAACTTCAAGAACTCCCTTCTTCATAGGTGTCCCATTATTCACATGATTCCTTTCAGAAGTGTACATGAACTGGTTATTTGCAACCATGTCAATGAGTTCTTGTGCTTCTGCAGGTGTTTTCTTTAGGTGAATGGATCCACCTGCAGAAGTATCCAATGACATCTTTGATAACTCAGACAGACCATCATAGAATATATCCAGGATGGTCCATTCTGAAAGCATGTCAGAAGGACATTTTTTGGTCAAATGTTTGTATCTTTCCCAAGCTTCATAGAGGGATTCACCTTCTTTCTGTCTGAAGGTTTGAACATCCACTCTAAGCTTGCTCAGCTTTTGAGGAGGAAAGAACTTGGCTAAGAAAGCCGTGACCAGCTTATCCCAAGAGTTCAGGCTATCTCTGGGTTGAGAATCCAACCACACTCTAGCTCTATCTCTTACAGCAAAAGGGAAAAGCATGAGGCTGTAGACTTCAGGATCTACTCCATTAGTCTTAACAGTATCACATATCAGCAAGAATTCAGTTAAGAACTGAAAAGTATCTTCAGATGGAAGTCCATGAAACTTGCAGTTCTGCTGCATCAGAGAAACTAGCTGAGGTTTCAACTCAAAATTGTTTGCTCCAATAGCAGGAATGGAGATGCTTCTTCCATGTAATTTGGAATTAGGTCCAGTAAAGTCACCAAGCATTCTCCTTGCATTATTGTTGTTGGGTTCGGCTGCCATCTCCTTTACTTGTTCGAAATTTTCAATAAGGTTGTCTCTGGATTGTTGTAATTTAGCTTCTCTTAGTTTTCTCTTCAGAGTCCTTTCAGGTTCTGGATCAGCTTCAACAAGAATGCCTTTTTCTTTGTCCCTGCTCATAAGAAAGAGAAGAGAAAAAGAAAAGAAGAGGAATCATCTATGTCACAGTAAAGAGGTTCATTATTGTTAGTAGAAGAAGAAAAGAAATAGGGGTGAAGAAGAATGAAGAATCCAAACACAAGGGTAAGCATAGGAGCCGTGATGTGAGATGAAGAGAAGTGTTAGTAGATGAATAAATAAATAGAAGGGGATGAGAGGAGGAGAGAATTTTCGAAAATAATTTTTGAAAAAGAGTTAGTGATTTTCGAAAATGGTTTTTGAAAAAGGTTAGTATTTTTTTTCGAAAATTCAAATAGAAAATAAAATAATTAGTTAATTAAAAAGAAATTTTTGAAAAAGAGAGAAGATATTTTTGAAAAATGAGAGAGAGAGAGTTAGTTAGGTAGTTTTGAAAAAGATAAGAAACAAACAAAAAGTTAGTTAGTTAGTTGAAACAAATTTGAAAATCAATTTTTTGAAAGGGATAAGATAAGAAGATATTTTTGAAAAGATATGATTGAAATTAGTTTTGAAAAAGATTTGATTTTTAAAATCACAATTAATGACTTGATTCACAAGAAATCACAAGATATGATTCTAGAACTCAGAGTTTGAATCTTTCTTAACAAGCAAGTAACAAACTTGAAATTTTTGAATCAAAACATTAATTGATGATGTTATTTTCAAAAATTATGATATAAAAATAAGAAAAAGATTTTTGAAAAATATTTTTAGAGTTTTCGAAAATAACTAAGAAAAATGAAAAAAGATTTGATTTTTGAAAAAGATTTGAAAAAGATAAGATTTTTAAATTGAAAATTTGATTTGACTCATAAGAAACAACTTGATTTTTAAAAATTTTTGAAAAAGTCAACTCAATTTTCGAATTTGATGAGAGAAAAAAGGGAAGATATTTTTTTGATTTTTTAATTTTGAATGATGAGAGAGAAAAATTAAAACATCATTTTCATGTTTTTCTCTTTTATTTTTGAATCAAAACAAGGAATGCATGCAAGAACACTATGAATGTCAAGATGAACACCAAGAACACTATGAAGATCATGATGAACATCAAGAACATATTTTTGAAAATTGTTTAATGCAAAGAAAACATGCAAGACACCAAACTTAGAATTCTTTAATGCTTAAACACTAAGAATTCAAGAATGCATATGAAAAACAAGAAAAGACACAAAACATGCAAATGCAAAGATCAAACAAAAAGACTTACCAAGAACAACATGAAGATCATGAAGAACACTATGAATGGATTTACATCCATTGAGGTGATTAGTTGAAGACCAATCCCAAAGGAGTTTGGGTATGGCTTTTCAGCCAGATAGGATTCAACATGTTACCATGAAACTCTAGAATTCATTCTTGAAAGTTTTGAAGCCATAGAATAATTTATTTTTGAAAACATTTTTATTTTAAAATTTTTTTTCGAAAACAAAGGAGAAAATTTTGAAAGATTTTTGAAAAATTTTTGAAGAGAAAACAAAAAGAAAATTACCTAATCTGAGCAACAAGATAAGCCGTCAGTTGTCCAAACTCGAACAATCCCCGGCAACGGCGCCAAAAACTTGGTGGACGAAATTGTGATTACACCTTGATTATGTAAAATTCATTGCTCTTTCTTTCCCTGGTAATGGCACCAAAAACATGATGCCAATACCATGGTTCACAACTTCGCACAACTAACCAGCAAGTGCACTGGGTCGTCCAAGTAATACCTTACGTGAGTAAGGGTCGAATCCCACGGAGATTGTTGGTATGAAGCAAGCTATAGTCACCTTGTAAATCTCAGTCAGGCAGATATAAAATAGTAATGGGGTTTTTAAAAATAACTAATAGAATAAGGATAGAAATACTTATGTAAATCATTGGTGGGAATTTCAGATAAGCGTATGGAGATGCATTCATTCCTCTGAACCTCCGCTTTCCTGCTGTCTTCATCCAATCAATCTTACTCCTTTCTATGGCTAGCTTTATGTAAGGATGTCACCGGTGTCAATGGCTACTTTCGATCTCTCTCGGGAAAATGATCCAAATGCTCTGTCACAGCACGGCTAATCGTCTGGAGGCATCACCTTTGTCGTTGGTTGCATCCTATTCCTCCCTGTGAAAATGGTCCGATGCGCTGTCACTGCATGGCTAATCATCTGGAGGTTCTCGATCATACTGGAATAGGATTTACTATCCTTTTGCGTCTGTCACTAGGCCCAGCAATCGCGAGTTTGAAGCTCGTCACAGTCATTCAATCCCAGAATCCTACTCGAAATACCACAGACAAGGTTTAGACTTTCCGGATTCTCATGAATGCCGCCATCAATCTAGCTTATACCACGAAGATCCCAATATCTCGGACTCGGTCTCCTGTATTAGTAATCTAAGAGATATTCATTCAATCGGAGGTAGAACGGGAGTGGTTGTCAGGCACGTGTTCATAGGGAATGATAATGATTGTCACGTTTATCACATTCAGGTTGAAGTGCGAATGAATATCTTAGAAGTGGAATAAGTTGAATTGAATAGAAAACAGTAGTACTTTGCATTAATCTTTGAGAAACAGCAGAGCTCCACACCTTAATCTATGGAGTGTAGAAGCTCTACCATTAAAAATACATAAGTGAAAGGTCCAGGCATGACCGAATGGCCAGCCCCTCTGATCTAAGAACCAGGCGTCCAAAGGTGTCTAATACAATAGTAAAAGGTCCTATTTATAATAAACTAGCTACTAGGGTTTATAGAAGTAAGTAATTGATGCATAAATCCACTTCCGGGGCCCACTTGGTGTGTGCTTGGGCTGAGCTTGAGTGTTACACGTGTAGAGGTCATTCCTGGAGTTGAACGCCAGTTTTGGTGCCAGTTTGGGCGTTGAACTCCACTTTCCAACTTGTTTCTGGCGCTGGACGCCAGAATTGGGCAGAGAGCTGGCGTTTAACGCCAGTTTGCGTCGTCTAAACTTGGGCAAAGTATGGACTATTATACATTTCTGGAAAGCTCTGGATGTCTATTTTCCAACGCAGTTGGAAGCGCGCCATTTCGAGTTCTGTAGCTCCAGAAAATCCACTTTGAGTGCAGAGAGGTTAGAATCCAACAACATCAGCAGTCCTTCTTCAACCTCTGAATCTGATTTTTGCTCAAGTCCCTCAATTTCAGCCAGAAAATATCTGAAATCACAGAAAAATACACAAACTCATAGTAAAGTCCAGAAATGTGAATTTAACATAAAAACCAATGAAAATATCCCTAAAAGTAACTAGATTCTACTAAAAACATACTAAAAACAATGCCAAAAAGCGTATAAATTATCCGCTCATCATAGACCATCAGAGAGGAAAAGCCAAGAACAATGTAGCACACATACAACAAGGATTGAAGGATGCTGGGCTCTGGGATCAAGTAGACCACATTTGGGATCGGAGGTGCCCTGTTGAAGAACCACAAGAAACAAACAAGAAGAGGAAGAAGAAAGGAGAATCCAACAAAGGAAAAGAGGACAACAATTAAGAGGTGGTGGAGTCCCTTTTATAGTTCTAATTAAATAAGGATGATGCATATCTGAAACATGATATGCCTCCAAATGTTTTAAGTTCTGCATTTTCATATCTTGGTAGATTATTATTAGGATTTGTATTATGTCGGTTATCACTCATTTGCTAAATTATGTCTTGTCCTTTTTGCATCAATAAGAGAAAATGTTTGAAATAGAAAGTGATTGTCCAATGTTGTAGGAATTAGAATAAACACTTGTGGTGGTAATTGCTTGATTGGATGATAAGCTCAATAATAAAAGCTGCAGAAGAGAATATCTCTTGTAGTGTGAACTTAGTTGCTGTTATAAAACCTTCAATTAATGAACATCCCTGAGGAACGTAGAAAGGTAAGAAAGAAAAAGAGAAGAAAAGCCAAGGATTGGCAACAAGAAAGAAAGAAACAAATAATAAGACTAGACACCAATAGCTTGGACCTTAGGACATATGCCTGTGGTGTTTCTTATACTAGGATATGCTTAAAGAATTAGGTTCTGTGGAGTCTTTTAAAACTTGGTAACTTGGATTAACTAATCTGGGATTATCAACCGAAAGTCCATTATCAAGAGCAACCTACTTACAAAGCATTTAGTAACCCAAAGAGGTGCTGGGCATCAATGTTCCTAAGAAGAATTGTGAGCCAAGTGTCTGTAGTTAAGAAGTGCTGAGAAAAATTGAGCCAAAAGGCTGTTGTAACACTTGACACTGAGCCACCATTGAGAAATAAGCTTTCTAAGAAAAAGAATGAAGGAAAAATAAAAAAGGGATCAATCAAAGAGCAGGGAATTATAACAATAACTCTAGTGAATCTTCAAAGAAGCATTTCCTTTCTATCAGCAAAGAATAATTGAGCTGCATTTTTATCTGCATAAAACCCCATGGTTCAAATTCTATTATCTGCTAAATAAGGACTTATATACTTCTCTATTTCATTCCATTTCTTCTCATGTTTAGTGCTTGCTTGGGGACAAGCAAGGTTTAAGTTTGGTGTTGTGATGACAAGTGATGAGCGGATAATTTATACGCTTTTTGGCATTGTTTTTACATAGTTTTTAGTATGTTCTAGTTGCTTTTTATTATATTTTTATTAGTTTTTATGCAAAAATCACATTTCTGGACTTTACTATGAGTTTGTGTGTTTTCTGTAATTTCAGGTATTTTCTGGCTGAAATTGACGGACCTGAGCAAAAATCTGATTCAGAGGCTGAGAAAGGACTACAGATGCTGTTGGATTCTGACCTCCCTGCACTCAAACACATTTTTCTCGAGCTACAGAAGTTCAATTGGCGCGTTCTCAATTGGGCTGGAAAGATAACATCTTGGGTTTTCCAGCAATATATAATACTCCATACTTTTCCCAAGATTTAATGGCCCAAACTGGCATTCAACGCCAGCCAGAGACCCTTTTCTGGCGTAAAACGCCGGAACTGGCACCAGAACTGGAGTTAAACGCCCAAACTGGCATCCAAGCTGGCGTTTAACTCCAGAAAAGGCCTATGCACGTGAAAAGCTCAATGCTCAGCCCAAGCACACACCAAGTGGGTCCCGGAAGTGGATTTCTGCACTATCTACACTTACTTACTCAATTTCTATAATCTTTAGTAACTAGTTTAGTATAAATACTAGTCTTTCCTATTGTATTGAGACTTTTTTTATCAGCTTATGCCATTGTTCACATTTGGTAGGCTGGCCATTCGGCCAGGCCTAGACCTTTTTCTCTTATATATTTTCTACGGTGGAGTTTCTGCACCTCATAGATTAAGGTACGGAGCTCTGCTGTTCTTCATGAATTAATGCAAGTACTATTGTTTCTCTTTCAATTCACGCTTACTTCTTCTCCAAGATATACTCTCATACTTAATTCAATTAAGTCAGAATGAAGGGGTGACCCGTGACAATCACCCACTATCTTCGTTACTCGCTTAGCCAAGATCCGCGTGCCTAACAATCACAAGCGGTCTACATGATGTTCAACGTAGTCATTGGACAACAGCCGGAGTATAGTCTCTTGGGTCTCTGATCCATGGATTTGACTTGCCTCTCCTAACAACAGAGCATTCAAATCCGTGAGATTAGAACCTTCGTGGTAGAGGCTAGAACCAATTGGCAGCATTCCTTAGATCCGGAAGTCTAAACCTTGTCTGTGGTATTCCGATTAGGATCTGGGACGGGATGATTGTGACGAGCTTCAAACTCATGAATGTTGGGCGCAGTGACAGTGTGCAAAAGGATAGAGAGATCCTATTCCAACACAAGTGAGAACCGACAGATGATTAGTCGTGCGGTAGCTGTGCCTGGTATTTTTCATCCGAGACGAGAGATCCGACAGTTGATTAGCCATACAGAAACCATACCTGAACCATTTTCATTGAGAGGACGGATGGTAGCCATTGACAACGATTATCCACTAACATAAAGCTTGCCATGGAAGGGAGCACGCATGATTGGATGAAGACAATAGGAAAGCAGAGGTTTAGAAGCTACAAAGCATCTCCAAATGCTTATCTGAAATTTCCACCAATGAATTACATAAGTATCTTTATTTTAATTTTACGTTTTATTTATCTTTCAATTATCAAAACTCATAACCAATTGAATCCGCCTGACTAAGATTTTACAAGATGACCATAGCTTACTTCAAGCCGGCAATCTCCGTGGGATCGATCCTTACTCGCGTAAGGTTTTATTACTTGGACTACCCAGTGCACTTGCTGGTTAGTTGTACTGGAGTTGTGAAAAGTGTGATCACAATTTCGTGCACCAACAAGTCATTTTATGCTAGTTTTACAAGCATTTTTCATTAGTTTCATTAGGTTTCTTGCACAATAAGTAAGTAATTGGAGTGGATTTTCATGATTATCTTGAATCAATATACCATCATTTATTTTACAAAAAATCATAGGGTTTATGATAGAATTAATTGATTTCATGAATAATGCAAAGACCTTGTGAATTTGGTGATACTTTGATTGTTTGTTTGGTTGCTTGTAGGTGAAGAAATGAAGAAAAGGGGGAGGCCAATCAAGGGAGCAACGTTCAAAGAGTGAACTTGGAGTTCACTAATACAACGCATCAAAGAGGCAAGGGATAGCGTTCAAAAAGTGAACTTGCCATTCACTTTATGAACTTTATTGTGGGTTTCAAGCCTTGGGGAGGAAGCTCAAGCCAAATGCACTAAAGAAGCAAAGGGTGGCACTCAAACTTTGAACGCAGTGTTCAATAAGTGAACGCCCAAGGAAGACCATCACGCACCAAGGAAACAAGTGCACCAAGGCGTGCAACAAAGGGTAGCGTTCAAAAAGTGAACGCCACATTCACTTAGTGAACATTTTCAAAGAGAGAGAGCCAAGGGAAACAATGCGCGCGTCCAAGGCAGCACCCAACCAAGTGTAGCACTCAAAATTTGAGCGCAGCGTTCAAATAGTGAATGCTAGAGGCAACAAGGCGCAACAAAGGCGCACCAAGGGAGAAGTGAATGCCAAGTTCACTTTCCAAACGGAGCGCTCCACTGGAGCATGCATCTCCAAGCAATAAAGATTGGTGGGGATCCTGTGGGGTCCACAGATCCTGAGGTGATCCTGTGGGGTCCACAGATCCTGAGGTGTTCAAGGATTTACAACCTTGCACCAAATTGGGCATGCAAAATGCCCTTGCACACAACTCTGGGCGTTCAGCGCCAGATTGGTGCTTGTTTTGGGCGTTGAACGCCCATTTGTTGCCCATTTCTAGCGTTGAACGCCAGAACCATGCTTGTTCTGGGCGTTCAGCGCCAGCTCTTCTCCAGGGTGCATTTCTGGCGTTCAAACGCCCAGATGCTGCCCATTTCTGGCGTTCAGCGCCAGAATGATGCTCTGTTCTGGCGTTGAACGCCCAAAACATGCTTCTTATTGGCGTTAAAACGCCAGTAAGGTATTCCTCCAGGGTGTGATTTTTCTTCTGCTGTTTTTGATTCCGTTTTCAATTTTTATATTTATTTTGTAACTCCGCATGATCATGAACCTAATAAAACATGAAAGAACAAGAAAAATAAATAAATAAAGATTGGGTTGCCTCCCAACAAGCGCTTCTTTAATGTCAATAGCTTGACAGTGAGCTCTCATGGAGCCTCACAGATGTGCAGAGCTTTGTTGAGACCTCCCAACACCAAACTTAGAGTTTGGATATGGGGGTTTGACACCAAACTTTGAGTTTGGTTGTGGCCTCCCAACACCAAACTTAGAGTTTGACTGTGGGGGCTTTGTTTGACTCTGCTTTGAGAGAAGCTTTTTATGCTTCCTCTCCATGGATGCAGAGAGAGATCCTTGAGTTGTAAACACAAGGTTGTCCTCATTTAATTGAAGGATCAATTTTCCTCTGTCCACATCAATCACAGCTCTTGCTGTGGCTAGGAAGGGTCTTCCAAGGATGATGAATTCATCCTCATACTTCCCAGTATCTAGGACTATGAAATAAGCAGGGATGTAAAGGCCTTCAACCTTTACTAACATGTCCTCTACTTGTCCATAAGCCTGTTTTCTTGAATTGTCTGCCATCTCTAATGAGATTTTAGTGGCTTGTACCCCATAGATTCCCAGTTTCTCTATTACAGAGAGGGGCATGAGGTTTATTCCTGAACAAGGGTCACACAGAGCATTAAAGATCATGGTGCCTATGGTACAAGGTATTAAGAACTTTCCAGGATCTTGTTTCTTCTGAGGCAATGTCAGTTGATCCAGATCACTTACTTCATTGGTGAACAAGGGAGGTTCATCTGCCCAAGTTTCAATGCCAAATAATTTGGCATTCAGCTTCATGATTGCACCAAGGTACTTGGTGACTTGCTCCTCAGTGACATTCTCATTCTCTTCAGAAGAGGAATACTCATCAGAGCTCATGAATGGCATAAGGATGTTTAATGGAATCTCTAGGGTCTCTAGGTGAGCCTCAGATTCCTTTGGTTCCTCAAAGGGAAGCTCCTTATTGATCACTGGACGTCCCAGGAGGTCTTCCTCCTTGGGATTCATGTCCTCTCCTTCCTTCACAGATTCGGCCATGGTGATTAATTCAATGGCCTTGCACTCTCCTTTTGGATTTTCTTCTGTATTGCTTGGGAGAGTACTAGAAGGGATTTCAGTAATCCTTTTACTCAGCTGGCCCACTTGTGCTTCCAAATTTCTAATGGAAGACCTTGTTTCATTCATAAAACTTACAATAGCCTTGGATAGATCAGAGACTAAGTTTGCTAAATTAGAGGTATTTTGTTCAGAGTTCTCTGTCTTTTGCTGAGTGGATGATGGAAAAGGCTTGCTATTGCTAAACCTGTATCTTCCACCATTACTAAAGCCTTATTGAGGCTTTTGTTGATCCTTCCATGAGAGATTTGGATGATTTCTTCATGATGGATTATAGGTGTTTCCATAAGGTTCACCTAAGTAATTCACCTCTGCTATTGCAGGGTTCTCAGGATCATAAGCTTCTTCTTTTGAAGATGCCTCTTGAGTACTGTTGGATGCAGCTTGCATTCCATTCCGACTTTGAGAAATCATATTGACTTGCTGAGTCAATATTTTGTTTTGAGCCAATATGGCATTCAGAGTATCAATTTCAAGAACTCCCTTCTTCATAGGCGTCCCATTACTCACAGGATTCCTCTCAGAAGTGTACATAAACTGGTTATTAGCAACCATGTCAATGAGTTCTTGAGCTTCTGCAGGCATTTTCTTTAGGTGAATGGATCCACCTGCAGAAGTATCAAATGACATCTTTGATAGCTCAGATAAACCATCATAGAATATATCCAGGATGGTCCATTCTGAAAGCATGTCAGAAGGACACTTTTTGGTCAGCTGCTTGTATCTTTCCCAAGCTTCATAGAGGGATTCACCTTCTTTCTGTCTGAAGGTTTGAACATCCACTCTAAGCTTGCTCAGCTTTTGAGGAGAAAAGAACTTGGCTAAGAAAGCCGTGACCAGCTTGTCCCAAGAGTTCAGGCTATCTCTGGGTTGAGAATCCAACCACACTCTAGCTCTGTCTCTTACAGCAAAAGGGAAAAGCATGAGCCTGTAGACTTCAGAATCTACTCTATTAGTCTTAACAGTATCACAGATCTGCAAGAATTCAGTTAAGAACTGAAAAGGATCTTCAGATGGAAGTCCATGAAACTTGCAGTTCTACTGCATCAGAGAAACTAGCTGAGGTTTCAGCTCAAAGTTGTTTGCTCCAATGGCAGGAATGGAGATGCTTCTTCCATGTAAATTGGAATTAGGTGCAGTAAAGTCACCAAGCATTCTCCTTGCATTATTATTATTTTCGGCTGCCATCTCCTCTTCCTGTTCGAAAATTTCTAAAAGGTTATCTCTGGATTGTTGTAATTTAGCTTCTCTTAGTTTCTTCTTCAGAGTCCTTTCAGGTTCTGGATCTGCTTCAACAAGAATATTCTTGTCCTTGCTCCTGCTCATATGACAAAGAAGAGGGCACAGAAAAAATAATAATAATAATAATAGGGATCCTTTATACCACAGTATAGAGGTCCCTGTGTGAGTGGAAGAAAGGAAGGGGACAAAGAATGTAATGTAAGGAAAGAAACACAAGGGTGAGGAGAGTAGAGATGTGAGGTGAGGAGATGTTTAGTAGATGAATAAATAAGTAGAATAAGATGAGAGAGGAAAAATTTCGAAAATAATTTTTAAAAAAGAGTTAGTGATTTTCAAAAATAGTTTTTGAAAAAGGTTAGTAATTTTCGAAAATTTGAAATCAACAATTAAAATAATTAGTTAAAAAAAGAAATTTTGAAAAAGAGGGAAGATATTTTCGAAAATTAGAGAGAGAGAGAGTTAGTTAGGTAGTTTTGAAAAAGATAAGAAACAAACAAAAAGTTAGTTAGTTAGTTGAAACAAATTTTGAAAAGATAAGAAGTTAGGAGGTTAGAAAAGATATTTTGAAATCAACTTTTTGAAAAAGATAAGATAAGAAGATATTTTTGAAAAGATATGGTTGAAATTAGTTTTGAAAAAGATTTGATTTTTAAAATCACAAATAATGACTTGATTCATAAGAAATCACAAGATATGATTCTAGAACTCAAAGTTTGAATCTTTCTTAACAAGCAAGTGACAAACTTGAAATTTTTGAATCAAAACATTAATTGATGATGTTATTTTCGAAAATTATGAGATAAAATTAAGAAAAAGATTTTTGAAAAATATTTTTATAATTTTCGAAAATAATCAAGAAAAATGAAAAAGATTTGATTTTTGAAAAAGATTTTGAAAAAGATAAAATTTTTTAAATTGAAAATTTGATTTGACTCATGAAAACAACTAGATTTTAAAAATTTTTGAAAAAGTCAAATCTAATTTTCGAAATTTTAAGAGAAGAAAAAGGAAAAGATATTTTTTTTAACTTTTTTGAATTTTTATGATGAGAGAGAAAAAATTAAAACATCATTTTCATGTTTTTCTCTTTTATTTCTGGATCAAAACAAGGAATGCATGCAAGAACACTATGAATGTCAAGATGAACACCAAGAACACTTTGAATGTTATGATGAACATCAGGAACTTATTTTTGAAAATTTTCATATGCAAAGAAAACATGCAAGACACCAAACTTAGAAATCTTTCATGTTTAGACTCTATGGATGCAAGAATGCACATGTAGAACAAGAAAATATCCAAAACAAGAAAATATCAAGATTAAACAAGAAGACTTACCAAGAACAACTTGAAGATCATGAAGAACACTATGAATGCATGAATTTTCGAAAAATGCAAGATGAATATGCAATTGACACCAAACTTTCAACTTGACTCAAGACTCAAACAAGAACCATAAAATATTTTTGATTTTTATGATTTTATGATTTTTTTGGTATTTTCTTTTGATTTTTTTCGAAAATCATTTTAAAAAAAAGAAAAATAAGGATTCCAAAATTTTTAATATGAATTCCAGGAATCTTATGCTCTTTAAACTAAAGCTCCAATCAAAGGGTTAGGCATGGCTTAATAGCCAGCCAAGCTTTAGTATGTAACTCAGACATGACAAGCCTAACATGCCCTATCCAAAAGAATTAGACATGGCTTTACAGCCAGCCAGGCTTCAACATGCTTCATGAAACTCTAGAATTCATTCTTAAAAATTCTGAAGAAAAATATATTTTTGAAAACATTTTTATTTTAAAATTTTTTTCGAACACAAAGGAGAAATTTTTGAAAGATTTTTTTTTTTTTGAAAAATTTTTGAAAACTTTTTGAAAAGAAAACGAAAAGAAACCCAATCTGAGCAACAAGATGAACCATCAGTTGTCCAAACTCGAACAATCCCCGGCAACGGCGTCAAAAACTTGGTGCACGAAATTGTGATCTCTGGTAATGGCTCCAAAAACTTGGTGCTCTAATCTCAATTCATAATTTGTCACAACTTCGATACAACTAACCAGCAAGTGCACTGGGTCGTCCAAGTAATAAACCTTACGTGAGTAAGGGTCGATCCCACGGAGATTGTTGGTATGAAGCAAGCTATGGTCACCTTGTAAATCTCAGTCAGGCGGATATAAAATAGTTATGGAGTTTTCGAAATTAATACTAATTAAATAGAAAATAAGGATAGAAACACTTATGTAATTCATTGGTGAGAATTTCAGATAAGTGTGTAGAGATGCTTTCGTTCCTCTGAATCTCTGCTTTCCCGCTGTCTTCATCCAATCAGTCTTACTCCTTTCTATGGCTGGCTTTATGCAAGGGCATCACCGTTGTCAATGGTTACATCCCCTCCTCTTGTGAAAATGGTCCAAATGCTCTGTCACAGCACGGCTAATCATCTGAGGTTCCCGATCATGCTGGAATAGGATTCACCCTCCTTTTGCGTCTGTCACTACGCCCAGCAATCGCAAGTTTGAAGCTCATCACAGTCATTCAATCCCAGAATCCTACTCGGAATACCACAGACAAGGTTTAGACTTTCCGGATTCTCATGAATGCTGCCATCAATCTAGCTTACACCACGAAGATTCTGATTAAGAGATCCAAGAGATAATCATTCAATCGAAGGTAGAACGGAAGTGGTTGTCAGGCACGCGTTCATAGGGAATGATGATGATTGTCACATTCATCACATTCAGGTTGAAGTGCGAATGAATATCTTAGAAGCAGAATAAGTTGAATTGAATAGAAAAACAGTAGTACTTTGCATTAATCTTTGAGGAACAGCAGAGCTCCACACCTTAATCTATGGAGTGTAGAAACTCTACCGTTGAAAATACATAAGTGATAATGGAGTTCATTGGTCTCGGCCCCAGAGGGGAACCGGAGTAACCAAGACTACTATGATCCGAAGATAAAACTCAGGATGTCTAATACAATAGTAAAAAGTTCTATTTATAATAAACTAGCTACTAGGGTTTACAGAAGTAAGTAATTGATGCATAAATCCACTTCTGGGGCCCACTTGGTGTGTGCTTGGGCTGAGCTTGAATGTTACACGTGCAGAGGCTCTTTCTGGAGTTGAACGCCAGCTTTTGTGCCAGTTTGGGCGTTGAACTCCACTTTGCAACTTGTTTCTGGCGCTGGACGCCAGAATTGGGCAGAGAACTGGCGTTGAACGCCAATTTGCGTCATCTAAAATTGGGCAAAGTATGGACTATTATATATTTCTGGAAAGCCCTGGATTTCTACTTTCCAACACAATTGGAATAGCGCCATTTTGAGTTCTGTAGATCCAGAAAATCCACTTTGAGTGCAGGGAGGTCAGAATCCAACAGCATCAGCAGTCCTTCTTCTACCTCTGAATCTGATTTTTGCTCAAGTCCCTCAATTTCAGCCAGAAAATACCTGAAATCACAGAAAAATACACAAACTCATAGTAAAGTCCAGAAATGTGAATTTAACATAAAAACTAATGAAAACATCCCTAAAAGTAACCAGATTCTACTAAAAACATACTAAAAACAATGCCAAAAAGCGTATAAATTATCCGCTCATCACACGCCATATGTGTTGATGTCCTTCGCGTGCCACAACTTCGAGCCCAAGTGGCACGCCCAGGCTTTTCCTTGTATCTCCCTTCTTTGGAAAGTTGAACTAGCGTGGCATGCCCAGGGTCTGGCGTGCCATGCCCATTATGGGTGCTTAATCTTCCTCTCTGGCCAATTGAACTAGCATGGCATGCCCAGGGTCTGGCGTGCCACGCCCATTGTTCTTCTTTGATCCAGTAGCTGGCGTGCCACGCCTGGGTCCTCAAGTGGCACGCCTAAGTGAGAATATGGAGCTGGCGTGCCACGCCTTCGACACCAAGGGGCACGCCCAGCCCTTGCTTTGGCCCCCTTTTATCATTGGCATGCCACGCCTGGATGCTCAAGTGGCACACCTATGTGAGGATGAGAGCTTGGAGTGCCACGCCTTCGACACCAAGTGGCACACCCAGCTTTGCTTTGGTCTCCTTGAGTGTTGGCGTGCCACGCCTGGGTCTTCAAGTGGCACGCCCAAGTGACAATGGAGAGCTGGCGTGCCACGCCTTTGACAAGTGGCTCACCCAGCCCTTTTGGGTTTCAACCTCTTCTCTTGGAAACTTGTACTAGCATGCCACGCCTTGATGCTCAAGTGGCACGCCCACTTTAATGTGGTTCTTTCCAGCTTGGCGTGCCATACTTGGCTCTTTAAGTGGCACAACAAAGTGATGATTTAAAGCTGGCGTGCCACGCCTTCAATACCAAGTGGCACGCCCAGCCTTTTGGGTCTTCAATATTGCTCTCTGGAATCTTGTACTGGCGTGCCACGCCTTGGTGCTCAAGTGGCACGCCCACTTAGTGTGATTCTTTTTAGCTTGGCGTGCCACGCCTGGCTCTTCAAGTGGCACGCCAAAGTGACAATTTGAAGCTAGCGTGCCACGCCTTTGACACCAAGTAGCATGCCCAAGTGATGATCTCCTCTGGATGGATGAACTAGCGTGCCACGCCCCATGGATCAAGTGGCACGCCCATAGTATGTGACGGGCTAGGTGTGCCACGCCCAGAATGGCGTGCCACGCCCCTCTAGTGGCCTTCAACATTGCTCTCTGGAAAATTACACTGGCGTGCCACACCCAGCTTCTAGCGTGCCACGCCCATACAATTTCTTCAATCATGCTCCTCTGGAAATCATAACTGGCGTGCCACGCCCAGTTCTTGGCATGCCACGCCCATATAGAGAGCTTGAGGATCCTTTCTGGAATTTAGTATTGGCGTGCCACGCCCAGCTCCTGGCATGCCACGCCAGTGCAATTTTGTTGCGTTTGTTCCAAGTGGCACGCCAGTTTCACATGCCCGACCTTGTTTTGTTGTTTTCTTCCCTTTTTGATGTCTTTTTCACCTAAAATTCAGCACAAACCCAATTCAAAGCAATGTACAATAATATTCATCAAATAGTACATGAATTGCAATGGTCAAATGAGATTATGCTCTTTTATGGTCCTTTCTATGCAAGAAAAAAGGGTAGATGATGCAAGTCATCACAACACCAAACTTAAGCTTTGCTTGTCCCAAGCAAATCACCGTGAGTAGTTCTTAAAAGGATACTTGACCTTGAATGGATGTACAACATTACTAAGGATAGGACTAAGTATTTAACACATGAATATTTTTGTTTCAATGTCACAAAGAACCCCTAGATCTTTGAGGGTTCTTCCAAGTATAAGCTTCAGGGGCCCTTTTTATTGATTGTCAACTTAAAGTAGCAAGATTTATTTCATTCTCTTTTGTTTGTCCTGTCCTTTTCACTTTTTCTTTTTCATTGACCATGACTCTAAGTGTTTTGTCTCAAGACAACCCTTTAGTTAGGCTTTCAATTAGCACTCCCAAGCCAGTTGGCTTTAGGGTACTAGATGTTGAAACACCCCTAAGAATTTACTTGCCCAGGTCTCTTCTTGACACATCTTCACCACGAGCATCTACTAGGTTCTCTAACTCTTTTGAGCTATTTAGTGTTTCTTTCCATCCTAGTAGTTGATGCCCAGAGCCTTGGGTCTTTATTGCTTACTACTTCTTGGTTCTATAGATATTCAAGGAACACCCTTTAGCATCTACTTGTCATACCTTCTAAGCCAAGTCGTTTTTTCCATGACTCATTTTCTTTCCAGTTCATTCAAGGTTCTACACTTAGTTCCTTATCTCTTTATTTTTTTGAACAGTCAAACTTGGTCTTAGTCTCTTTCGCTCTTGTTTTTATAACAACTCAATGACTCTTATGGAAACAAACTAATCTTTTATTGATGTAGATGAACTTGAACTAACATTGCATTTTCTTTCTTGTAATTCAAAGGACTCATAAAAGACTTCAGGCAATAAAAAAAACTAAGCATTAAACATAAACTATCCTAGCATTGTAACTTATTTTCAAACAGAAACTAAAACATAAAAAAACTAAACAGAAATCTAGAAATTTGAGAGTGTCAACTATGGAACTCAACAACCTTGAGCAGCTTCAGTTCATTTGCCCCTTTCCTTCGTCTTTCTTTTTGGAAGAGGAGGAGTCATCATCATCCTTTTGGAGGATCCCTTTTGTGCCTTTGTGTCTTTGAGCTTCCAGAATCCTAGCCTCCTCATGTAATTTCTTTCATCCTCCTTGTGCTTGGCCAGAATTTCTTCTTATCTTGCACTTAACTCCTCCATTCCTTGCATGAATGTTGGGTATCCAGGGTGTAAGGCAGCCACAGCATTACATAAGTGATTCAGCTTCGCTTGTGTGTTGATATCATATTGCCTCCTTGAGATAGTTCTGGCATCATAAAGATTCCTGAACTCAGCAAGGTTCCTCTGCTGCCATTTATTCTACTTCACTATCTTGTTGAGTGTGCTTTGCATCTCTCGCCAGTCAAACTGTTCTTGCTTCTCCTTCCTCATGTGCTCCAAGCTCCATTTGAGTTGTTGTATGTTCTGATTCACTTGGTTCCATTGTTGTTGTTGATTATCCTTGAGTTGGTTGACATTCTCTCTCAGATGGTGTATGTCTCCCTTCATTTGGTGTATGTCTCCTTGCATTTGCTCACAGTTGAAACCTTCAGGAAATTGTTGATATTGTTGGTATGGTGGCTGCCCTTGTGGCACATGAGCATGTCCTCTATGCTCCCTTCTTCTCTCAAGTGGGTTAACAGCCACCACTTTGGCCATCTTCTTGGCAGTTATGGGCTTGTCTTGATCTACCAGCACTTTATCAATAATCTTTTCAACCCCTGTTTCATCACATAGCCTCTGAATAATGCTGGGGAGGACCAACCTTGTGCTATCCTTGGTGCTTTTTAGCACCCTGTTGATGTTGTTGGCCATCATTTCTCCAATATTCACATTCTCACCTTTCATTATGCTGTATATGAGCACAGCCCTTTCCACCGTAACCTCGGAAGTGTTTGAAGTAGGGTAGAGAGATCTTCTCATAAAGTCCAGCCACCCTCTAGCTTGGGGGCTCAAATCTCTTCTTCTCAGCTGGTTGGGTCTCCCATCTCTATCATTGATCCATTGCACATTCAACACACAAATCTCATTGAGGATTTCATCAAATCCTGGGTCTTCTTGCTTCATTCTTTCTTCATAGCTCCGAGTGGAGCTTGTTCGTCCCACCATGAGCATCCTATCTATGTTAGAGGGACTGTAGTTAATGGATTTCCCTCTCACATAGCTAATATAGCTATAGGATTGCCCTGGCTGAGGCACAGCATTGGCGTAGAACTCTCTCACCAAGCTTTCCACCACCTTCCTTGGTGGGTTGCACAAGAGTGCCCAGCCTCTATTGTTGATTTCCCTGTTGATCTCAGGGTGTTCATTCCTTCCCAATTGGAACCCAACATCTGGAATAATTTGCCTCTCACTCACCCAACCATAAAATTGATTTTGGTTGAATGAAGAGAGGGACTTGTGTTCATTGTGGCCAGAGGACCCTGAGGTTGGTTCCTTGGTCTTTCTTTTCTTTGTTGATAAAGCTCTTGGTGGTGCCATTGGGATGAAGAAAGGTGTGTGAAGGGTTAAAGAAGATTGAAAAAAGTTGCAAGAGAGCAAGCAAAACATAATTTTGCTCCAACACCAAACTTAGGACTTGATTGTCCGTAATCAAGTAGAAGAAAAAAGGTAAAGAAAAAAGGAAAAAACAAGAGAAAAGAAGGAATTGTGGGGTTATTTTTGTATGTGAAGCTGGGGTTTGAAGTGGGAGGAGTGGTGGGAAAAAGTAGGGGTTTTTATAGGGATGGAAAGTGTGGTCTGAATGGTGGGAAGTGAAAGCAATTAAATGTTTTCCCACTTGGGAGTGGCGCCTAGCATGGGAAGAGGTGCCAATCATTATCCCTCTTTACTTCCTGCATGTGTTAAGTTCCAAAGTGCAAGTACACTTTGATTTCTTTGCTTTATGAGCTATCAATCATGTGGGTCTCATTCTCTCTCCTGAAAAATAAAAACGAAACCCCATCAATAATGACAAAAGAATCCTCCACATTCCTTTTAATATGAGTAAATGAAATCGCAACTGATGAGTGTCCCATGGGACACCAAACTTAATCCCATTACATCTAATAAATTGGGTTCATCATTGGGTTTTTAATGTCTTCATAAGGGTGAATTAACTTTAGTCCTTTCACATTTCTATGCTTCCAACCCCTTCCAAACACATTTAAAACCAACTTTCTATATACTTACCAATTTATTAAATGCTTTTAACTTGGATGGTATTGGGCTTGCTAGGTGGGATTTCGTATGGTGGTGGCCACACCAAACTTAATCTCTGGGCTTACTTTCAAATTTACTTTGTTCAAATGGTAGTAAGCCTAGATTAAGTGGATTGGTGGCCACACCAAACTTAGCTTTTAGCTAGTTCTCAGCCCAATTACTCATCATTAGTGAATGTATTTGACGAACGGATTTTTGCTAGTAAAGAATTTCACAAAAGTAATCACGTGGTAAGTATAGTTTCTAAACCAACAAGGAATCCTTTTGTACAAAAACTTGTTTGTCACTTAAGCAAAACCAATAAAAATAAACCAAAGTATTTAAAACTCGGGTCGTCTCTCAAGGAATTGTAGGGAGGTGTAGTTATTATTGGTTATGGAAGATTATCTTTTTGGGGTTTTTGAATAAGGAACAAGAAAAATAAATTGCAAGAAAGTAAATTAATAATTAAGAAAACTCTTGGCAATGTATGAGAATTAGACATCCTATCCTAGTTATCCTTATCAATTGTGATAAGAATTGTTCATTGCTCTCACTTAGTGAATCCTTACTAAATAAAGGAAAGTCAAGTAGACTAATTGATGAGCGGATATTTTATACGCTTTTTGGGGATAATTTCATATAGTTAGAGTATGTTTTAGTTAGTTTTTAGTCTATTTCTAGTAGTTTTTAGGAAAAATTTATATTTCTGGACTTTACTATGAGTTGTGTGTTTTTCTGTAATTTCAGGTATTTTTCTGGCTGAAATTGAAGGAGCTGAGCAAAAATCTGATTCAGGCTGAAAAAGGACTGCTGATGCTGTTGGATTCTGACCTCTCTGCACTCAAAGTGGATTTTCTGGAGCTACAGAACTTGAAATGGCATGCTTCCAATTGCGTTGGAAAGTAGACATCCAGGGCTTTCCAGCAATATATAATAGTCCATACTTTGCACAAGGATGGACGACGTAAACTGGCGTTCAACACCAGTTCTTTGCCCAATTCTGGCGTTCAGCGCCAGAAAAGGATCAAAAACTGGAGTTGAACGCCCAAACTGGCACAAAAACTGGCGTTCAACTCCACAAATGGCCTCTGCACGTGGATTGCTTAAAGTCTCAGCCCCAGCACACACCAAGTGGGCCCCAGCACACCAAGTGGGCCCCAGAAGTGGATCTCTGCATCATCCATCATAGTCCACTCATATTTTTTAACCCTAGGCTACTAGTTTAGTATTTAAACAACTTTTAGAGACTTATTTTGTATCTCATGACATTTCAGATCTAAACTTTGTATTCTCTGATGGCATGAGTCTCTAAACCCCATTGTTGGGGGTGAGGAGCTCTGCTGTGTCTCAATGAATTAATGCAAGTATTTCTGTTTTCATTCAAACACGCTTGTTCCTATCTAAGATGTTCATTCGCGCTTAACTGTGATGATGGTGATGAGCTGTGACACTCATCACCTTCCTCAACCCATGAACGTGTGCCTGACAACCACCTCCGTTCTATATCCGATTGAATGAGTGTCTCTTAGATTCTTTAATCAGAATCTCCGTGGTATAAGCTAGAACTGATGGCGGCATTCATGAGAATCCGGAAAGTCTAAGCCTTGTCTGTGGCATTCCGAGTAGGATTCAAGGATTGAATAACTGTGACGAGCTTCAAACTCCTGAAGGCTGGGTGTTAGTGACAGACGCAAAAGGATAGTAAATCCTATTCCAACCGGATCGAGAACCAACCGGTGATTAGCCATGCTGTGACAGAGCGCGTGAGCGTAGTTTTCACTGGAAGGATGGAAGGTAGCCATTGATAACGGTGATCCACCAACACACAGCTTGCCATAGGAGGACGTGCGTGCGTGAATCAGAAGACAGAGGAAAGCAGAGATTCAGAGGACAAAGCATCTCCAAAACTCCAACATATTCTCCATTACTGCACAACAAGTAACTTGCTCTACTGGTTATTCACAATTCAATTGATAAACATAATTGACTTCCTGACTAAGATTTACAAGATAACCATAGATTGCTTCAAACCAACAATCTCTGTGGGATTCGACCCTTACTCACGTAAGGTATTACTTGGACGACCCAGTACACTTGCTGGTTAGTGGTACGCGTTGTGAAAAGTGTGATTCGCAATTCGTGCTACCAAGTTTTTGGCGCCGTTGCCGGGGATTGTTCGTGTTTGAACAACTGACGGATTATTTTGTTGCTTAGATTAGGAAAAATCTTCTCCTTTTTTGGTTTAGAGTCTTTTATTATTTATCCCTTGTTAAAACACTTTAAATTTATAGCTCAATTAATTAGAACGTGGTGTTTATGTTCATAGTAATTGGCTATCATATTTAAAAAAAAAAAAAAACCTTTTTCAAAAATAATTTTTCTATTAATAAGGTCCCATAACTCATTTGGCTAGAACATTAATTTGATTGGGTTAGAATCTTTTATACTCTTTTTAAAACCTTCTTTTTCAAAAATAATTTTTCTATTAAATCCTGTGCCAAACTTTAAGTTTGGTGTTTTCTTGTTGATTCCCCTTTGATTTTCGAAAATTTTGGTTTGGTTTTCTAAAAATTTTAAGTTTGGTGTTCTTCCTTCATGTTCTTGTGTTCTTGTGAGTCTTCAAAGTGTTCTTGAGTTTTCCTTGTGTCTTGATCTTAAAATTTTTAAGTTTGGTGTTCCTTGGTGTTTTCCCTCCAAATTTTTCGAAAACAAGGAGCATTAGATCTAAAAATTTTAAATCTTGTACTATCTTATTGTTCTTCTCTCTCCTCACTAAATTCAAAAATATCTTTTCAAAATATCTCTTCTAACTTCCTAACTTCTTATCTTTTCAAATTTGTTTCAACTAACTAACTAACTTTTTGTTTGTTTCATAACTTTTTCAAAACTACCTAACTAACTCTCTCTCTCTAATTTTCGAAAATATCTTCCCTCTTTTTCAAAAAAATTTCGTTTTTTTAACTAATTATTTTTAATTTAAAAAAAAATTTATAATTTTCAAAATTCAAATTCTTTTTAGTTATTTTATTTTATTTAAGTATTTACTTCTTATAAAATAAAATAAATAAAAAAGATAAATCAGTCCAAGTTATATCTATAGAAATCCATCATGGACATAAGTGGAAATGAACAGTCCAGGAGGACTCTGGGGTCATATTCTAACCCCTCTACTGCTTCATATGGGAGTAGCATATGCATACCCTCCATTGGAGTTAGTAGCTTTGAGTTGAATCCTCAGCTCATTATCATGGTGCAGCAAAGTTGCCAGTATTCCGGTCTTCCACAGGAAGAACCTACAGAGTTTCTGGCACAATTTTTACAAATTGCTGACACAGTACATGATAAGGAAATAGATCAGGATGTCTACAGACTATTACTGTTTCCATTTGCTGTAAAAGATCAAGCCAAGAGGTGGTTAAATAACCAACCTAAGGCCAGCATAAGAACATGGAAACAACTGACAGAAAAATTCCTGAATCAATATTTCCCTCCAAAAAGGATGACACAGCTAAGGCTGGACATCCAAGGCTTTAAACAAGGAGATAATGAATCTCTTTATGATGCCTGGGAGAGATACAGAGAGATGCTACGAAAATGCCCCTCTGAAATGTTTTCAGAGTGGGTTCAGTTAGACATCTTCTACTATGGGCTTGCAGAAGGAGCTCAGATGTCTTTAGATTACTCAGCTGGTGGATCTATCCATATGAGAAAGACAATCGAAGAGGCTCAAGAGCTCATTGATACAGTTGCCAGGAATCAGCATCTGTATCTAAGCAGCAACCCTTCCATGAATGAAGAGGTTAAAACAGTAACTGCTGAATTCAGTACTGTAAAACAAGCTGCTGAATTCAATCAGCAATTAGATTTTCTAACAAAGCAGCTAGCTGAATTCAAAGACAGGTTACAGGAGACAAGGATAGCTAATATACATATGGAAGAACAGTTTAAGCAAACAAAGCAGCAGCTATCAAAGCAAATACCAGAAGAATGCCAAGCAGTGAAATTAAGAAGTGGGAAAACATTAAATACCCCACCTCAAGGCATCAAAAATTCAAGAAATAAGCAACCCACCAAAGATTCCCCTGAGGACAGTAAGAGCCCATGGAAAAATAATTCTGGCACTAAAACGCCAGAAAATGGGTGGAAGGCTGGCGCTGAACGCCCAGACCATGCCCAAAACTGGCGTTCAGCGCCAGAAACAAGGCAGGGGTGGCGTTCAACGCCAGAAATGGGCAAGAATCTGGCACTGAACGCCCAACAGGGGCACATTTCTGGCGTTCAGGCGCCAGGAACAGACAGTGAGCTGGCGTCTAACGTCACTCCAGCTTCTGACTCTGGTACGCAATTGCCAGTGAGGGATCAGACACACATAAGTGCTGACAACAACCCCTCTAAAAAGGCTTCTTTAACCACTAAGGTTGAGGAATATAAAGCCAAGATACCTTATCCTCAAAAACTCCGGAAAGAGGAGCAGGATAAGAAATTTGCTCGCTTTGCAGATTATCTAAGGACTCTTGAAATAAAGATTCCTTTTGCAGAGGCACTTGAGCAAATACCGTCTTATGCCAAGTTCATGAAAGAGATCTTGAGTCATAAAAAGGAGTGGAGAGAAACAGAAAGAGTTCTCCTCACTGAAGAATGCAGTGCAGTCATTCTGAAAAGCTTTCCTGAAAAGCTTAAAGACCCTGGGAGTTTTCTGATACCATGCATATTAGAAGGTGATTGCACCAAGACAGCTTTATGCGATCTTGGGGCAAGCATCAACCTAATACCTGCATCCACTATCAGGAAGCTTGGCTTAACTGAGGAAGTTAAACCAACCCGGATATGTCTCCAACTTGCTGATGGTTCTACTAAATACCCATCAGGCGTGATTGAGGACATGATTGTCAGAGTTGGGCCATTCGCCTTTCCCACTGACTTTGTTGTGCTGGAAATGGAGGAGCACAAGAGTGCTACTCTCATTCTAGGAAGACCCTTCCTAGCAACTGGACGATCCCTCATTGACGTCCAGCAGGGGGAAATAACCCTGAGAGTCAACGATGACGAGTTCAAGTTGAACGCTGTCAAAGCCATGCAGCATCCAGACACATCAGCAGACTGCATGAAAGTTGACCTTATTGACTCTTTGGTAGAAGAGATCAACATGGCTGAGAGTCTCGAATCAGAGTTGGAAGACATCTTTAAAGATGTTCAGCCTGATTTGGAGGATTCAGGGGACATGAAAGAGCCTCTGAACTTTCTTCTGAAAGAGGAAAAACCTCCTAAACCAGAGCTCAAGCCACTGCCACCATCCTTGAAATATGCATTTCTAGGAGAAGGTGACACCTTTCCAGTGATCATAAGCTCTGCTTTAAATTCACAGGAAGAGGAAGCACTTATTCAAGTGCTAAGGACACACAAGACAGCTCTTGGGTGGTCCATAGGTGACCTTAAGGGCATAAGCCCAGCCAGATGCATGCACAAAATCCTATTGGAGGATAATGCCAAACCAGTGGTTCAACCACAGAGGCGGCTAAATCCAGCCATGAAGGAAGTGGTGCAGAAAGAGGTCACCAAATTACTAGAGGCTGGGATTATTTATCCCATTTCTGATAGCCCCTGGGTGAGCCCTGTTCAAGTCGTCCCAAAAAAGGGAGGCATGACAGTGATTCATAATGAAAAAAATGAACTGGTTCCTACAAGAACAGTTACAGGGTGGCGCATGTGTATTGACTACAGAAGGCTCAATACAGCCACCAGAAAGGATCATTTTCCTTTACCATTCATAGACCAGATGCTAGAGAGACTAGCAGGTCATGATTATTACTGCTTTTTGGATGGCTACTCAGGCTATAACCAGATTGCAGTAGATCCCCAGGATCAAGAGAAAACAGCATTCACATGTCCATCCGGAGTGTTTGCTTATAGAAGGATGCCCTTTGGGCTATGCAATGCACCTGCAACCTTCCAGAGATGCATGCTCTCTATTTTCTCTTACATGGTGGAAAAATTTCTGGAAGTCTTCATGGATGACTTCTCAGTATATGGAGACTCATTCAGCTCCTGTCTTGATCACCTGAAACTTGTTCTGAAAAGATGCCAAGAAACCAACCTAGTTTTAAACTGGGAAAAGTGTCACTTCATGGTGACTGAAGGAATTGTTCTTGGGCATAAAATCTCAAACAAGGGAATAGAGGTAGATCAAGCAAAAATAGAGGTAATTGAAAAATTACCACCACCTGCCAATGTTAAGGCAATCAGAAGCTTTCTGGGGCATGCAGGATTCTATAGGAGGTTTATAAAGGATTTTTCAAAAATCGCAAAACCCCTAAGCAATCTGCTAGCTGCTGACACACCATTTGTGTTTGACACAGCATGCCTACAGGCGTTTGAAACGCTGAAAGCTAAGCTGGTCACAGCACCATTCATTTCTGCACCAGACTGGTCATTGCCATTTGAGTTAATGTGTGATGCCAGTGATCATGCCATTGGTGCAGTACTGGGACAGAGGCATGACAAGCTTCTGCATGTCATTTATTATGCCAGTCGCGTTTTAAATGATGCCCAGAAAAATTACACAACCACAGAAAAGGAATTACTTGCAGTGGTTTACGCCATTGACAAGTTCAAATCCTACTTAGTAGGATCAAAGGTGATTGTGTACACTGACCATGCTGCTCTTAAGTATCTACTCACAAAGCAGGATTCAAAACCCAGGCTCATCAGATGGGTATTGCTTCTGCAAGAGTTTGATATAGAAATAAGAGACAGAAAAGGGACAGAGAACCAAGTGGCTGATCATCTGTCCCGGATAGAGCCAGTGGAAGGGACGTCCCTCCCCTTCCTTGAGATCTCTGAGACATTCCCTGATGAACATCTATTTGCCATTCAGGAAGCACCATGGTTTGCCAATATTGCAAACTATAAAGCTGCAAGGTTCATACCCAAGGAGTACAATAGAATACAAAAAAAGAAACTAATTACTGATGCAAAGTACTACTTGTGGGATGAGCCCTATCTCTTTAAGAGATGTGCAGACGGAATTATCCGTAGGTGTGTCCCCAGAGAGGAAGCACAGAGAATCTTATGGCATTGCCATGGATCTCAATATGGAGGTCATTTCGGAGGTGAGCGAACAGCCACCAAGGTCCTCCAATGTGGCTTCTATTGGCCCACACTCTATAAAGATTCCCGAGAGTTTGTACGTAATTGTGACAGTTGCCAAAGAGCTGGTAATCTGCCTCATGGTTACGCCATGCCTCAACAAGGAATCTTGGAAATAGAGTTGTTTGATGTATGGGGAATTGACTTCATGGGACCTTTCCCACCATCATACTCAAACACTTATATTCTGGTGGCAGTTGACTATGTATCAAAATGGGTTGAGGCTATTGCCACACCCACCAATGATACTAAAACAGTGCTGAAATTCCTCCAGAAACATATCTTTAGCAGGTTTGGTGTCCCTAGAGTGTTAATCAGTGATGGGGGCACTCACTTCTGCAATAAACAGCTTTACTCTGCCATGGTTCGGTATGGAATTCGCCACAAGGTGGCCACTCCATATCATCCACAAACTAATGGGCAGGCTGAAGTCTCTAACAGAGAATTAAAGAGAATCCTGGAACGGACAGTAAATACCCGTAGAAAGGATTGGGCAAGGAGCTTGGATGATGCTCTGTGGGCTTACAGAACAGCATTCAAGACCCCTATAGGGACCTCTCCATACCAACTTGTGTATGGTAAGGCATGCCACTTGCCCGTGGAACTGGAACATAAGGCCTACTGGGCAACCAGATTCCTAAACTTAGATGCCAAATTAGCAGGAGAAAAACGATTGCTCCAGCTAAATGAGCTAGAGGAATTCAGATTCACAGCTTTCGAAAATGCCAAGCTTTATAAAGAAAAATAAAAAAAATGGCATGACAGAAAGCTGTCATCTAGAATCTTTGAACCAGGACAGAAGGTCCTGTTGTTTAACTCTAGACTCAGGCTATTCCCCGGAAAACTGAAATCCCGGTGGAGGGGACCATACGTGATTACAAGTGTGTCACCATATGGTTATGTGGAGCTTCAAGATATTGATTCTGATAAGAAGTTCATTGTCAATGGACAGCGAATCAAGCATTATCTTGAAGGCAACACTGAGCAAGAATGCTCAAGCCTGAAGCTAGATTAAAAGCTCAGCAAGGTCCAGCTAAAGACAATAAAGAAGCGCTTGCTGGGAGGCAACCCAGCCATGGGGCAACAATCCTCTAAGCATTTTGCCCTATTTTTATTTTTATTTGTTTATATAAAGTTCACTGACACTAAGGTAAAGAATCATTTGCATAAGTTTACAGGGTTACAGAAGGAATCTACACACAAAATAAAGATAAGGAGCTTACTGGCAAGAAAACGCCAGTGAAGGCCATTTTGGGCGTTCAGCGCCCAAAATGGGCATCCAGTGGGCACTGAACGCCAGTAAGGATAGCCATCTGGCGTTCAACGCCAGAAAAGGGCAACAACTGGGCGTTGAACGCCCAGGAGAGCAGCATTTGGGCGTTGAACGCCCAAAACAGGCAGTGTTTGGGCGTTCAAACGCCAGGATGGTGGGGAGGAGCTCTCCTTCTACCCATCTCCTTCTTTTTCTTTTGCTTGAGGACAAGCAAAGCTCTAAGTTTGGTGTGCTTATCCGTGATCACTAAGATCATGGCCCCTAAAGGAAAACAACCCACTCCAAGAGGAGCAAGGGCGTGATTTAAAGGAACTAAAGCGCAGAAATTCTCTCTTGAAGGACCAAGCACCTCACAGACTAGAGGAACATCCACTTCCCAAACCTCAAGGTTGTTGAGTTCTAATCTTAGCCTTAACTCTGTGATAACTGTTCTTATTTTAATTTTACCTTAGGAGTCATATAGTAGTAATTAGTATCTATTTTGATTTTATCTCCAATTAAGCTATAGTTTATTTTTCTCATCATCAGCAAACATGAATAAAGTAGTAGATCTTTTGAATAAGAAGCAATAAAATTTCGAGCTTTAATAAGAGAAATTCTAATTAGTTAAATGTGGTGGCAATGCTTTCTGTCTTCTGAATGAATGCTTGAACAGTGCATATGTCTTTTGAATTTGTTGCTTAAGACTGTTAAATATGTTGGCTCTTGAAAGAATGATGAACATGAGACATGTTATTGATAATCTGAAAAATCATAAAAAATGATTCTTGAAGCAAGAAAAAGCAGCAAAGAACAAAGCTTGCAGAAAAAAAAAATATAGAAAGAAAAAGAAAAAGCAAGCAGAAAGAGCCAATAGCCCTTAAAACCAAAAGGCAAGGGTAATGAAAAGGATCCCAAGGCTTTGAGCATCAGTGGATAGGAGGGCCACGAAGGAATAAAATCCTGGCCTAAGCGGCTAAACCAAGCTGTCCCTAACCATGTGCTTGTGGCGTGAAGGTGTCAAGTGAAAACTTGAGACTAAGCGGTTAAAGTCAAGGTCCAAGCAAAAAAAAGAGTGTGCTTAAGAACTCTGGACACCTCTAACTGGGGACTTTAGCAAAGCTGAGTCACAATCTGAAAAGGTTCACCCAGTTATGTGTCTGTGGCATTTATGTATCCGGTAGTAATACTGGAAAACAAAGTGCTTAGGGCCACGGCCAAGACTCATAAAGAAGCTGTGTTCAAGAATCATCACATTGAACTAAGAGAATCAATAACACTATCTGAATTCTGAGTTCCTATAGATGCCAATCACTCTGAGCTTCAATGGATAAAGTGAGATGCCAAAACTGTTCAGAAGCAAAAAGCTACTAGTCCCGCTCATCTAATTAGGATCTGAGCTTCAATCAAAAACTCTGAGATATTATTGCTTCTCAACCTATTAGTCTTCTATTTTATTTGTCTAGTTGCTTGAGGACAAGCAACAGTTTAAGTTTGGTGTTGTGATGAGCGGATATTTTATACGCTTTTTGGGGATAATTTCATATAGTTAGAGTATGTTTTAGTTAGTTTTTAGTCTATTTCTAGTAGTTTTTAGGAAAAATTTATATTTATGGACTTTACTATGAGTTGTGTGTTTTTCTGTAATTTCAGGTATTTTTCTGGCTGAAATTGAAGGAGCTGAGCAAAAATCTGATTCAGGCTGAAAAAGGACTGCTGATGCTGTTGGATTCTGACCTCTCTGCACTCAAAGTGGATTTTCTGGAGCTACAGAACTCGAAATGGCATGCTTCCAATTGCGTTGGAAAGTAGACATCCAGGGCTTTCCAGCAATAGATAATAGTCCATACTTTGCACAAGGATAGACGACGTAAACTGGCGTTCAACGCCAGTTCTCTGCCCAATTCTGGCGTTCAGCGCCAAAAAAGGATCAAAAACTGGAGTTGAACGCCCAAACTGGCACAAAAACTGGCGTTCAACTCCACAAATGGCCTCTGCACGTGGATTGCTTAAAGTCTCAGCCCCAGCACACACCAAGTGGGCCCCAGCACACCAAGTGGGCCCCAGAAGTGGATCTCTGCATCATCCATCATAGTCCACTCATATTTTGTAACCCTAGGCTACTAGTTTAGTATTTAAACAACTTTTAGAGACTTATTTTGTATCTCATGACATTTCAGAGCTAAACTTTGTATTCTCTGACGGCATGAGTCTCTAAACCCCATTGTTGGGGGTGAGGAGCTCTGCTGTGTCTCAATGAATTAATGCAAGTATTTCTGTTTTCATTCAAACACGCTTGTTCCTATCTAAGATGTTCATTCGCGCTTAACTGTGATGATGGTGATGAGCTGTGACACTCATCACCTTCCTCAACCCATGAACGTGTGCCTGACAACCACCTCCGTTCTATATCCGATTGAACGAGTGTCTCTTAGATTCTTTAATCAGAATCTCCGTGGTATAAGCTAGAACTGATGGCGGCATTCATGAGAATCCGGAAAGTCTAAGCCTTGTCTGTGGCATTCCGAGTAGGATTCAAGGATTGAATGACTGTGACGAGCTTCAAACTCCTGAAGGCTGGGCGTTAGTGACAGACGCAAAAGGATAGTAAATCCTATTCCAACCGGATCGAGAACCAACCGGTGATTAGCCGTGCTGTGACAGAGCGCGTGAGCGTAGTTTTCACTGGAAGGATGGAAGGTAGCCATTGACAACGGTGATCCACCAACACACAGCTTGCCATAGGAGGACGTGCGTGCGTGAATCAGAAGACAGAGGAAAGCAGAGATTCAGAGGACAAAGCATCTCCAAAACTCCAACATATTCTCCATTACTGCACAACAAGTAACTTTTAATTTATGCTCTACTGGTTATTCACAATTCAATTGATAAACATAATTGACTTCCTGACTAAGATTTACAAGATAACCATAGATTGCTTCAAACCAACAATCTCTGTAGGATTCGACCCTTACTCACGTAAGGTATTACTTGGACGACCCAGTACACTTGCTGGTTAGTGGTACGCGTTGTGAAAAGTGTGATTCGCAATTCGTGCTACCACTAATCAATTTGATTCCTCAAGTCCTAGTCAACTGCTAAGGAAAGACTGGCTTTAGAGGGATCCAAATCAACCAGCAACTTTCAATTAACAATCAACAAAGGAGTTTGATAACTCAAGCATCTCCAATTAATCAATTCAAGCTAAGAATGTAAAAAGCTGAATTAAAATCATAAATATGAAATACCTCAAACTGCATTAAATAAAGAAATCAAATCTAACATGGAGCTCATAAACCAAATTGTCAACATAAAGTAATCAATAAGGAAAAGAAATAAACTAGAATGCTAGAACAATTCAAAGTAGAAGAGAAACTAAATTAAATAAACATTGAACCTGGAATTGAGAAGAAATAAACCTAAAACTAAGGAAAATCCTAAAACCTAGAGAGAGGAGAGAACCTCTCTCTCTAGAAACTACCTCTAAAACCTAAATTGTGTGAATGAATGTTGTATGTTGAGTCTCTGCTTGTCCCCTAGCTTTAGTCTGCGTTTCTGGGCCGAAAACTAGGTCCAAACTCAGCCCAAAATCGCCCCCAACGTTTTTTGTGATTTCTGCAGGTAGCGCATGTCACGCGTATGTGTCAGTCATGCGTACGCGTCGATTGACAAAAATCCTGGTCACGCGTACGCGTCACTTGTCTTCTGTGCTAGTCACGCGTACGCGTCAGGTACGCACACGCGTGGTCGTGCAAACTCCAATTCACGCGTTTGGGTCAAGTACGCGCACGCATCGTTCCTCGCTGGTTGTCTCCTTTATTTCTTGTGTTCCTTCCATTTTTGCAAGCTTCTTTTCTATCCTCTAAGCCATTCCTGCCCCATAAAGCCTGAAATCACTTAACACACATATCAAGGCATCGAATGGAAATAAGAGAGGATTAAAATTAGTAATTTAAGGCCAAAGAAGCATGTTTTCTCTCATAGCACAGAATCAGGAAGGAAAATGTAAAACATGCAAATTATATGAATAAGTGTGAGTTTAGTGGATAAAATCCACTCAATTAAGTACAAAATATACCACGAAATAGTGGTGCATCAAATCTCCCCACACTTAAACATTAGCACGTCCTCATGCTAAGCTCAAGGAGATATAAAGAATGAATGGGGGAAAGTAAGACTCATGAGATGCAACCTATATGAATACAACTATATGCTAAGATGTTCCTATCTACTTAGTTAAAAGAAAACAAGTCTTCAAGACAAAAATAGATCAGATTCCACTAATTCAAATCATACAATAAAAGACAAGTGAACTTGTAAGAAGATAGCTCATGAAAGCAGGGAACATAGAATTAAGCATTGAACCCTCACTGGTAGTGTATATGCACTCTAATCGCTCAAGTGTCTAGGGTTAATCACTTTACTCTTCTCTAGTCATGCTTTCTAGACTTTGTTCTTCATCTAACCAATCAACAAAAATTTAGTATACCAATGCAAACATCATGAGGTCTTTTCAAGGTTGTAATGGGGCTAAGGTGAAGGTGAGGATATATGTATTGCCAAGTGAGCTGTAATATGAATCTTTGACAAACTTAAGCTCTCACCTAACACACACACATTCTATGTAACTCTAAAATCATGCCTAGCTAACCATAATTCCTACTTTTGTATCGCATACTCATGTACCAAATATTTCTTTAATTTCACCACATATGCATTGATCTTTTATTAAAATTAACATTGGGGTAATTTTGTCCTTATTTATTTATTTATTTGAATATTTTTATTTTTTTGTTTTTTTATTAAAAATATAAAAGTAAGCATAACATATCAATGCACATGGATTTTCTGGTCTCACATGAGTTGGTACCCAAATTCCCAATATTTTGTCAATGAAACACTATACACTTTCATCAACCCAAGTTCCCACAGTTCCCCACACTTAATTGACACACAATCTCTAACATAAGCTAACCAAAGATTCACTTGGGGTACTTGATTGTTTTTCCGCTTTAAGGCTAGTGATGTGGTAAAATATAGAACAAAAGGGGATTAAAAGCTCAAAGTGGCAAACAAAGGTAATTGAAAGGGTAGGCTATTTGGGATGAGTGAGCTAATAACAAATAATGGCCTCAATCATATGCAAGCATGTAAATACACTAAACAATGGACATATAGAACAGAACAAAATATAGATTACAATCATAGAGAAGAAAACACACAAGAATAAAATATTATGGTTAAATAGTGTAACCATGTAATTAAGCTCAAATCTCACAGGTTTGTATGTTCTTAGCTATAATTCATGTTCTAAATTACATTCTTCAATAAGTTTAACAAAAATTTTTCAATTTAAATTAGGGAAATATTATAAAATAGGGTCTTGAAAAGAAACTCATTACTTTAATCAAGTAGTGGTAAAATATGCACAAAATCAAACAAACATGCAATCAAACATGCAAATGCAACAACTAACAAATTAACATAGAAAATTAAACATTGGTGTTGAAATAGGAACTAACTAACCCATGGAAGTCGGTATTGACCTCCCCACGCTTAAAGATTGCACCGTCCTCGGTGCATGCTAAGATGTGCAAGTGGACGGGTTGCTCCAAATGATGTGTTTCTCCAAAGATTGTGCAGATGGACTTGTCTGTCGCCTCATGTAAAAGTCTTCCGTTTCCCTTCCTGGTGGCCATCCTAAAAGAAAAAGGGAAGAAAAGTAATCCAAAAACAAAGATAGAAAACAAAGAAAATATGGGTGGGTTAATGCCAAACAACGAGAGTCTCAAGTACATGGTAGCTACAACATGCAAGTGAGAAAATAGTAGAAGCACATGGCATATCAATAGTGCAAAAATTGCAACAAAGGGGAAGAGACAGTAGATAATGAAAGACAATATAAATTCATGTCAATGCAAAAGGAATACAGGTATCATAAAAGATTGGCATTGACAGATAATTAATATCACCCAACAATATAAAACAAGGCACGAAGCAATCAGGATGTAAAAGAGATGCAATCAGTTGAATAAGAACCGTTTAACACCAATGGTAAAATAATAACTTAGAGAAGAAAATAAAAATATGCACAAAATTAAAATTCAATGAATGAAAGTATGCAAATGAATTAAGTAAAATAGAATGAAAGTGAATAAGGATGAGAAGTTAAAGAGATGAAGAAGAAGAAAGTAAGAAAGGAGAAGGAAAGAAGGAGAAAGGAGAGAAAAAAGAACCATGAATTCAAAAACAGAGCGCCACACGCACGCGTGCATTACGCATATGCGTGACATCTGAGTTGGCCATTTGATGCATAAGCATCGCCCACGCGTACGCGTGGGTGGTTCGAAAGCGAAATGATGCGCACGCGTCAAGAACACATACGCGTGGATGATTTTGTGCCTCTAGCACAGTTCCATCGCAAGGGCAGCACAACTCTCAGGTCAAACACCAATTTACGCCAATTTTCCTATCCACGCGTGCGCGTGTTTGATGCGTACGTGTGGATTTCCTAGGTTGCAGATGACGCACACGCGTCTACGACGCCTACGCGTGGCTCGAATTGTGCACAGAGCACACGAGCTGCACGATTCCATCACAACTTTCTGTTCCTTGGATGGGATAGCAAAATGTGGAATCGACGCCCACGCGTGGGTTGCCCTTTTTTTTAATTTATATGCAGGATGCAAAATGCAGAATACAAATGACTATGCAGAAATTATGAATGAACACAAATAAAATAAAATAAAACTAAGAACAAAAAGGAAAGAATATACCATGATGGGTTGTCTCCCACCTAGCACTTTTAGTTAAAGTCCTTAAGTTGGACAATTGGTGAGCTCCTTGTCTTGGTCGCTTGTGCTTGAACTCATCCAAGAATCCCCACCAGTGTTTGTGATTCCAATAGCCTCCGGGATCCCACACTAGTTGCATAAAACCTTCAAGAAAGTTAAAGCGAGTGACAAGGCCCCAAGATTGTTGATTGCTAGAATGAATTCCGGGGTCCCAAACCTTACTTTTGCCCCGTCTTCTTGTTGATCATCATTTTTCCACTTGGGTGGTGAGCAATCAGAATTCTCACTGAGACATCCAAACAACTTCCTAGACCTATTCAATCAAGCTCTACACCAATCCTTGCACCTCAACTTGGAGCATGCAACCATCTTGAACCTTGCATGACAAGTCCTACCACTAACCATCTCCCTCTTGCTCTTATAGCCACAAAGGGCTCTAAGTTGCCATCCGTCTCAAGCAAAGCATATTCAAGTGGGTTAATTAAGCTTAGAGATGAAAGATTTACCCACTTGAATGAAGGAATGGATGGTGATGGATTTGGGGGAGAGGTCTCCAACAAACTTGGCAAGGTGATTTCTAGCTCCATTCCCTTGAGCTTTTCCTTGACAACTTCCACCTCTATGCAAGCTTCTTCAATTTCAACCTCTTCCTCTTGGTAGCTTCCTTCCAATTCAATCTCTTCTTCATTATTTATCAAGGGGATGGGAGGTTGTGCTTCTTCTTCTTTAATCTCTATCTCTTGATCAACCTCTGCAAAGTCTTCAACCATGATATGCCTCGGAGGTTGTACACCCTTCTCAACATCAACATCAAACACCTTGGAAGGAGGCTCTATGACTGGACTTTCCCATGGAGGTTTCGCATCTCCCAAGTCTTCAACCACTTCTTCCTCTTTAACTCTTACGGCTTCCTCCACTTGTTCCAACACAAAATCAGACTCCTCCTTGATGTCTTCCACCTTTTGGGCTTCCTCGTGCTGCTCTTGTTCCGAGTCAATGGCATAATTATGATTATGTTGCTCTTGGATTGATGTATCCACACGAGATACAAGAGTTTGGAGAGCAGAGGTGAGACTAATGAGAGTAGAGGTAAGCATGGTTTGAAGCTGTATTTGCCTTTGGTGAATAACATTAAGGATGTTGTCATCCAGTGGTGGTTGGAGTGGATAGGAGGGTTCATTATTTTGGAGAAAGGGTTCATAATAAGAAGGTGGTTCTTCTTGGTAAGGATACGGAGATGGTGAATATTGAGGTGGTGGTTTTGGGTATGGTTCATATGGTGGTTGGTTAGGTGGATATGGACTGGAGTCATATGGAGGCAAATGGTGAAAAGGGGCTTGTGAGTAGGGTGGTTCAAAGCTATGTTGAGGAGGTGGTCCATAGGTACGTGGTGGTGGTTGGTGACATGTATAGGAAGGACTACCACATCCATTAGATTGATATGGTGGATCTTGTTGGTAACTACAAGGGGGTCCACCATATCCATCATCTTGGTACGCACCCTAGAATAGCTCTTGGGTGGAGGTTGGTTGTCACGAAAGGGTCTGCCATAACTATTGTCTTGGGATGCATCGTAGAATGGTCGTTGCCCATGGCACCTTGGAGGAGGTTGCTGCCGAAAGGGTTGATCAAATCCTCATGGCTCCTCCCATCTTTGATTATTTCGACCTTGATGAATGTTCTCATTATAGCGTCCATTCGCTGCAACATAATTTGAACTAAACTCATAGCCGAAGGGGTGAGAATTCATAGTAGCAAATAAAAATAAAAACTAATAAAAATAAGTAGCTAAGTCCTAAAACAAACAAAGACTAACAAACAAGCAAAAAGCAAATATTTACAATAACCAATAATAAGGCACACGTTTGCAATTCCCTAGCAACGGCGCCATTTTTGACGAATTGATTTTTGCTAGTAAAGAATTTCACAAAAGTAATCACGTTGTAAGTATAGTTTCTAAACCAACAAGGAATCTTTTCGTACAAAAACTTGTTTGTCACTTAAGCAAAACCAATAAAAATGAACCGAAGTATTTAAACCTCGGGTCCTCTCTCAAGGAATTGCAGGGAGGTGTAGTTATTATTGGTTATGGAAGATTATCTTTTTGGGGTTTTTGAATAAGGAACAAGAAAAATAAATTGCAAGAAAGTAAATTAATAATTAAGAAAATTCTTGGCAAGTTATGAGAACTAGACGTGCTATCCTAGTTATCCTTATCAATTGTGATGAGAATTGTTCATTGCTCCAACTTAGTTAACCCTTACTAAAAAAAGAAAAGTCATGTGGACTAATCAATTTGATTCCTCAAGTCCTAGTCAACTCCTAAGGAAAGACTAGCTTTATAGGGATCCAAATCAACCAGTAACTTTCAATTAACAATCAACAAAGGAGTTTGATAACTCAAGCATCTCCAATTAATCAATTCAAGCTAAGAATGTAAAAAGCTGAATTAAAATCATAAATATGAAATACCTCAAACTGCATTAAATAAAGAAATCAAAACTAACATGGAGGTCATAAACCAAATTGTCAACATAAAGTAATCAACAAGAAAAAGAAATAAACTAAAATGCTAGAACAATTAAAAGTAGAAGAGAAACTAAATTAAAGGAATATTGAACCTGGAATTGAGAAGAAATAAACCTAAAACTAAGGGAAATTCTAAAACCTAGAGAGAGAAGAGAACCTCTCTCTCTAGAAACTACATCTATAACCTAAATTGTGTGAATGAATGTTGTATGTTGAGTCTCTGCTTATCCCCTGGCTTTAGTTTGCGTTTCTGGGAGGAAAACTGAGTCCAAACTCAGCCCAAAATCACCCCCAGTGTTTTCTGCGATTTCTGCAGGTAGCGGATGTCACGCCTACATGTCAGTCACGCGTACGCGTCGATTGACGATATTCCTGGTCACGTGTACGCGTCAGTCTCGTGTACGCATCGCTTGTCTTCTGCGCTAGTCACACGTACGCGTCAAGTACGCGCACACGTCGTCGTGCAAACTCCAATTCATGCATACGCGTTAGGTACGCACACGCATCGATCCTCGCTGGTTGTCTCCTTTATTTCTTGTGTTCCTTCCATTTTTGCAAGCTTCCTTTCTATCCTCTAAGCCATTCCTGCCCCCATAAAGTCTGAAATCACTTAACACACATATCAAGGCATTGAATGGTAATAAGAGAGGATTAAAATTAGTAATTTAAGGCCAAAGAAACATGTTTTCACTCATAGCACAGAATCAGGAAGGAAAATATAAAACTTGCGAATTATATGAATAAGTGTGAGTTTAGTGGATAAAATCCACTCAATTAAGTACAAAATGTACCACGAAATAGTGGTGCATCAGTATTCATCAAATTGTATTTTCAAAAAAAGAAACTAAGCTGAAGATCTTCTAACTATCAAAAACTGAAATTTAAACTTCCTAATCTACTACCCACAATCTACTTTTAAAAAGCAATGAAACAACAACATTAGACTGAGATTTAAACTACCTAAATTGATAAATTTTAAGCTACTTCTAAGAAAGAAGTAAATCAAAAGGATATAAAGTGTTGGGGTGCCTCCCAACTAGCGCTTCTTTAGCATCATTAGCTCGACGTTCTTCCTTCTTTAGCTGATATGGTAGCTCACTCTCTTCTCATCCAGTGAGTCTCCCAAGTAATGCTTGAGTGTGTGACCATTTACAATGAAAGTTCTTTGTGTTTTATCCTCCATGAGCTCTACATGACCATAAGGTGATACTTTGAGGATGGTGAAGGGTCCAGACCATCGAGACTTAAACTTCCCTGGGAAGAACTTGAATCTTGAATTGTATAACAACACTCTTTGTCCCTCTGTGAACTCTCTCCTTGCTATCTTTTGATCATGCCACCTCTTTGTGTTTTCCTTGTAAATCTTTGCATTATCATAGGCTTGATTTCTGAATTCCTCCAGCTCATTGAGTTGCATTAGTCTCCTTTCTCTAGTGGCTTGATCATCAAAATTCATCATTTTTAGAGCCTTGAATGCTCTATGTTCAAGCTCAACTGGTAAGTGACAAGCCTTGCCAAACACCAATTGGTCTAGAGACATCCCAATGGGTGTTTTGAAGGCTGTCCTATAGGCCCATAATGCATCATCCAACTTTTTAGACCAATCCTTTCTTGAGCTGTCAATAGTTTTTTCAAGAATTCTTTTGAGCTCTCTGTTTGAAATCTCAGCTTGTCCGTTGGTCTGTGGATGGTATGGAGTTGCTACTTTGTGTTTCACTCCATATTTAGAGAGGAGTGCTTCAAGTTGCCTATTGCAGAAGTGTGATCCTCCATCACTGATAAGAGCTCTATGAACTCCAAATCTGCTGAAGATATTCTTTCTCAAGAAGTTCATCACAACCTTGTTGTCATTTGTTGTTGTGGTTATGGCTTCTACCCATTTTGAAACATAATCTACAGCCAGCATTATATAATTGTTTGAGTATGAGGATGGGAAAGGTCCCATAAAATCAATTCCCCACACATCAAATAATTCTAACTCCATTATAAACCTCTGTGGCATCTCATTTTTCTTGGGTAGATTGCCAGCCCTTTGGCATTCATCACACCTTGATACCAATTCCTTTGCATCCTTAAACATGGTTGGCCAATAGAACCCATATTGTAGCACTTTGGCTGCAGTTCTTTCCCCACTAAAATGCCCTCCATATGCAGAGCCATGACATTGCCAAAGTACTTCCTGCCCTTCTTCATGGGAAATACACCTTCTCAAGATCCGATCAGCACACTTTTTAAACAAAAAAGGGTCATCTCAAATGTAGCGTTTAGCATATTTGATTAACTTCCTCTTCATGTGTTTGTTGATGTTGGTTGGTAGTTCCCCAATAGCCTTGAAATTAGCTATGTCTACAGACCAAGGGCTTCTTGGATCATCCTCAAATGCTCATCAGGAAAGCTCTCATTCACTATAATTTGGGGTGCATCATCTTCGTTTTGTGGGATCCTTGATAGGTGGTCAGCCACCTTGTTCTCTACTCCACTCCTATCTTTTATTTCAATGTCAAACTCTTGGAGTAGCAGGATCCACCTTATTAGTCTGGACTTGGACTCTTGTTTGGTAAGAAAATATTTGAGTGCTACATAATCAGTGAATACAATTACTTTGGAGCCAATAAGATATGATCTAAATTTATCAAAAGCAAAGACAATGGCAAGTAATTCCTTCTCTGTAGTGGTATAGTTTCTTTGATTCTTATTAAGGACTTTGCTGGCATAGTAAATAACATGCACCAATTTGTCCATCCTCTGTTCTAAAACAGCACCAACAGCAAAGTCAGATGCATCACACATCAGCTCAAAGGGTAGATCTAGCAGGGGGGTGCTATGATAGGTGCATAAGAGAGTTTGTTCTTAAGTTCTTCAAACTCTAGCATGCATTCATTATCAAAGACAAAAGATACATTAGAGACAAGTAGGTTGCTCAAAGGTTTGGCAACCTTTGAGAAGTCTCTAATGAACCTCCTATAGAAGCCAGCATGTCCTAAAAAACATCTAATTGCTTTGACATTGCAAGGTGGGGGTAACTTTTCAATCACCTTGACGTGGAAAAAATTAGCCAATTAAGAAATTAATAGAAGAAATACGTTGCAAGTACAGTTCTTAACCAGCAAAAATCCGCTTATCAACTTAGAAGTGTTGTCACAAATTTAGAATAAAAATACTGGAAGTAGGAATCCCAAGTCGTCTCCCAACGAGCTAATAAAAGAGTGCTATTTTATTAGTCAGGAGTTTTCTGAGAATTTTTAAGAGTTGTAGAACAGAAAAGTAAATGATTGTAAATTGAGGACGATGAAAATTAACAAGAGAATTTATTCAATTAAATAAAAGCCTTGACCGGTGGTAGATTAGTTGGAAGTTCTATCCTTGTTGGTTTTTTTCCAAGTGGGATAGCAAAAGGTTGTTGTTCTACTTAGTCATCCCTTACTAAATAAATGAAAGTCAAGCAACCAACTAATCAACTCTGAATCCCAGGTCCTAATCCTCTCCGTAGGAAGGATTAGAGTCAGAGACTAGAGAGTTAGCCAATAACTTCCAATTTAACTAATCACTTGAGCATTCCAACTCTAGGGTCTCCTTTTAATCAACCCCCAAGTCAAGTTGGGAGTCTACTCCATTGACATGAAAATTACTTGCATAGAATTAAAAATGGAATAAAAGGAAGACATGATAAATGATAACTGAAAATTAATTAAAAGTAAAAATAGTTCTTTGCATTAATAAATTCCAAAATGCAACATGCGTATCTGAACAGTGTCAATAAGTAATCAAAAGAGTAAAGGAATAAGAAAGCAAACTAGAATAATGGAAACTTCAACAGAGGTAATGACTCTTCTCAATATCCAAAGTAAAAGCATAAAACTCTAGAACTATGAATGTAAAGGAAACCTAGAGGAAGTCGTAATTTCTCTCAAAGATTTCAAACTAAAAACTAAAATTATTCATAATGTCAATGTCCGTTGAGTCTCTGCTTGCCCCCTGACTCTAGTTTGTGTTTCTGGGCAAAAAACTGGGTCCAAACTTGGCCCAAAATTACCCCCAACATTTTCTGCGATTTTTACAGGTTACACATGTCACGCATACGCGTCAGGCACGCATATGCGTCGCTGGTCATCTTTGCGTGTCACGCGTACACGTCAGGCACGTGTACGCGTCGTCATGAAAACTCCAATTCACGTGTACGCGTCAGGTACGCGCACGCGTCGCTGTGCAGATTTCCAAATCGCGCGCACGCGTGAAGCATGCATGCGCGTCGATGCTCGCTGGTTGTCTCCTTTATTTCTTGTGTTCCTTCTATTTTTTGCAAGCTTCCTCTCCATCCTCTAAGCCATTCCTGCCCTGTAAAGCTTGAAAATACTTAACGCACAGATCATGGCATCAAATGGTATAAAGGGGAATTAAAATACACAAATTAAAGGCTTAGGAAGCTAGTTTTCAACCATAGAACAAAACTAGGAAGGAATTGTAAAACCATGCAATTTGTATGAATAAGTGTGCAAAGATTTGATAAAAACCACTCAATTGAGCGCAAGATAAACCATAAAATAGTGGTTTATTAACCTCCCCACACTTAAACATTAGCATGTCCTCATGCTAAGCTCAAGGAGATCAAAAGAATAAATAGGGAAAAGTAAGACTTATGAAATGCAACCTATATATGAATGCAACTATATGCTAAGATGATTCTGTCTACTTAGTTAAAAGTAAATAAGTTCCTTCAGACAAACATAAATCAGATTCCACTAATTCAAATCATACAATAAAAGATAAGTAAACTTGTAAGAAGATAGCTCATTAAAACAGGGAACACAGAATCAAGCATTGAACCCTCACTGGTAGTGTATATGCACTCTAATCACTCAAGTGTATAGGGTAATCCACTCTAGTCTTCTCTAGTCATGCTTTCTAAACTTTGTTCTTTACCTAAGCAATCAACAAAAATTTTGTGTACCAATGCAAACATCATGAGGTCTTTTCAAGGTTGTAATGGGGCTAAGGTTGTAAAGGAGAGGATATATGTATGGCCAAGTGGGCTATAAATTGAATCCTTGACTAGCCTAAGCTCTCACCTAAACATACACACTATATATACTTCTAAAATCATGCCTAACTACCCAAAATTCCCACTTTTGCGTCACATACTCATGTATCAACTTTTCTTTAATTTTATCACATATGCATTGATTTTTCATTAACTTAACGTTGGGGTAATTTTGTCTCCTTATTTATTTATTTATTGGAGTATTTTTTTTTTTGTTTGATGATTTTTTTTATAAAACTAAACATAACTTATCAATGCACATGGATTTTTTAGTTTTTCTGGTTTCACGTGAGTAGGTACCCAAATTTCCAATATTTTCTCATTTAAATACTGTACACTTTCATTAACCCAAGTTCCCACAGTTTCCCACACTTAATTAATACACAATCTCTATCTTAAGCTAACCAAAGATTCAATTGGGGGTAATTAATTATTTTTCCGCTTAAGGCTAGTGATGTGGTAAAATATAGAACAAATGGGGATTAAAAGGCTCAAGGTGGCTAACAAGGGTGATTGAAAGGGTAGGCTATTTAGGATAAGTGAGCTAATAACAAATAATGGCCTCAATTATATGTATGCATATAAATACACTAAACACTGGACACATAGAATGGAACAAAATATAGATTGCAATTATAAAGAAGGAAACACATAAGAATAAAATGTTATGGTTAAGTAGTATAACCATGTAATTAAGCTCAAATCTCACGGGTTGTGTGTTATTAGCTACAATTCATGTTCCAATTTACAGTTTTCAAACAGGTTTAACACAATTTTTTTTTTTCAATTTAAATTAGTGAAATATTATAAAATAGAGTCTTGAAAAGAAGTTTATTACTTTAACCAAGCAAACATACTTGCAAACAATTATTATCATGCAATCTATTCTATCTAACAAAAGAAAAACTAAAATGTTGGTGTTAAGAGAGAGAGATTACCTTCGGAAGTCAGGTACTGACTGATCTCCCCACACTAAAAGCTTGGCACTGTCTTCGGTGCCATCAGTCTGGAACAAAGGGGGGCTGGTAACAACATCTCCACAGTCAGGGTTGTCATGGCTTCCGGTGCTAGTAGGTGGGGTGGATTCCGGAGTGTCTAGTTACGGCGCTTGTAAATCGGCTTCTTGAGGTATGTAAATCGGCGCTTGTTACAGCGTTCCATTCGCTTTGCCTGCCGGTCAAGCCGGTCCAATCTCTGAAGTATCTGAAGGAGCAGTTGATTTGTTGAAGGTGCTTGTGACGTGAAAGGAGGAGGAATATTTCCGGCCGGGTCTGCAGTCCGGCTGTAGTGTCTGCTGGGGGTCTGATGTACTTCCCGTTGGGGACATACTGATCATCCTGTAGAATTATGGTCTTGGTGTCCCCAGCTCTGTAGGAGACTCCGGCTGCTAAGACTAGATATGAAACAAAGGCAGAAAAGGGTAGGTTGCCCGCAATCTGTACGTGTCCCATGGCGTGCTGGAGGTGTCTTGGTAAGTGATGACATGTCATCATGTCACGTTTTTCTATACTTTTTCATACAAGAAATTGATGATTAGTGCTTAAATATTGCATTCTTTTGTGCTTAAATAGTATATTTTTTTAATCTTTTGATTTGATAAATTTTGTAGGAAATAAGAAGAAAAAGAAGCAAAAGAGCACATAATAAGCTAAAAAGGAGAAAAAAAGAGTTTTGGGGCACACTTTGAAGTTGGAGCTCACTTTGATGCCTTAGGCCAAGCTTTTAAAAGCATGGCCCATAACCATGAATGAAGGAAACAAAGGCTAGTGCTCAATTACATGGAGCGCTACGTTAAAATTGTTAACTTTTTCGGGTTTTTTTAGCCTTGTGACAGCATGACCATGCCTCCTTCAAAGGGCCATAACTTGTGCTACAGTTGTCCAATTGATGTGCTTCTAGTTACGTTGGAAAGCTGACATTTAGAGCTTTCCAACGATATTTAACAATCTATATTTGGCATGAAATTAAATCACAAGTAATAGGCATCTTTAAGGCCCAAAAACCAACCAAGCAAGTGCTCACACCAAGGCTCGAAGAGGGGAACCACGTAGCGCTCAACCAAAGGCCTAAAAAGCATAGTGCTACGTTAACTCTTTTCACTTAATCGTGATTTCCAAGCTTGGGGAGGAGACTTGTGCTATCCACACACAAGGAGTAGCGCTCAATGAGTTAACTGAGTGCTCAATAAGTGACCGCCATTGGCAAAAAGGGACAGCCATGGTTCGAAGATGGATACCCATATGCAAAGGGGCGCTACGTTGAAATACTTAACTGAGCGCTACATTGCAAGGCTTGGTTCGAAGGGAGGCACAAGGCAAGGGAGCGCTACATTACCTTTCCTCACTGAGCGCTCCACTGGAGCTAGCCCCCCAACCCATTTTCAAACAAGTGCACCCATGGACCATTTTCCATCAAGTGCCACCCAAGACCAAACCAAAAAGCTACAACTCTGGCTCAATTAATCCCAATTTAAGCCCATTGACACACCAAAGCAAGCAAAACCCATGGACATCACTCAAAGGCACAAGAAAAAGCTAGATTAGGAATTTCATTTGAATTGTAATTTGTTTTTAATTTCAATTTCATTTTCATTTTGTAAAGCCTATAAAAAGGCATCAGTTTCATTTCATTAGGGACGCTGGCTTTAATAGCGAGCAGTAGGAGTAGATTTGAGAGCTCTCTTTTAATTTTCCTTTTTGAATATAAGAATTGAGATCGGATCTGGGTTCATTTTCTATTTTCATTGTCTTTCTTTTGCAACTTCTACTTTCTGATTTTGGGCTTGTTAACTCTGATTGAAGAATTCTTTGAAGTTATTCCTCTTGGAGTTCCATTTCTTTTCTATTTTTGGAATTTATGAATTAAAGATCGGATCTCAATTGCTTCTTTCTGATTTTCACTTCTTCTGCAAATTTTCATTTCTACTTTAGTTCTTCTGCAAATCACTTCATCTTCTACTTCTCTGCACTTTACAATTCCAGTTTTATTTTGAATCCCAGTCCCCAAATCCTTTACTCTTCAATCAATTTAAGATTCCCAACAATTTAGATTCAGCAATTTAAGTTTCTTGCACTTTAAGTTTCAGTCATTTACTTTTTTTGCAATTTAAGTTTTAGCTATTTTACTTTCTTGCACTTTAAGTTCTGCAATTTTACTTTCTGCACTTTAAATTCACTGCAATTTCCTTTCTGTTGGTTCAATTTCATCTAATTCACCAATGTTAGCTTGACTAAACTAATCGCCCACTGAAGTTGCTTGATCCATCAATCCTTGTGGGATCGACCTCACTCTTGTGAGTAATTACTACTTGATGCGACCCAGTACACTTGCTGGTGAGTTTTAGTGTGGAATCTGATTTCCACCCCATCAGTAAGTTGAGAGGCTGGTCTTTAAGGATACACCAGATGAGAACAGCCATGTCTGCAGTGAAGGAGGACTCGTGAGTGCTCGAAAAGACGTAGTCGCACATAATCTGTGCCCACACTCGAGCCTCCAAGGTAAGTGCTGAAGCCAATATGCCTTTAGGTCGGGATCGATGGTATCCATAGATCCATCTACTGCCAGGTTATGCTATAACTCTGAGGATGTCGACCCAGACAAATTGGTATGTCTAGCGCTTGACAGAGACTTTTTGGTATGCGTTCAATCCTTCTGGAGCAGGGGGGAGATCTAAGGCTCGCTGAATGGCCCCTTCAGATATAGGGACTTGCTTCTGACGGACATAGACAGACTGCAGGGCTGGCATGTGAAAATTGGAGTAGAATTCAACTACCCATTAGAGGTTGACTTGCCATGGCTGGCTCTGTAAGAATCTCCATTGTCTACACTCAATGCAGGGCTCTACAAAATCAACAATGTCGGTAGGGAGGATGAGTAGGTGCTCATTGTTGTAGTTCCGTTCAGTCAGGATGGGGAACATCTGCTCACAGTAGCGGTTAGTGAACCCGCAGTATCCCTTGCTGGAAAGGGTTTCTCGGTTTCATCGACATTGATGATCCTCTTGACCCGCTTTGTTGTTGGTTTGACTGATATTGAGGATGGTTTTCGCAGCTGGTGCTCTTTTCATCTCCCTCCTTGCCGGTGGCTTGTTAGAGGCTTTCTCTTTACCCTTCCTGGTGGCCATCCTAAAAAGGGAAAAAGAAAGGAACACGAAATCAAATAGCTAGAACCGGGAGGAGGAAATTACAAGTGATAATCAATGCCAAGGTAAAGGAGAATGTCGTAAACACATGATCGCGATTCCATGTAATTAGGACATCAATGGAAATATAGCATGATAAATTAAGACAATTAGATGCAAGATATTTATTAGCATGCCGGCAAAAGCATGAGTAGCGTAGATCAAGCATTAAGAGCTTAATTTGATTATCCAATGTAACAAACTAACAATCATATTTGTGGTGACAATTATATTTAATCAATAAAATGTTGCAAGGGTTTTATGAAAAATAGGCAGTAGAGTATAAGAATAGAATAATTAATAATTCACAATGCCATACGGACTTTTCACAAACACTTGGTATGCATGTAAAATATGTTAGGGAAAGTATGAAATCCAACATGCATGCAACACAAAAATTAGTATTAATTGTCAAATCGCACCCTAATATATCCACAAGCAAAATATAGAAGAAAACAATCACCCATTTAAATTTTTAACACCAACATATTGCATGGAAGAAGAAAGAAAAAGAAACCATAGATAATTAAATTAAAAGAAAAATAAAGAAGAAGGAAACATAAATTAAAGTAATAATGAAAAGGTAAAAGGGGAAGAAGAAAAGAACCTGGATGATGAAGAAGGAAAGAAGAGAGTAATAGAAAGTAAGAAAGAATAAGGAAGAAGAAAGAAAGAAGGAAGAAAAAATTAGGATTGAAAAGAATTAGCATTGGGAGGGAGAAAGAAGGAAAACTGGCGGCACTGGGATTTAGTTGTGCGGTGCAACCGACGCGCATGCGTACTGCGTGCGTCCGCGTGGGTTGCGCGAAAGGAGAGGGACGCGGAGGCATCCCGTATGCGTACGCGTGAATGAGGCGGTGCCTCTAGCGCGAATCCAGCGCGAGGCCAGCACAAGTTTTGGCCAAAATACTCAAGTACGCTGATTTTCTGAGGCACGCGTACGCGTTAGGGGTGCGTACCCGTGGATTGACAATTGCGCAAGGGATGCGTATGCCCAACGCGCGCTTCCGCGTGGGTTGTTGGTGCGCTAAGCCTCCCTTCTGCACGCCTCCAGCCCAACTCTCTGTAACATTTGTGCGCTTTTCGATCCCCCAAGGGACGCGTGCGCGCCATAGACGCGTGAGCGTCGATGGTTTTTTTTTTATATATGCAGAATGCAAAATGCAGCATGCAGATGAATATGAAGAAATTACGAATGAAAAACTTATTAAAATAAAATAAAATAAAGCTAAGAATGAAAAAGAACAATCATACCATGGTGGGTTGTCTCCCACCTAGCACTTTGCTTTTACGTCCTTAAGTTGGACGGTCCATAAGCTCAGTCTTCATCTACTGATGGATCCTCCAGGAGGAAGATCTCTAGTTCCTTGTTTTTCTTCATCTTCTCACCATGATATAGCTTTAAGCGATGTCCATGGACCTTGATGAATTCGGAGCTTGAAGGATGACTCATGTGAAAGACTCCGTATGGCTCCGCCTCCTCTACTCTGTAGAGACCCTCCTATCTTGATCTCAGCTTGCCTGGCATGAGCCTCAGCCTTGAGTTGTAAAGGAGAACTAGCTCCCCAGGTCTGAATTCTCTCCTCTTGATGTGCTTGTCATGCATAGACTTCATCTTCTCTTTGTATCGCCTGGAGTTGTCATATGCTTCTAGGCGACGGTTCTCTAATTCTTGTAGTTGCAGTTTCCTTTCAGCTTCAGCCTTCTCAAATCCCATGTTGATTTCTCTTACCGCCCAGAATGCTTTGTGCTCTACCTCTACTAGGAGGTGACAAGCTTTTCCATAAAACAGGCAAAAGGGGCTCATCCCGATTGGTGTCTTGTATGTTGTCCGATATACCCAAAGCGCATCTTGTAGCCTGGTACTCCAGTCCTTCCTATGAGGCTTGACAATCTTCTCTAGGATACACTTTATCTCTCTGTTAGACACCTCTTCTTGCCCATTGGTCTGGGTATGGTAAGCTGTTGCTACCTTGTGAACAATTCCATGCTGCTTCAGTAGTCCTGCTAATCTCCTATTATAAAAGTGAGTGCCTTGATCACTCACGATTGCTCGTGGTGATCCAAAGCGACAGATAGTATGGTTTCTAACAAAGAAGATAACAATGTTAGCACCATCAGTACGGGTAGGAATTGCTTCCACCCATTTAGAAACATAATCTACAGCTAACAATATATATAAGAAACCACTAGAGTTTGGAAATGGACCCATGAAGTCAATGCCCCAAACATCAAAAATCTCACAGAACAACATAATCTGTTGGCGCATCTCATCCCTCTTGGATATATTACCAAACCTCTGGCATGGATAACAAAATTTATAGAAGGCAGTAGCATCTTTAAAAATAGTGGGCCACCGGAATCCACAGTCTAAAATTTTTCTAGCTGTTATTTGAGGGCCAAAATGTCCACCACTCTCAGAAGAGTGGCATGCCTCTAAGTTGGACTGGAATTCTGATTGAGGCACACACCTTCTAATTATCTGGTCAGCACCATACCTCTATAAATATGGATCATCCCATATATAATATTTGGACTCACTTTTCGGCTTGTCTTTTTGATGCTTAGTAAAGTTGGGAGAGAAGGTATGACTGACTAGATAATATAGGCACATACCAAGGAACTAATTCAGATATTGCATGCAAGCTATCAAATGAAAAAGCATCATTGATAGGAGTGGAGTCAGCCTTAATGTGCTCAAGGCGACTAAAGTGGTCTGCCACTAAATTCTGGGAACCACTCCTATCCTTAATTTCTAAATCAAATTCTTGCAGCAGCAATATCCAACGTATTAGCCTTGGTTTGGACTCTTTTTTAGCTAATAAATACCTTAGAGATGCATGGTCTGAGTACACCACCACCTTATTACCAAGTAAATTGGCTCAAAATTTATCCAGAGTAAAAGCAATAGCCAGAAGCTCCTTTTCAGTGGTAGTGTAATTAGACTGAGCAGCGTCTAATGTCTTAGAAGCATATGCAATTATGAAAGGATCCTTACCTGCGTGCTTAGCTAGCACCGCTCCTACTGCATGGTTGGAGGCATCACACATAATCTCAAATGGCTGGCTCCAGTCTGGTCCTCTCACAATCGGAGCTTGAGTCAAGGTGATCTTTAGCTTATCAAACGCTTTCATGCAGTCTGCATTCAGCTCGAACTCAACATCCTTCTGCAACAGTCTGGATAAAGGCAATGCTACCTTACTGAAGTCCTTGATAAATCTCCGGTAGAAACCTGTATGACCAAGGAATGAACGGACTTCCCTTATGGAGGAGGGGTAAGGTAAACTAGAAATGACATCTACTTTTGCTGGATCTACAGAAATACCAGTACTAGAAACAACATGTCCTAGTACAATACCTTGTTTTACCATAAAGTGACATTTTTCAAAATTTAAAATAAGGTTTGAACTAACACACCTGTCTAATACTCTAGCTAAACTATCCAAGCAAAGGCTAAATGAATCACCATATACGCTAAAATCATCGATGAAAACTTCCATACAGCTTTCAATAAGATCTGAGAAAAGACTCATCATGCACATTTGAAAAGTAGCCGGTGCATTACATAAGCCAAAAGGCATCCTTTTGTAAGCATACGTTCCAAAGGGACATGTAAAAGTAGTATTCTCCTGGTCTTCAGGAGCTATATGAATTTGAAAATAGCCTGTATAACCATCTAAAAAAGAGGTAATGTGATTTACCTGACAGGCGATCAAGCATCTGATCAATAAATGGCAAGGGGTAATGATCCTTGCGAGTACCTTGGTTGAGGTGCTTGTAGTCAATGCAAACCCTCCATGAATTCTGCACTCTAGTTGCCATGAGCTCTCCATGCTCATTCTTCACTGTTGTGATTCTAGACTTCTTGGGCACCACTTGTACTGGGCTAACCCATTCGCTATCTGAGATTAGATAAATGATATCAGCTTCTAGCAGTCTGGTTACTTCCTCCTTGACAATTTCTAAGATGGTGGGATTTAGTCTTTTTTGAGGTTGACAGACAGGCCTTGCTCCCTCTTCTAAAAATATCATGTGCTCACAAACTTGAGGGCTGATGTCTACTATATCAGCTAGGCTCCACCCAATTGCTTTCTTGTGTCTTCTCAGCACAGTAAGCAGCTGCTCCTCCTGTTGGGATGTGAGTTCCCTTGCAATGATAACTGGGAGCTTCTAATTATCCTCAAGGTAAGCATACTTGAGGTGGGGTGGAAAGGGCTTTAACTCCATTTTCTGCTCATGGTTAGGCACTTGACCATCTGGAGCTAGTGATAATAGCAAAGTGTCCTCATTGTGTTCAGAGGGTTTCCCCACACTTGGACCATGCTACATGTGCATCTCTTCTAGTTCTTCTTGGTGGACTGCAGCTACAGTCTCATCAATGATGTCACACTAGAAGATGGAATGATCTTCCAGAGGGTGCTTCATAGCTTCAGCCAGATTGAAGCTTACTGCTCGGACGTCTATCTCAAAAGAATAAGTTCCTGAGAAGTCATCCAGTTTGAACTTTGAAGTCTTCAGGAATGGCCTTCCAAGCAGGATGGATGATGGTCTTCCTGAGTCATTAGGGGGCATTTCCAGGATATAGAAGTCAATGGGAAATGTGAGGCCCTTAATGCTCACCAGCACGTCTTCAGCAATTCCAACCACTGTGATGATGCTTTTATCTGCTAAAATAAAACGAGCTGCTAACCTTTTTAAGGGAGGGAGCCTCAAAGCATCATATATAGACAAAGGCATAATAATCACGCACGCTCCTAAATCACACATGCAGTCAGAGAATATTACACCCCCAATGGTACAGTTAACCATGCATGGGCCTGGATCACTACATTTTTCAGGTATATTCCCCATTAAAGCAGATATAGAACTACCTAAAGGAATAGTTTCTAATTCATTAATTTTATCCTTATTCATGCATAAATCTTTCAGAAACTTCGCATATTTAGGTACTTGCTGAATAACATCAAAAAGGGGAACAGTTACCTCAACCTTTTTGAAGATTTCTACCATTTTGGGATCAAGTTCCATTTGCTTTCTGGGCAAGGTGTGGAAAGGGGATAGGAATGGCGTCTCTTGTAGCTTCAACTTCCTTTGGTTCTCCATTCCTTGGTTGAGCTGCTTCTTCTTCAACTATGTCTTGTGCTTCATCCTCCTCTTTAACATCCTCCACTTCAACCATGTCCTCAATTGGGGCATTTTTTGGTGGGCTTGGCTCTTTGTGATTCTTCTCTTATAGTGTGGTTCCGGACATCAGAGTGATGGCATTGATTCCACCTTTAGGGTTGGGTATAGGTTGAGCAGGAATTCTACTAGAGCTTGAAGGCTGATTATTGGAAGCGGAGAATGAATCCATCCTGGAGACAAGAGCTTGTAAAGTGGCATTAAGATCATTTATGGTAGAGTTAAGTGTATTCTGAATATTTTGTTGTCCTTGTGCAGGAGAACAAAGTATCTCATCATTAGAAGAGGAAGGGGGTAAGTGATCTGAGGAGCCTGCTGTTGGTTGTCCTGAGGCAATTGGGACTGCCTTAGGTGAGGTGCTCTGTAAGGCTGGTTCTGGTTCTGTTGTTGATAGGAAGGGTTCTGCTGATTCTGGTGCTGCTGTTTGTTATTATTATTCTACCTCTGATTTCCCTGGTTGTCTCTGCCTCCTCTGTTATAGTTGTCCCTCCATCCATGGTTGGAGTTGTCTTGCCAACCTTGGTTCCCACCTTGGTTATAATTGTCGCTTTGTTGAGAGTATCTTTGATTCGGGCGGTCATAGAAGTTATGAGTAGCTGCCAAGGTGTTGTCTTCTTGTTGGAGCTACAGACACTCATCAGTGTAATGATTATAATCGGCACATATCCCGCACACTCTCTGAGGAACCAGTTGTTGACTATGTTGCGGTGAGGGAGGTTGAGATTGTTATTGATTCAGTTGAAGCTGCTTCAGTAAGTTGGTTATCTCTCCCAGAGTCTGCGTGAGAGCAGCAGTCTCACTGCTAGAGGAAACCTCTGCAACAGCCTTGGGATGGTTGTTCCTGTGCCTGACATTCCGGGTAGATTCAGCCAGATCGGTGATCAGTTGCCACGCCTCTATCACCGTCTTGTACTTTTTCAGAGAGCCATTACTTGCAGCATCTAATGTAGTCTTATCCTGAGGCTTCATGCCTTGTGTGAAGTAGCTGATCAACACCATCTCATCAATCTTGTGGTGGGGGCATGAATCTAGGAGATTCCTGAAGCGTTCCCAATATTCGTAAAGGGTCTCTAAGTCAGCCTGGATAATGCAGAAAATCTCTTTCCTCAGTCTATCTATAACTTCAGCTGGAAAGTATTTTTCCAAGAATTCTCTCCTGAGCGTATCCCAGTTGGTAACAACTGCTTCTGGTTGGGTGTAGTACCATTCCCTCGCCTTTCCCTCAAGAGAAAATGGGAAGGTGGTTAGCATAATAGAAGTTTCATTTGCACCATGACGCCTAACAGTAGAACAGGCTATCTGAAAATTCCTGAGGTGCTTGATAGGCTCCTGAGCAGGTAAGCCATGAAACTTGGGTATTAGGTTAATTAGCACAGTCTTTAGTTCAAAATCTGGAGCCAGATTTGGGTGACGCACTTGCTACGGTTGCAGTGTAAAGTCTGGAGCTCCTGCTTCCTGTAGTGTAATCCTTCTGGGCTCTGCCATATCACCTGCACGTGAATCAACAGAATTAGTAGAAAAGGAGCTCATTTCTTCCTCAGATGGCGCTTCACATTCGCCCTCTGATGATATTGGTAAATTGGCAAGAACCACTTCACCACCCTCAGAGGCTAACCGACACCGAGCTCGCCTGATACGGGAAATAGTTCTTTCAATTTCAGGATCAAACGCGGCTAAGCTCGGATCAGACAGCGAACGCGTCATTCAATGAAAGAAACATACAACTCATGGTAATAAAATAAAATAAAATATGCAAAAATTAAAAGATGTACACCAACTAATAATTTAGCACGCAATTGCAACTCCCCGGCAACGGCGCCAAAAATTGACATGGCGGAAATTAACCAATTAAGAAATTAATAGAAGAAATACGTTGCAAGTACAGTTCTTAACCAGCAAAAATCCGCTTATCAACTTAGAAGGGTTGTCACAAATTTAGAATAAAAATACTGGGAGTAGGAATCCCAGATCGTCTCCCAACGAGCTGACAAAAGAGTGCTATTTTATTAGTCAGGAGTTTTCCAAGAATTTTTAAGAGTTGTAGAACAGAAAAGTAAATGATTGTAAATTGAGGACAATGAAAACTAACGAGAGAATTTATTCAATTAAATAAAAGCCTTGAACGGGGGTAGATTAATTGGAAGTTCTATCCTTGTTGGTTTTTTTCCAAGTGGGATAGCAAAAAGTTGTTGTTCTACTTAGTCATCCCTTACTAAATAAAGGAAAGTCAAGCAACCAACTAATCAACTCTGAATCTCAAGTCCTAATCCTCTCCGTAGGAAGGATTAGAGTTAGAGACTAGAGATTTAGCCAACAACTTCCAATTTAACTAATCACTTGAGCATTCCAACTCTAGGGTCTCCTTTTAATCAACCCCCAAGTCAAGTTGGGAGTCTACTCCATTGACATGAAAATTAAAAAGGGAGTAAAAGGAAGACATGATAAACAATAACTAAAAATTAATTAAAAGTAAAAATAGTTCTTTGCATTAATAAATTCCAAAATGCAACATACGTATCTGAACAGCGTCAATAAGTAATCAAAAGAGTAAAGGAATAAGAAAGCGAACTAAAATTATGGAAACTTCAACGGAGGTAATGACTCTTATCAATATCAAAAGCAAAAGCATAAAACTCTAGAACTATGAATGTAAAGGAAACCTAGAAGAAGTCGTAATTTCTCTCAAAGATTTCAAACTAAAAACTAAAATTATTCGTAATGTCAATGTCCGTTGAGTCTCTGCTTGTCCCCTGGCTCTAGTCTGTGTTTCTGGGCTGAAAACTAGGTCCAAGCTTGGCCCAAAATCACCCCCAGCATTTTCTGCGATTTCTGCATGTCACACATGTCACGCGTACACGTCAGGCATGCGTACGCGTCGCTTGTCATCTTTACGTGTCACGCGTACGCGTCAGGCACACGCACGCGTCATCGTGAAAACTCCAATTCACCCGTACGCGTCAGGTACGCGCACGCGTGAGGCATGCGTGCGCGTCGATGCTCGCTGGTTGTCTCCTTTATTTCTTGTGTTCCTTCCATTTTTGCAAGCTTCCTCTCCATCCTCTAAGCCATTCCTGCCCTATTAAGCCTGAAAACACTTAACGCACAGATCACAGCATCGAATGGTATAAAGAGGAATTAAAATACACAAATTAAAGGCTTAGGAAGCAAGTTTTTAACCATAGAATAAAACTAGGAAGGAATTGTAAAACCATGCAATTTGTATGAATAAGTGTGCAAAGACTTGATAAAAACCACTCAATTGAACACAAGATAAACCATTAAATAGTGGTTTATCACACCTCCACCTTAGCCTTGTCCACCTCTATGCCTCTTTTTAAGATCTTTTGACCAAGAACTACCCCTTCTGTGACTATGAAATGGCATTTCTCCCAATTTAAAACAAGGTTAGTTTCTTAGCATCTCTTTAGCACCAAGGCCAAGTGGTGTAAGCAGTTAGAATATGAATCACCAAAGACAGAAAAGTTATCCATAAACACCTCAATGAATCTTTCAATCATGTCTGAAAATATAGAGAGCATGCACCTTTGGAATGTTGCAGGTGCATTGCACAATCCAAAGGGCATTCTCATATAAGCAAAAACACCATAGGGACAGGTAAATGAGGTCTTTTCTTGGTCCTTGGGGTCTACAACTATTTGGTTGTAACCAGAGTAACCGTCCAAGAAGCAATAATATTCGTGTCCCGCAAGTCTTTCCAGCATCTGATCCATGAAAGGTAGGGGGAAGTGGTCTTTCCTGGTGGCTTCATTAAGCTTCCTATAATCAATGCACATGCGCCAGCCAGTCACTGTTCTTGTAGGTATCAGCTCATTCTTCTCATTTGGTACAACAGTGATCCCTCCTTTCTTTAGAACTACTTGCACTGGGCTTACCCAAGGGCTGTCTGAGATAGGGTAAATCACCCCAGCTTGCCACAGTTTCAACACCTCTTTTTGGACTACTTCATTCATGGTTGGGTTTAGCCTTCTTTGCTGCTGTCTTGAGGGCTTGGCTCCTTCTTCAAGTAGGATTTTGTGCATGCACATTGAAGGACTAATTCCCTTCAAGTCTGCAAGTGTCCATCCTATAGAATCTTTATGCTATTTCAGCACTTGGAGAAGGTCCTCTTCTTGTTCCTCACTCAAGCTTGAATTGATAATTACTGGGTAAGTGTCATAGTCACCCAAGTAAGCATACTTCAAGCTTGGAGGCAGGGTCTTCAGCTCTAATTTTGGTGCCTCTACTTCCTTCTTGTCAGCGTGGTTCAGTATGATTGACTTCTTCATGGTTTCTTGTGGTAATTCTCCACTTTCTGCTTGTTGCTCCAGCTCCATGATCTCTTCACATTGTTCTTCCTCCAACACTCTTTGAAATATCTTTTCTATGGTATCTACCATCATGCACTCTCCTATGGATTCTTTGGGATAACTTATTGCTTTGAATACATTAAAGACCATCTTCTCTTCATGTAATCTCAAGACTAGCTCCCCTTTTTGGACATCAATAATGGCTCCAGCAGTAGCTAGGAATGGCCTTCCTATGATGATAGATGTGTTGGCTTCTTCTTCTATTTCCAGCACAACAAAGTCAGCTGGGAAAATAAACTCTCCCACTTTCACCAGCAAATTCTCCGCTACCCCATGAGGAGATTTAAATGTTCTGTCAGCCAATTGGAGTGCTGATGCGGGCAGAAATTAGCGAATTAAAAATTGTTAAAATATATACGTTGCAAGTATAGTTCTTAACTCGCCAAAAATCCGCCTTATCAATTTAGAAGAGTGTCACAGAAAATAAAATTAAAATACTGGGAGTATGAGTCCCAGGTCGTCTCCCAATGAGTTGTAGGAAAGGGTGCTATTTTATTAATCAGAATGTTTTCAAAAATGTTTGATTGAATGGCAGAAAATTAAATTGGAGAATTTATATAAATTTTAAAAAAAACCTTGACTGGGAGTTGATTACATGGAAGCCCTATTCTTGATGGAATACTCTCAAGATTAATTGACAATTGAGAATTACTACATCTAGTTATCCTTTACTAAGTAAGGGGAGGTCAAACAAGTTGGAATGCTGTTCTATCCACAATTTCCAGTCCACTCTTGGGAGGATTGGTGTTAGGAACTAGAGAGCAAGCTAACAATAAACTCAATTACAACCTTTCTCTTGAACATTCCGCTCAAGGGTTCCTTTCAATCAACTCCCCATCAAGTTAGGGAACTACTCACTCATTGTAAATGTAAAATTCATAGCATCAACATAGGAATTAAAGAAAGACATGATAAGTAATGATGAAAAGATTAATTAAAAGCAAAAGTAATTCTTATATTAATAAAAGCTAAAATAATCCAATCGTAAAATCAAATAAAATTAAGGAATATGGGAGAGAAAGAGACAAGTGAAGAGAACGAACTAGAATGTCGAAGTCTTGATGAGGCAAATAACTCTTCTCAATATCCCAATGCAAAACAATGAAAATAACATATCCTAAAAACTATGAATGTGTAGAGAGAAAACCTAGAGGAGGAGTAAAACTAGATCTAAAAACTAAAACTATGTGGAATGAATGTCGTTCCTAGTTTTTGCATGTTCTCTGGCTCTAGTCTGCTGTTCTGGGCCGAAAACTGGGTCAAAATGGGGCCCAAAATCGCCCCCAGCGAATTCTGCAGATTATGCAGATCGTGCACGTCACGTGATCGCGTCGCTCATGCGGACGCGTCATTCGCGTTTCTGCTTTGCCACGCGGACGCGTCGTCCATGCGGCCGCATCGCTGCAAATTGCTTTCTTCCGCGTGGTCGCGTCATCCATGCGGCCGCGTCACTTCTCGCTAGTCATCTCCTCAATTTCTTGTGTTCCTTCCATTTTTGCTGGCTTCCCCTCCAATCTCCAACTCATTCTTGCCCTATAAAGCCTGAAACACTTAACACACAGATCACGGCATCGAATGGAATAAGGGAGAAATAAAATACATAATTAAAAGTCTCTAGGAAGCAAGTTTTCAACCATTAAACATCTTTAGGAAGGAAATATAAATGCATGCTTATTTAATGAATAAGTGGACAAAGATCATGATAAAACCACACAAATAAAACACAATATAAACCATGAAATAGTGGTTTATCAACCTTCCCACACTTAAACATTAGCATGTCCTCATACTTAATTGAAGGAGATAAAATAAATGAGTAAGAACATGTAATACCTATGAAATGTAATGCAATGCCAACTATATATATGAATGCAACTACATGATTCTTGTCCACTTGATCAATAGTAAATAAGTTCTTCAAAACAATTATAATTCAAATTCCACTAATTCAATTCTCATAAAGTAAGAGCGGGTAAAAATGCAAGAAGATAGCTCATGAAAGCAGGGAACATAGAAATTCAAGCATGGAACCCTCACTGATGGTGTATGTACACTCTAGTCTCTCTAGTGTATAGGGTAATCACTCTATCCTTCTCTAATCATGCTTTCTAATTTTTGTTCTTCTCCTAACCAATCAACAATATTTAACATACCAATGCAAACATCATGAGGTCTTTTCAAGGTTGTAACGGGGCCAAGGTAAGGGTAAGGATGCATATATAGCTAAGTAAGCTTATAATTTGAATCTTTAATTAACCCAAGCTTTAACATAACCTATATACATACTCTAATATAACTTTAGAATTCACACCTAGCTACCCAGAAATTTCCTTTCACTTTCCATACTCATGTTTCAACTCTTATTTTAATTTTTATCATACATGCATTGACTTTTGAATTCTTAAATTGGGGTAATTTTGTCCCCTTATTTATTTATTAGATATTTTTGGATTTTTTTAAACATAGAAACATAAGAATAAACATAGCTTATCAATGCACATAGATTTTTGATTCTTATAGTTTCACATGAGTAGGTATCCAAATTCGCAGTATATTATCCTCATTCCCTTATTATTCTTTTGTTCCCACAATTTCCCAAATTTAAATAACACACACACTTCTATCTTAAGCTAACCAAAGATTCAAATTGGGATGTATAATTGTTTTTCTGCTTAAGGCTAGTAATGTGGTAAAATATAGAACAAATGGGATTTAAAGGCTCAAAGTGGTTAACAAAGGTAATTAAAAGGGTAGGCTTAATTTGGATAAGTAAGCTAAACAAATAATGGCCTCAATCATATGCAAGCATATAAATATAATAAACATTGGACATATAAGATGAAACAAAATATAGATTACAATCATAGAGAAGTAAACACACAAGAATAAAATAATTATGGTTAAATAATGTAACCATTCATAAAGGCTCAAATCTCACAGGTTGTGTGTTCTTTAGCTCAAAAATCATGTTCCAATTACAACTTCAAGCAATTTTAACCTAAAAATTTTTTTTTAATTAAAATTAGTGAAATTTTGTTCCAAAGATAGAGTCTTAGAAGAAACTTATTGTCTTTTCAATCAAGCAGAACATGCATGCAACTAACCTATTACTATGCAATTTATCCTATTCTATAAAAGAAAAATCTAACTAAATATCCTAATTTATTGGTGTACAGAAAAGAAATTACCTCCGGAAGTCAGGTACTGACCGACCTCCCCATACTTAAGGATTTGCACCGTCCTCGGTGCCATCTGTCAGGAACAGGGGTGGGCTGGTTGCAGTATCTCCATAGTTGGGACCATCATGGCTCCCTGTGCTGGTAAAAGAATTGGATTCCGAGGTGTCTGAGTCCTTGAAGTGTCCCTTGAGTAGCTCCTTGAGGTGTTTGAATCGGTGCTCGTTACGGCGCTCTCTTAACTTCGCTTTCTGTTCTTGCCGATCCAATCTTATGATTATCTGCTGGAGCAGTTCATCAGTTGTAGGTGCTTGTAGTGTTGAAGAAGGAATATCTTCAACTGGAGTAGTAGGAAAGCTTGTAGTGGCTGCTGAAAGTCTGAGGTATTTCCCATTGGGGACATACTGATCATCTCGTGGAAGCATGGCTTTGGTGTCTCCAGCTCTGTAGGAAACTCCGGCTGTTGAGACAAGATCTGAGACCAAGGCGGAAAAAGGTAAGTTGCCCCGCAATTTGTACGTGTCCCATGTCATTCCGGATATGTCTTGGTAGATTCAAAGGCTGGTCTGTAAGGATGCACCATAGTAGAACGGCCATGTCCGCAGTGAAGGAGGACTCGTAAGGGCTCAGAAAAACATAATGGGACATGATCTGTGCCCATACGCGAGCCTCCAATGTAAGTGCTGAAGCCGAAACTCCCTTAGGGCGGGTACGATGGTATCCGTAGATCCATCGGCTGCCAGGTAGTGCGATAACTCTGAGAACAGTGTCCCAGTCAAATTAGTACATCTGGCGCTTGAGTGCGGCTTCTTGAAAGGCGTCCAATCCTTCTGGAATAGGGGGAAGACTTAGAGCTCTTTGAATGGCCTCTTCTGTAATGGGGACTTGCTTCTGACAAACAAAGACAGACTGCAGAGTTGGCAGGTGGAAGTTGGAGTAGAACTCGACTACCCAAGAAAGATTGACCTGCCTTGGCTGTCTCTGTAGGAAATCCCATTGTCTTCGGGCAATTTGCGGCTCAACAAAGGTAGCAATATTGGGTGGGAGGAGAAGAAGGTATTCATTGTTGTAATTCCTTTCTGCCAGAATGGGGAACATCTGCTCACAGTAGCGATTGGAGAATTGTGCAGTGTCCTTTGCTGGAAAGGCTCTTTCTTTATCATCAACCTTTATTATCCTCTTAATCTTCTTTGTTGAGGGCTTGACTGCAGTGGAATATGGTTCTGCCACTAATGCTCTTTTTGTTCCTCTTCTTGCTGGTTGTTTGGGAGTAGCTTTCTCCTTTCCTTTCTTGGTGGCCATCCTGAAAAAGGGAAAAGAAAGTAAATTAAATTTAAAGGGTAAAGCAAGGAAGAGGGTGGTGTAAGTGATAATCAATGCACAATAAAGACGAATGGTGTTAACACATGGTCCGGATTACATGTGAAAAGCTCATCAATGAAAATATAGCAAGTGCAGGTGGTACAATGGAATGCAAGAGGTTTATTGGCATGCAGGCAAAGGCATGAGTAGCATAGATCAAGCATTGAATATCCAATTGAAATATGTTATTATTCGTAACAAATTATCATGTTTGTATTGACAATTAAATTCAATTAATAAAATAGTGAAAGGATTTTGTGAAATGCAAGCATTGAATATTAGGGTAGAATAATGTAGAGAAGTTCATAATACCATATGGGCTTTTTCACAAACACATAGCATGCATGTAGAATAAGTTCTTGAAAATAAGAATATGAGCATGCAAGTAATCCCTTAAAATAATATATAATTGTCAAACAAATTTATAACAATCCACAAGCATATAATTACAAATAATGATCATATAAATTGATAACACCAAGTAAAAAGGAAAAAGAAAGAAAAAGAAAATAAGAACAATGAAGGTAAAAAGAAAAGAAAAGAAGATAACATGTAAAAATAAGAAGAATAATAGAAAAGTGAGGAGGGAAGAAGAGAAATAACCTTGTTAATGGGGGTGAGAGAAAGTAAAAAGTGAGAAAGGAGGAAGAAGGAGGAAGGTAGGAAGAAGAAATAAGGGGGAAAAGAGAAAATAGGATTTGGGGAGAAAAAAGATAGGATATTTGGCAAAATTAGGAAAACTGTGCGCCGCAAGCGACGAGATCGCGTGGGGCACGCAGTCGCGCGACTTGCGCTTAAGGTGATTGACGCGGTCGCGTGACCCAGTTTGTGCCATTGGCGCGAGGGTCGCCTCGCACTCGCACAACTCTCTGTTCAAAATCATTAAATGCCAAATTTTGGGTGACGCGATCGCATGGGGCATGCGATCGCGTGAGTGGGCTATTTTTGGGATACGACGCGGCCGCGTGGGGCATGCGGTAGTGTGAGGTGGACTGCGCGTCCAGCGCCAGTCCAGCACCACTCTAGCACAACTTTCAGCTGTGCACCATTATTACGCCGAAATCCTTGTCACGCGGCCGCGTGGGGCACGCGGTCGCGTGGGAGGCCATTATTTCCATATGACGCGGTCGCATTGGATGATTTGTGCCATTGGCATGCCTCCAGCCATACTCTCGCGTGACTCTCTGTTCGTTTTTATTTTTCCCCCAACTCCTTGCGACGCGGATGCGTCACTGAGTCGGTCGCGTCGTGTGGAAAAAATTTTTTTTTAATCAAAAGCCAAAGTATGTGAATGCAGATGCAAGAAATATACTAATAAAGAGAAGAGTTATTGAATAAGGAAACTAAAAATAAAGAAAAGAACGATCATACCATGGTGGGTTGTATCCCACCTAGCACTTTGCTTTAACGTCCGTAAGTTGGACGCTCCACTAGCTCAGTCTTCGGCTATGTGGGGGTCTTCCAAGTGGAAGATCTCGAGTTCCTTGTCTTTCTTTCGCTTCTCACCATGGTACAGCTTTAAGCGATGTCCATTAACTTTGATAAGTTCAGAGCTCGAAGGATGGCTAAGGTGATAAACTCCGTACAGTTCGGCCTTCTCTACTCTGTATGGACCTTCCCATCTCGATCTCAACTTGCCTGGCATGAGCCTCAGTCGAGATTTGTAAAGGAGGACTGAGTCCCCAGGTTGGAACTCTTTCCTCTTGATGTGCTAATCATGTACAACCTTCATCTTCTCCTTGTATAGTCTTGAATTCTCATAAGCTTCTAGGCGAAGGCTTTCCAGTTCTTGCAGTTGCAACTTCCTTTCATCTCCGGCTCCTTCAATTCCCATATTGCATTCCTTTACTGCCCAAAAGGCTTTGTGCTCTATTTCAACAGGGAGATGACAAGCTTTTCCATAAACTAAGCGGAAAGGAGTCATCCCAATGGGTGTTTTGTATGCTGTTCTGTATGCCCAGAGTGCATCTTGTAGCCTGGTGCTCCAGTCTCTTCTATGAGGCTTTACTATCTTCTGCAAGATACGCTTCATCTCTCTAATTGACACCTCGGCTTGCCCATTAGTTTAGGAATGGTAAGCTGTTGCAACTTTATGAATTATCCCATGCTTCTTCATCAATCCTGTTAGTCTCCTGTTACAAAAATGGGTGCCTTGATCGCTCACGATTGCTCGTGGTGATCCAAAGCGACAAATAATATGGTTTCTCACAAAGGAAACAACAGTGTTAGCATCATCAGTGCGGGTAGGAATTGCTTCCACCCACTTAGAAACGTAATCCACAGCTAACAAAACATAAAAATAACCATTAGAATTTGGAAATGGACCCATGAAGTCAATGCCCCAAACATAAAAAATTTCACAGAAAAGCATAATTTGCTAAGGCATCTCATCCTTCCTGGATATATTACCAAATTTCTGGCATGGGAAACAGGATCTACAAAATTCAGCGGCGTCTCTAAAAAGAGTAGGCCACCAGAATCCACAGTCTAAGATTTTTCTGGCAGTTCTTTGAGGGCCAAAATGTCCTCCACTCTCAGATGAGTGACAGGCCTCTAAGATGGACTGGAATTCTGATTGAGGCACACATCGTCTAATTACCTGGTCAGCGCCACATCTCCATAAATATGGGTCATCCCATATATAGTATTTAGACTCGCTTTTCAGCTTGTCTCTTTGATGCTTAGAAAAGTTTGGAGGAAAGGTACGGCTAACTAAATAATTAGCTACAGGTGCATACCAAGGAACTATCTCAGATACTGCTTGCAGGTTATCAAATGGAAAATTATCAGCTATAGGAGTGGGATCATCTGTAATGTGCTCAAGGCGACTCAAGTGGTCTGCCACTAAATTCTGGTTACCACTCCTATCCTTAATTTCTAAATCAAATTCTTGTAATAGCAGTATCCAACGTATAAGCCTTGGTTTAGACTCCTTTTTATATAATAGATACTTTAGAGCTGCGTGGTCTGAATACACTACTACCTTCTTACCAAGTAAATAGGCTCGGAATTTATCCAGAGCGAAAACAATAGCAAGAAGCTCTTTCTCAGTAGTAGTATAATTAGACTGAGCAGCATCTAAAGTTTTAGACGCATAAGCAATAACAAAAGGGTCCTTACCTTCACGCTGAGCCAGTGCTGCTCCTACTGCATGGTTGGAAGCATCACACATAATCTCAAATGGTTGGCTCCAGTCTGGTCCTCTTACAATTGGGGCTTGAGTCAGTGCGGTCTTCAGCTTATCAAACGCTTGTTTGCAATTTTCACTGAACTCGAACTCAATGTCTTTCTGCAGTAATCTGGATAAGGGAAGTGCTACCTTACTGAAGTCCTTTATGAATCTCCTGTAAAAACCTGCATGGCCAAGGAAAAAACGGACTTCCCTCACAGAAGAGGGGTAAGGTAAAGTAGAAATAACATCCACCTTTGCTGGGTCTACAGAAATGCCAGTATTAGACACAACATGTCCTAGTACAATTCCTTGTTTAACCATAAAGTGACATTTTTCAAAATTTAGCACAAGGTTTGTATTGACACATCTATCCAATACTCTAGATAATCCATCTAAGCAAAGGCTAAAAGAATCGCCGTATACACTAAAATCATCCATAAAGACTTCCATACAGTCCTCAATAAGATTAGAGAAAAGACTCATCATGCACCTTTAGAAAGTAGCTGGTGCATTGCACAAGCCAAAGGGTATTCTCTTGTAAGAATAAGTCCCAAAAAGACATGTAAAAGTGGTCTTTTCCTGATCCTTAGGAGATATATGAATCTGGAAATACTACACCACACATGCTCCTAAAGGCATAATACACTGCACCATAGGCACCATAATCTTTAAAGCTCTGTGTGACCTTGGTTCAGGAATAAACCTCATGCCCCTCTCTGTAATAGAGAAACTGGGAATCTATGGGGTGCAAGCTGCTAAAATCTCACTAGAGATGGCAGACAGCTCAAGAAGACAGGCTTATGGACAAGTAGAAGATTTATTAGTAAAGGTTGAGGGCCTTTACATACCTACTGATTTCATAGTCCTAGATACTGGAAAGGAAGAGGATGAATCCATCATCCTAGGAAGACCTTTCCTGGCCACAGCAAGAGCTGTGATTGATGTTGACAGAGGTGAAATAGTCCTTCAATGGAATGAGAACCCCCTTGTATTCAAAACTCAAGGATCTCCCTCTGCAACCATGGAGAGGAAGCAGGAAAAGCTTCTCTCCAAGCAGAATCAACCAGAGCCCCCACAGTCAAACTCTAAGTTTGGTGTTGGGAGGCCACAACCAAACTCTAAGTTTGGTGTTGAACTCCCATATCCAAACTCTAAGTTTGGTGTTGGAGAGTCTCAACAAAGCTCTGCACATCTGTGAGGCTCCATGAGAGCCCACTGTCAAGCTATTGACATTAAAGAAGCGCTTGTTGGGAGGCAACCCAATGTTTATCTAATTCTTATTTTTATTGTTTTCTTAGGTTCATGATCATGTGGAGTCACAAAATAAATATAAAAATTGAAAACGGAATCAAAAAAACAGCAGAAGAAAAATCACACCCTGGAGGAGCATCTGCCTGGCGTTCAAACGTCAGAACAGAGCATAGTTCTGGCGCTGAACGCCCAGAACAAGCATAGTTCTGGCGTTCAACGCCAGAAATGGCAGCAAATGGGCGTTGAACGCCCAAAATGGGCACCAACCTGGCGCTGAACGCCCAGAGTTGTGTGCAAAGGCATTTTGCATGCCTAAATTGGTGCAGGGATGTAAATGCCTTGACACCTCAAGATCTGTGGCCCTCACAGGATCACCTCAGGATCTGTGGACCCCACAGGATCCCCACCTACCTTCACTCACTCTCTTCTCTCTTCTCAATCATCCTCTATTCCCAATAAACACTCATCCCTTCTGTCTTCCATTTACCACTTACACCCATAAACCCACTTACCTTCAAAAATTCAACATCTCTTCCCCACTCAATCCCACCCATATGGCCGAATACACATCTCCCTCCATCTCCTCCATATCTTCTTCTTATTCTTCTATTCTTTCTTCTTTTGCTCGAGGGTGAGCAACATTCTAAGTTTGGTGTGGTAAAAAGCATAACTTTTTTGTTTTTTTCATAACCATTGATGGCACCTAAGGCCAGAGAAGCCTCTAGAAAGAGGAAAGGGAAGACAAAAGCTTCCATCAAGGGTCTATAGCTCAGTGGTAGAACATTTGACTGCAAATCAAGAGATCCCTGAGATACCTCAGGGGATACATTTTCTTCCACACAATTATTGGAAGCAACTAAGGGTGGAACATCAAAGAGCACTCCATCATCCTTCATGAAATCAGAGAAGATCTAAAAGCAATGAAGGAGGAGCAACAAAGACAAGGAAGAGACATAGAAGAGCTCAAAAACATCACTAAGGTGGACTCATTCCTTGTTCTTACTTTCTCTGTTTTTCGTTTTCTATGTTATGTGCTTATCTGTGTTTGTGTCTTCATTACATGATCATTAGTAGTAGTAACTATGTCTTAAAGTTATGAATGTCCTATGAATCCATCACCTCTCTTAAATAAAAACTGTTTTAATTCAAAAGAACAAGAAGTACATGAGTTTTGAATTTATCCTTGAGCTTAGCTTAATTATATCGATGTGGTGACAATGCTTCTTGTTTTCTGAATGTATGCTTGAACAGTGCATATGTCTTTTGAAGTTGTTGTTTAAGAATGTTAAATATGTTGGCTCTTGGAAGAATGATGACTAGGAGACATGTTATTTGATAATCTGAAAAATCATAAAAATGATTCTTGAAGCAAGAAAAAGCAGCAAAGAACAAAGCTTGCAGAAAAAAAAAATAATAATAATAGGCGAAAAAAAAATAGAGAAAGAAAAAGCAAGCAGAAAAAGCCAAAGCTCTTAAAACCAAGAGGCAAGAGCAAAAAAGCCAATAACCCTTAAAACCAAAAGGCAAGGGCAAATAAAAAGGATCCCAAGGCTTTGAGCATCAGTGGATAGGAGGGCCTAAAGGAATAAAATCCTGGTCTAAGCGGCTAAACCAAGCTGTCCCTAACCATGTGCTTGTGGCGTGTAGGTGTCAAGTGAAAACTTGAGACTGAGCGGTTAAAGTCAAGGTCCAAAGCAAAAACAAAGAGTGTGCTTAAGAACCCTGGACACCTCTAATTGGGGACTTTAGCAAAGCTGAGTCACAATCTGAAAAGGTTCACCCAATTATGTGTCTGTGGCATTTATGTATCCGGTGGTAATACTGGAAAACAAAGTGCTTAGGGCCACGGCCAAGACTCATAAAGAAGCTGTGTTCAAGAATCATCATACTGAACAAGGAGAGTCAATAACACTATTCGAAATCTGAAGTTCCTATAGATGCCAATCATTCTAAACCTCAATGGATAAAGTGAGATGCCAAAACTATTCAAGAGGCAAAAAGCTATAAGTCCCGCTCATTTGATTGGAGCTATGTTTCATTGATAGTTTGGAATTTATAGTATATTCTCTTCTCTTTATCCTATTTGATTTTCAGTTGCTTGGGGACAAGCAACAATTTAAGTTTGGTGTTGTGATGAGCGGATAATTTATACGCTTTTTGGCATTGTTTTTAGTATGTTTTTAGTAGGATCTAGTTACTTTTAGGGATGTTTTCATTAGTTTTTATGTTAAATTCACATTTCTGGACTTTACTATGAGTTTGTGTGTTTTTCTGTAATTTCAGGTATTTTCTGGCTGAAATTGAGGGACTTGAGCAAAAATCAGATTCAGAGGTTGAAGAAGGACTGCTGATGCTGTTGGATTCTGACCTCCCTGCACTCAAAGTAGATTTTCTGGAGCTACAGAACTCGAAATGGCGCACTTCCAATTGCGTTGGAAAGTAGACATCCAGGGCTTTCCAGAAATATATAATAGTCCATACTTTGGCCAAGAATTGACGATGTAAACTGGCGTTCAACGCCAGCCTTCTGCCCAAATCTGGCGTCCAGCGCCAGAAAAGGATCCAAAACCAGAGTTGAACGCCCAAACTGGCACAAAAACTGGCGTTCAACTCCACAAATGGCCTCTGCACGTGCAACACTTAAGCTCAGCCCAAACACACACCAAGTGGGCCCCGGAAGTGGATTTATGCATCAATTACTTACTCATGTAAACCCTAGTAGCTAGTTTATTATAAATAGGACCTCTTACTATTGTATTTGACATCTTTGGATTACCTTATGATCCTTTGATCACGTTTTGGGGGCTGGCCATCTCGGCCATGCCTGGACCTTCACTTATGTATTCTCAACGGTAGAGTTTCTACACTCCATAGATTAAGGTGTGGAGCTCTGCTGTTCCTCAAAGATTAATGAAAGTACTACTGTTTTCTATTCAATTCATCTTATTTCGCTTCTAAGATATCCATTCGCACCCAAGAACGTGATGAAGGTGATGATTATGTGTGACGCTCATCATCCTTTTCCCTTATGAACGCGTGCCTGACAAACACTTCTGTTCTACATGAATTAAGCTAGAATGAGTATCTCTTAGATCTCCTAAACAGAATCTTCGTGGCGTAAGCTAGAATGATGGCGGCATTCAAGAGAATCCGGAAAGTCTAAACCTTGTCTATGGTATTCCGAGTAGGATTCAATGATTGAATGACTGTGACGAGCTTCAAACTCGCGAGTGCTGGGCGTTAATGACAGACGCAAAAGGAGGGTGAATCCTATTCCAGCATGATCGGGAACCGACAGATGAATAGCCGTGCCATGACAGGGTGCATGAGCATATTATTCACTGAGAGGAGGGGATGTAGCCACTGACAACGGTGATGCCCTTGCATAAAGCCAGCCATGGAAAGGAGTAAGACTGATTGGATGAAGATAGCAGGAAAGCAGAGGTTCAGAGGAACGAAAAGCATCTCCATTCGCTTATCTGAAATTCCTACCAATGAATTACATAAGTACCTCTATCCCTATTCTTTTATTTATTATTCGAAAACACCATTATCACTTTATATCTGCCTGACTGAGATTTACAAGGTGACCATAGCTTGCTTCGTACCAACAATCTCCGTGGGATTCGACCCTTACTCACGTAAGGTATTACTTGGACGACCCAGTGCACTTGCTGGTTAGTTGTATCGAAGTTGTGACAATTATGAATTAAGATCAAAGCACCAAGCTTTGGAGCCATTACCAGGGATTGTTCGAGCCTGGACATCACAATTTCGTGCACCAATAGTAAATCCTATCCCAGTATGATCGAGAACCGACAGATGATTAGCCATGCAGTGACAGTGCATTGGACCATTTTCACAGAGAGGATGGGATGTAGCCATTGACAACGGTGATGCCCTACATAAAGCTTGCCATGGAAAGGAATAGGAAAGGTTGGATGAAGACAGCAGGAAAGCAGAGGTTCAGAGGAACAAAAGCATATCTACACGCTTATCTGAAACTCTCACCAATGAATTACATAAGTATCTCTATCCTATTTTAATTATCTTTTAGTATACTATAATCTCTTAATACATTTGAATCCGCCTGATTGAGATTTACAACGTGACCATAGCTTGCTTCAAGCCGACAATCTCTGTGGGATCGACCCTTACTCACGTAAGGTTTATTACTTAGACGACCCAGTGCACTTGCTGGTGAGTTGTGCGAAGTTGTGACAAAAAATTAAGATTATGAACGTGCGTATAAAGTTTTCAGCACCGTTACCATGGAATGGAACCGTCACGATTTCTATGCACCAAGTTTTTGGTGCCGTTGCCGGGGATTGTTCGAGTTTGGACAACTGACGGTTCATCTTGTTGCTCAGATTAGGTAATTTTATTTTAATTTTAAGCTCTTTATTTCTTATTTTCGAAAAATAAAAAAAAAATTATAAAATCATAAAATCAAAAATATTTTTTGTGTTTCTTGTTTGAGTTTAGAGTCAAGTTTTAAGTTTGGTGTTAATTGCATCTTTTTAATTATTTTCGAAAATTTCATGCATTGCATTCTTCATGATCTTCAAGTTGTTCTTGGCCAGTCTTCTTGTTTGATCTTCATATTTTCTTGTTTTGTGTCTTTTCTTGTTTTTCATATGCATTCTTGAAACATTAATGTCTAAAGAATAAAAATTTTTTAAGTTTGGTGTCTTGCATGTTTTCTTTTCTTGAAAATTTTTCAAAAATAAGTTCTTGGTGTTCATCTTGACATTCAAAGTGTTCTTGGTGTTCATCTTGACATTCATAGTGTTCTTGCATGCATCACATGTTTTGATCCAAGATTTTCATGCATTGAGTCTTTTTTATGTTTTTCTCTTTCTTGATTAAAATTCAAAAATTAAAAAAATATCTTTCCCTTTTTCACTCATAAATTTTCGAAAATTTGAGTTGAGTTTTTCAAAACTTTTTAAAATTTAGTTGTTTCTTATGAGTCAAATCAAATTTTTAATTTAAAAATCTTATCTTTTTCAAATCTTTTTCAAAAATCAAATCTTTTTCATTTTTCTTCCATAATTTTCGAAAATTCCAAAATGATTTTCAAAAATCTTTTTCTTATTTTGTTTCATAATTTCAAATATTTACTAACAATTAATGTGATTGATTCAAAAAAATATTAAGTTTGTTACTTGCCTAGTAAGAAAGGTTCAATCTTTAAACTCTAGAATCATATCTTTTTAGTTTCTTGTTAGTCAAGTAATCAACTTTAATTTTCAAAATCAAATCTTTTTTAATTTCTTTTTCAAATCTTTTTCAAATTAAATTTCAATCTCATCTTTTTCAAAATTTAATTTCAAAATCTTTTCTAACTTTTTATCTTTTCAAATTTGATTTTCAAATCTTTTTCAATTAACCACTTTACTTTTTGTTTCAATCATATCTTTTTCAAAATTACCTAACTAATTTTCTCTCTCTAATTTTTGAAAATCCCTTCCCCCTTTTTCAAATTTCTTTTTTTTAATTAACTAATTGTTTTAAATTTTAATTTAATTTGATTTCAATTTTAATTTTCAAAATTTAAATTTTATGTTTAATTTAATTAATTTTCGAAATTCCCTCTCTCTCATCTCCTTCTAATTATTTATTTATTTAGTAACACTTCTCTTCATCTCAAAATTCGAACCCTTTCTTCCTCTTGGTGTTCGAATTTCTCTTCTTCTCTTCTTCTATTCTTATACTCACATACAGGAATCTCTATACTGTGACATAGAGGATTCCATATTTTCTTTTCTGTTTTCTTCCTTTTCATATGAGCAGGAACAAGGATAAGAACATTCTTGTTGAAGCTGATCCTGAACATGAAAGGACTCTAAAGAGGAAGCTAAGGGAAGCCAAAGCACAACTCTGGAGAAAATCTGACAGAAATTTTTGAAAAAGAAGAAAACATGGCCGAAAATAATAACAATGCAAGGAAGATGCTTGGTGACTTTACTGCACCAAATTCCAATTTACATGGAAGAAGCATCTCAATCCCTGCCATTGGAGCAAACAACTTTGAGCTTAAAGCTCAATTAGTTTCTCTGATGCAACAGAACTGCAAGTTTCACGGACTTCCATCAGAAGATCCTTTTCAGTTCTTAACTGAATTCTTGCAGATCTGTGATACTGTTAAGACCAATGGAGTTGATCCCGAGGTCTACAGGCTTATGCTTTTCCCATTTGCTGTAAGAGACAGAGTTAGAATATGGTTGGACTCTCAACCCAAGGATAGCCTGAACTCTTGGGATAAGCTGGTCACGGCTTTCTTAGGCAAGTTCTTTCCTCCTCAAAAGCTTAGCAAGCTTAAAGTGGATGTTCAAACCTTTAGACAGAAAGAAGGAGAATCCCTCTATGAAGCTTGGGAGAGATACAAGGAACTGACCAAAAAGTGTCCTTCTGACATGCTTTCAGAATGGACCATCCTGAATATATTCTATGATGGTCTTTCTGAATTATCTAAAATTTCATTGGACCATTCTGCAGGTGGATCCATTCACCTAAAGAAAACGCCTATAGAAGCTCAAGAACTCATTGACATGGTTGCAAATAACCAGTTCATGTATACTTCTGAAACGAATCCTGTGAGTAATGGGACGCCTATGAAGGGAGTTCTTGAAATTGATACTCTGAATGTCATATTGGCTCAGAATAAAATATTGACTCAGCAAGTCAATATGATTTCTCAGAGTCTTAATGGATTGAAGGAATCATCCAACAGTACTAAAGAGGCCTCTTCTGAAGAAGAAGCTTATGATCCTGAGAACCCTGCAATAGCAGAGGTGAATTACATGGGTGAACCCTATGGAAACACCTATAACCCCTCATCGAGAAATCATCCAAATTTCTCATGGAAGGATCAACAAAGCCTCAACAAGGATTTAACAATGGTGGAAGAAACAGGTTCAGCAACAGCAAGCCTCTTCCATCATCCACTCAGCAAAAGACAGAGAGTTCTGAGCAGAATCCATCTAGCTTAGCAAACATAGTCTCTGATCTATCTAAGGCCACTTTAAGTTTCATGAATGAAACAAGGTCCTCCATTAGGAAATTGGAGGCACAAGTGGGCCAGCTGAGTAAAAGGGTCACTGAAACCCCTCCTAGTACTCTCTCCAGCAATACAGAAGAGAATCCAAAAAGAGAGTGCAAGGTCATTGAATTAACCATCAATAAGGAGTTTCCCTCTGAGGAACCAAAGGAATCTGAGGCTCATCTAGAGACCATAGAGATTCCTCTGAACCTCCTTATGCCATTCATGAGCTCTGATGAGTATTCTTCCTCAGAAGAGAATGAAGAAGTTACTGAAGAGCAAGTTGCTAAGTACCTTGGTGCAATCATAAAGCTGAATGCCAAATTATTTGGTAATGAGACTTGGGAAAATGAACCTCCCTTGCTCATCAATGAACTAAGTGATCTGGATCAACTGAGATTGCCTCAGAAGAAACAGGATCCTGGAAAGTTCTTATCCTGGGGTCAGGGATAAACCTCATGCCACTCTCTGTAATGGAGAAACTGGGAATCTTTGAGGTGCAAGCTGCCAGAATCTCATTAGAGATGGCAGACAACTCAAGAAAATAGGCTTATGGACAAGTAGAGGACGTGCTAGTAAAGGTTAAAGGCCTTTACATCCCTGCTGATTTCATAATCCTAGACATTGAGAAGGATGAGGATGAATCCATCATCCTTGGAAGACCCTTCCTAGCCACAGCAAGAGTTGTGATTGATGTGGACAGAGGATAATTGATCCTTCAACTAAACGAGGACAACCTTGTGTTTAAAACTCAAGAATCTCCTTCTGTAACCATGGAGAGGAAGCATGAAAAGCTTCTCTCACTGCAGGTCAACCAAAGCCCCCACAGTCAAACTCTAAGTTTGGTGTTGGGAGGCCACAACCAAACTCTAAGTTTGGTGTTGAACCCCCACATTCAAACTCTAAGTTTGGTGTTGGGAGGTTCCAACCTTGCTCTGAACATATGTGAGGCTCCATGAGAGCTCACTGTCAAGCTATTGACATTAAAGAAGCGCTTGTTGGGAGGCTACCCAATGTTATCTAATTATATTTATTTATTGTTATTTTATGTTTTCTTTAGGTTGATGATCATGTGAAGTCACAAAAACTACTGAAAAATCAAAAACAGAATGAAAAACAACATTGAAAACAGCACACCCTGGAGGAGAAGCATGCTGGCGTTAAATGCCAGAAACAAGCATCTGTCTGGCATTTAACGCCAGAAACAAGCACCAAGCTGGCGTTTAACGCCAGAACCAAGCATCTACCTGGCGTTAAACGCCAGAAACAAGCTACATTTGGGCGTTTAACACCAGAAACAGGCAACAGTCTGGCGTTAAACGCCAGGATTGCACAGCAAGGGCATTTTACACGCCTAATTGGAGAAGGGATGTTAAGTCCTTGACCCCATTTGATCTGTGGACCTCACAGGATCCCCACATCTTCTTCTCTCTCCTCTTCACACCTTTTTATAACTTTCTTCCCCAAATACCCTTCACCAATCAACTCAATCACTCTTTCCCATCACCTCTTCACCACTCACATCCATCCTCTCTTCCCCAAAAACCCCACCTACCTTCAAAATTTAAAATATTTTCCCTCCCAAACCCAACCCTAATGGCCGAAACTTAACCCTCCCCCCACTCCTGTATAAACCCCTAATTCCTTCTTCATTTTCACACAACACAACCCTATCTTCACCCCTTGGCTGAAAATACCTCTCTCTCCCTCTCCTCCATTTCTCTTCTTCTACTACTTTCTTTCTTCTTTTGCTCGGGGACGAGCAAACATTTTAAGTTTGGTGTGGTAAAAGCATAGCTTTTTATTTTTCCATAACCATTAATGGCACTTAAGGCCAGAGAAACCTCTAGAAAGAGGAAAGGAAAGACAATTACTTCCACCTCTGAGTCATGGGAGATGGAGAGATTAATTTCAAAGGTCCATCAAGACCACTTCTATGAAGTTGTGGCCAAGAAGAAAGTGATCCCTGAAGTTCCTTTCAAGCTTAAAAAGAATGAGTATCCAGATCACTAGGAACCATGATCAAAGTGTGAACCCGAATCCAAAGCATTGGCTCACCATGGTTCGGGGGAAATACTTAGATTTCAGTCCAGAAAATGTAAGGCTGGCGTTCAACTTGCCAATTATGGAAGAGAACGCACGCCCCTACACAAGAAGGGTCAAATTTGATCAAAGGTTGGACCAGGTCCTCATAGACATATGTGAGGAAGGAGCTCAATGGAAAATTGACTCAAGAGGCAAGCCGGTTCAATTAAGAAGGCATGACCTCAAACTAGTGGCTAGGGGATGGCTAGAGTTCATTCAACGCTCAATCATTCCTACTAGTAACCGGTCTGAAGTTACTATAGACCAGGCCATCATGATCCATAGTATTATGATTAGAGAAGAGGTGGAAGTTCATGAGATTATACCTCAAGAACTCTACACGGTAGCTGACAAGTCCTCCACTTGGGCAAGGTTAGCCTTTCCTCACCTCATATGCCACCTCTGCAATTCGGCTGGAATTGACAAAGAGGGAGATATCCTCATTGAAGAGGATAAGCCCATCACTAAGAAAAGGATAGAGCAAATAAGAGATCATGGACCTCAACATGAGCATGAGGAGATTCCTCACCATGAAATCCCTGAGATGCCTCAGGGGATGCACTTTCCTCCACAGAATTATTGGGAACAAATCAACACTTCCCTAGGAGAATTAAGTTCCAACATGGGACAACTAAGGGTGGAGCATCAAGAGCACTCCATCATCCTCTATGAAATTAGAGAAGATCAAAGAGCTATGAGGGAGGAGCAACAAAGACAAGGAAGAGACATAGAGGAGCTAAAAAGCACCATTGTTTCTTCAAGAAGAGGAAGACGCCACCCTCACTAAGGTGCACTCATTCCTTAATCTCCTTGTTTATTTATTTTCCTGTTTTTTGATTTTTGAGCTTTATGTTTTATTTATGTTTGTGTCTTTACTATATGATCATTAGTGTCTAAGTGTCTATGCCTTAAAGTTATGAATATGAATCCATCACCTCTCTTAAATGAAAACTGTTTTAATTACAAAAGAACAAGAAGTACATGGTTTCGAATTCATCCTTGAAACTGGCCTAAGCGGCTAAACCAAGCTGTCCCTAACCATGTGCTTGTGGCGTGAAGGTGTCAAGTGAAAACTTGAGACTGAGCGGTTAAAGTCAAGGTCCAAAGCAAAAACAGAGTGTGCTTAAGAACCCTGGACACCTTTAATTGGGGACTTTATCAAAGCTGAGTCACAATCTGAAAAGGTTTACCCAGTTATGTGTCTGTGGCATTTATGTATCCGGTGGTAATACTGGAAAATAAAGTGCTTAGGGCCACGGCCAAGACTCATAAAGTAGCTGTGTTCAAGAATCAACATACTGAACTAGGAGAATCAATAACACTATCTGAACTCTGAGTTCCTATAGATGACAATCATTCTGAACCACAATGGATAAAGCGAGATGCCAAAATTATTCAAGAGGCGAAAACCGACAAGTCCCGCTCATCTGATTGGAGCAAAGTTTCATTGATATTTTGGAATTTATAGTATATTCTCTTCTTTTTATCCTATTTGATTTTTAGTTGTTTGGGGACAAGCAACAAATTAAGTTTGGTGTTGTGATGAGCGGATAATTTATACGCTTTTTGGCATTGTTTTTACATAGTTTTTAGTATGATTTAGCTAGTTTTTAATATATTTTTATTAGTTTTTAAATAAAATTTACATTTCTGAACTTTACTATGAGTTTGTGTATTTTTCTGTCATTTCAGGTAATTTCTGGCTGAAATTGAGGGACTTGAGCAAAAACCAGATTCAGAGGTTGAAGAAGGACTGCAGATGTTGTTGGATTTGGACCTCCCTACACTCAAAGTGGATTTTCTGGAGCTCCAGAACTCCAAACGGCACGCTCTTAATTGCGTTGGAAAGTAGACATCCAGGGCTTTCTAGAAATATATAATTGTCCATACTTTGATTAAGGATAGACAACGTAAACAGGCGTTGAACGCCAGTTCCATTCTGCATTCTGGAGTCAAACGCCAGAAACAGGTTGCAAAGTAGAGTTAAACGCCAGAAATAGGTTACAAACTGGCGTTCAACTCCAAGAAAGACCTCTACACATGTAAAGCTCAATGCTCAGCCCAAGCACACACCAAGTGGGCCCCGAAAGTGGATTTCTGCATCATTTACTCATTTCTGTAAACCCTAGTAACTAGTTTAGTATAAATAGAACTTTTTACTATTGTATTTACATCTTTGGATTATATTTTGATCTTTAGAGCATGTTTGGGGGCTGGCCTCTCGGCCATGCCTGGACCTTCATCACTTATGTATTTTCATCGGTAGAGTTTCTACACACCATAGATTAAGGTGTAGAGCTCTGTTGTTCCTCATGAATTAATACAAAGTACTACTGTTTTTCTATTCAATTCAAGCTTATTCCTTCTCTAAGATATCCATTCGCACCCAAGAACATGATGAATGTGATGATTATGTGACGCTCATCATCATTCTCACTTATGAACGCGTGATTGACAAACACTTCCGTTCTACATGCAAACAAGCTAGAAGGAATATCTCTTGGATATCTAATACAGAGGACCGAGTCCGAGATATTAGAATCTTCATGGTATAAGTTAGAACCCATGGATGGCCATTCCTGAGATCCGGAAAGTCTAAACCTTGTCTGTGGTATTCCGAGCAGGATCTGGGAAGGGATGGCTGTGACGAGCTTCAAACTCGCGAGTGCTGGGCATAGTGACAGACGCAAAAGGATAGTAAATCCTATTCCAGTATGATCGAGAACCGACAAATGATTAGCCATGTAGTGACAGCGCATTGGACCCTTTTCACAGAGAGGATGGGATGTAGCCATTGATAACGGTGATGCCCTACATAAAGCTTGCCATGGAAAGGAATAGGAAAGGTTAGATGAAGACAGCAGGAAAGCAGAGGTTCAGAGGAACGAAAGCATCTATACACGCTTATCTGAAACTCTCACCAATGAATTACATAAGTATCTCTATCCTATTTTAATTATCTTTTAGTATACTATAATCTCTTAATACATTTGAATCCGCCTGACTGAGATTTACAAGGTGACCATAGCTTGCTTCAAGCCGACAATCTCCGTGGGATCGACCCTTACTCACGTAAGGTTTATTACTTGGACGACCCAGTGCACTTGCTGGTCAGTTGTGCGAAGTTGTGACAAAGAATTAAGATTATGAACGTGCGTATAAAGTTTTCAGCGCCGTTACCATGGAATGGAACCGTCACGATTTCTGCGCACCAATCACCGTTGTCAATGGCTACTTCCCGTCCTCTCGGTGAAAATGGTCCAAATGCAGTGTCACCGCACGGCTAATCATCTGTCACTACGCCCAACACTCGCGAGTTTGAAGCTCGTCACAGTCATCCCTTCCCAGATCCTACTCAGAATACCACAGACAAGGTTTAGACTTTCCAGATCTCAGGAATGGCCGCCAATAATTCTAGCCTATACCACGAAGGTTTTAATCTTAGATTAGAAACCCAAGAGAATATACTCCAGTTGTCGTCCAATGACTACGTTGAACATCATGTAGATCGCTTTGTGGTTGTCAGGCACGCGACCTTGGCTAAGCGAGTAACGAAGATTGGGTGATTGTCACGGGTCACCCCTTCATTCTGACTTAACTGAATTAAGTACGAGAGTATATGTTGGAGAAGAAGTACGCGTGAATTGAAGAGAAAAAAATAGTACTTTGTATTAATTCATGATGAACAGTAGAGCTCCACACCTTAATCTATGGTGTGTAGAAACTCCACCGTTGAAAATACATAAGAACAAAAGGTTCAGGCATGGCTGAATGGCCAGCCTCCCAAAGAGAGTTCAATCATCAAAACATGATTAAAAGATGATTCAAGGAAGAAAATACAATAGCAAAAGGTCCTATTTATAGAAAACTAGTAGCCTAGGGTTACAGAAATAGGTAATTAATGCAAAAATCTTTTTCCGGGCCCACTTGGTATGTGCTTGGGCTGAGCATTGAAGCTTTCACATGTAGAGACTTTTCTTGGAGTTAAACGCCAGCTTTTATGTCAGTTTGGGTGTTTAACTCTAGCTTTTATGCCAGTTCTGGCATTTTGACGCCATAATTTTTATGCTGACTTGGAACGCCAATTTGCACCGTCCTCGGTGCCATCTGTCAGGAACAAGGGTGGGCTGGTTGCAGTATCTCCACAATTGGGACCATCATGGCTCCCTGTGCTGGTAAAAGAAGTGGAGTTCGGGGTGTCTGAGTCCTTGAAGTGTCCCTTGAGTAGCTCCTTGAGGTGTTTGAGTCGGCGCTCGTTACGGCGCTCTCTTAACTTCGCTTTCTGTTCTTGTCGATCCAATCTTATGATTATCTGCTGGAGCAGTTCATCAGTTGTAGGTGCTTGTGGTGTTGAAGAAGGAATATCTTCAACTGGAGTAGTAGGAAAGCTTGTAGTGGCTGCTGAAAGTCTGAGGTATTTCCCATTGGGGACATACTGATCATCCCGTGGAAGCATGGCTTTGGTGTCTCCAGCTCTGTAGGAAACTCCGGCTGTTGAGACAAGATCTGAAACCAAGGCGGGAAAAAGTAAGTTGCCCGCAATTTGTACGTGTCCCATGGCATTCCGGATATGTCTTGGTAGATTCAAAGGCTGGTCTGTAAGGATGCACCATAGTAGAATGGCCATGTCCGCAGTGAAGGAGGACTCGTGAGTGCTCGGAAAAACATAATGGGACATGATCTGTGCCCATACGCGAGCCTCCAAGGTAAGTGCTGAAGCCGAAATTCCCTTAGGGCGGGTACGATGGTATCCGTAGATCCATCGGCTGCCAGGTAGAGCGATAACTCTGAGAACAGCGTCCCAGTCAAATTGGTACATCTGGCGCTTGAGTGCGGCTTCTTGAAAGGCGTCCAATCCTTCTGGAATAGGGGGAAGACTTAGAGCTCTTTGAATGGCCTCTTCTGTAATGGGGACTTGCTTCTGACAAACAAAGACAGACTGCAGAGTTGGCAGGTGGAAGTTGGAGTAGAACTCGACTACCCAAGAAAGATTGACCTGCCTTGGCTGTCTCTGTAGGAAATCCCATTGTCTTCGGGCAATTTGCGGCTCAACAAAGGTAGCAATATTGGGCGGGAGGAGAAGAAGGTATTCGTTGTTGTAATTCCTTTCTGCCAGAATGGGGAACATCTGCTCACAGTAGCTGGAGAATTGCGCAGTGTCCTTTGCTGGAAAGGCTCTTTCTTTATCATCAACCTTTATTATCCTCTTAATCTTCCTTGTTGAGGGCTTGACTGCAGTGGAAGAGGGTTCTGCCACTAATGCTCTTTTTGTTCCTCTTCTTGCTGGTTGTTTGGGAGTAGCTTTCTCCTTTCCTTTCTTGGTGGCCATCCTGAAAAAGGAAAAAGAAAGTAAATTAAATTTAAAGGGATAGAGCAAGGAAGAGGGTGGTTTAAGTGATAATCAATGCACAATAAAGACGAATGGCGTTAACACATGGTCCGGATTACATGTGAAAAGCTCATCAATGAAAATATAGCAAGTGCAGGTGGTACAATGGTGTGCAAGAGGTTTATTGGCATGCAGGCAAAGGCATGAGTAGCATAGATCAAGCATTCAATGTCCAATTGAAATATGTTATTATTCGTAACAAATTATCACATTTGTATTGACAATTAAATTCAATTAATAAAATAGTGAAAGGATTTTGTGAAAAGCAAGCATTGAATATTAGAGTAGAATAATGTAGAGAAGTTCATAATGCCATATGGGATTTTTCACAAACACATAGCATGCATGTAGAATAAGTTCTTGAAAATAAGAATATGAGCATGCAAGTAATCCCTTAAAATAATATATAATTGTCAAACAAATTTATAATAATCCACAAGCATATAATTACAAATAATGACTCATATAAATTGATAACACCAAGTAAAAAGGAAAAAGAAAGAAAAAGAAAATAAGAACAATGAAGGTAAAAAGAAAAGAAAAGAAGATAACATGTAAAAATAAGAAGAATAATAGAAAAGTGAGGAGGGAAGAAGAGAAAAAACCTTGTTAATGGGGTGAGAGAAAGTAAAAAGTGAGAAAGGAGGAAGAAGGAGGAAGGTAGGAAGAAGAAATAAAGGGGAAAAGAGAAAATAGGATTTGGGGAGAAAAAAGATATGATATTTGGCAAAATTAGGAAAACTGTGCGCCTCGCACTTGCACAACTCTCTGTTCAAAATCATTAAATGCCAAATTTTGGGTGACGCGATCGCATGGGGCATGCGATCGCGTGAGTGGGCTATTTTTGGGATACGACGTGGCCGCGTGGGGCATGCGGCAGTGTGAGGTGGACTGCGCGTCCAGTGCCAGTCCAACACCACTCTAGCACAACTTTCAGCTGTGCACCATTATTACGCCGAAATCCTTGTCACGCGGCCGCGTGGGGCACGCGGTCGCGTAGGAGGCCATTATTCCCATATGACGCGGTCGCGTGGGATGATTTGTGCCATTGGCACGCCTCCAGCCACGCTCTCGCGTGACTCTCTGTTCGTTTTTATTTTTCCCCCAGCTCCTTGCGACACGGACGCGTCACTGAGGCAGTCGCGTCGCGTGGAAATTTTTTTTTTTAATCAAAAGCCAAAGTATGTGAATGCAGTTGCACGAAATATACTAATATAGAGAAGAGTTATTGAATAAGGAAACTAAAAATAAAGAAAATAACGATCATACCATGGTGGGTTGTCTCCCACCTAGCACTTTGCTTTAACGTTCGTAAGTTGGACGCTCCACTAGCTCAGTCTTCGGCTATGTGGGGGTCTTCCAAGCGGAAGATCTCGAGTTCCTTGTCTTTCTTTCACTTCTCGCCATAGTACAGCTTTAAGCGATGTCCATTAACTTTGATAAGTTCAGACCTCGAAGGATGGCTAAGGTGATAAACTCCGTACGGTTCGGCCTTCTCTACTCTGTATGGACCTTCCCATCTCGATCTCAACTTGCCTGGCATGAGCCTCAGTCAAGATTTGTAAAGGAGGACTGAGTCCCTAAGTTGGAACTCTTTCCTCTTGATGTGCTGATCATGTACAGCCTTCATCTTCTCCTTGTATAGTCTTGAATTATCATAAGCTTCTAGGCGAAGGCTTTCCAGTTCTTGCAGTTGCAACTTCCTTTCAGCTCCGGCTCCTTCAATTCCCATATTGCATTCCTTTACTGCCCAAAAGGCTTTGTGCTCTATTTCAACAGGGAGAAGACAAGCTTTTCCATAAACTAAGCGGAAAGGACTCATCCCAACGGGTGTATTGTATGCTGTTCTGTATGCCCAGAGTGCATCTTGTAGCCTGGTGCTCCAGTCTCTTCTATGAGGCTTTACTATCTTTTGCAAGATACGCTTCATCTCTCAATTTGACACCTCGTCTTGCCCATTAGTTTAGGGATGGTAAGATGTTGCAACTTTATGAATTATCCCATGCTTCTTCATCAATCCTGTTAGTCTCCTGTTACAAAAATGGGTGCCTTGATCGCTCAGGATTGCTCGTGGTGATCCAAAGCGACAAATAATATGGTTTCTCACAAAGGAAATAACAGTGTTAGCATCATCAGTGCGGGTAGGAATTGCTTCCACGCACTTAGAAACGTAATCCACAGCTAACAAAACATAAAAATAACCATTAGAATTTGGAAATGGACCCATGAAGTCAATGCCCCAAACATCAAAAATTTCACAGAAAAGCATAATTTGCTGAGGCATCTCATCCCTCCTGGATATATTACCAAATTTCTGGCATGGGAAACAGGATCTACAAAATTCAGCGGCATCTCTAAAAAGAGTAGGCCACCCGAATCCACAGTCTAAGATTTTTCTGGCAGTTCTTTGAGGGCCAAAATGTCCTCCACTCTCAGATGAGTGACAGGCCTCTAAGATGGACTGAAATTCTGATTGAGGCACACACTGTCTAATTACCTGGTCAGCGCCACATCTCCATAAATATGGGTCATCCCATATATAATATTTAGACTCGCTTTTCAGCTTGTCTCTTTGATTCTTAGAAAAGTTTGGAGGAAAGGTACGGCTAACTAAATAATTAGCTACAGGTGCATACCAAGGGACTATCTCAGATACTGTTTGCAGGTTATCAAATGGAAAATTATTAGCTATAGGAGTGGGATCATCTGTAATGTGCTCAAGGCGACTCAAGTGGTCTGCCACTAAATTCTGGTTACCACTCCTATCCTTAATTTCTAAATCAAATTCTTGTAATAGCAGTATCCAACGTATAAGCCTTAGTTTAGACTCCTTTTTATATAATAGATACTTTAGAGTTGCGTGGTCTGAATACACTACTACCTTCTTACCAAGTAAATAGGCTCGGAATTTATCCAGAGCGAAAACAATAGCAAGAAGCTCTTTCTCAGTAGTAGTATAATTAGACTGAGCGGCATCTAAAGTTTTAGACGCATAAGCAATAACAAAAGGGTCCTTACCTTCACGCTGAGCCAGTGCTGCTCCTACTGCATAGTTGGAAGCATCACACATAATCTCAAATGGTTGGCTCCAGTCTGGTCCTCTTACGATTGGGGCTTGAGTCAGTGCGGTCTTCAGCTTATCAAACGCTTGTTTGCAATTTTCACTGAACTCGAACTCAATGTCTTTCTGCAGTAATCTGGATAAGGGAAGTGCTATCTTACTGAAGTCCTTTATGAATCTCCTGTAAAAACCTGCATGGCCAAGGAAAGAACGGACCTCCCTCACAGAAGAGGGGTAAGGTAAAGTAGAAATAACATCCACCTTTGCTGGGTCTACAGAAATGCCAGTATTAGACACAACATGTCCTAGTACAATTCCTTGTTTAACCATAAAGTGACATTTTTCAAAATTTAGCACAAGGTTTGTATTGACACATCTATCCAATACTCTAGATAATCCATCTAAGCAAAGGCTAAAAGAATCGCCGTATACACTAAAATCATCCATGAAGACTTCCATACAGTCCTCAATAAGATCAAAGAAAAGACTCATCATGCACCTTTGGAAAGTAGCTGGTGCATTGCACAAGCCAAAGGGCATTCTCTTGTAAGCATAAGTCCTAAAAGGACATGTAAAAGTGGTGTTTTCCTGATCCGCAGGAGCTATATGAATCTGGAAATAACATGTGTAACCATCTAAGAAACAATAATGCGACTTACTTGACAGGCGATCCAACATTTGATCAATGAATGGAAGAGGATAGTGATCCTTATGGGTTGCTTGGTTGAGGCATCTGTAGTCAATGCAGACCCTCCAGGCGTTCTGAACTCTGGTTGTCAGGAGCTCTCCCTGCTCATTCTTCACTGCAGTGACTCCAAACTTCTTTGGCACTACTTGTACTGGGCTCACCCATTCACTGGCTGAGATGGGATAGATGATATCTGCCTCTAATAGTTTGGTCACTTCCTTCTTGACAACCTCTAGGATAGTGGGGTTTAGTCTTCTCTGTGGTTGACGGACAGGTCTTGCTCCCTCTTCTAAAAATATTCTATGCTCACAGATTTGAGGGTTGATGCCTACTATGTCTGCCAAACTCCAACCAATTGCCTTCTTGTGCCTCCTCAGCACACCAAGTAGCTGTTCTTCCTGTTGGGAAGTGAGCTCCATTGCAATGATAACCGGAAACTTCTGCCCGTCTTCAAGGTAAGCATATTTGAGGTATGGAGGAAGGGGTTTTAATTCTAACTTCTGATCATGTTCAGGCTCTGGATTGTCTGGAGCTGGTAACAGTGGTAAGGCACTGTCATTGTCCTCTGAGAATGTCCCCACACTTGGACCTTGTCCTGTGTGCTCCTCTTCAAATTCCTCCTGGTGAACTTCAGCCACGATTTCATCTATAATGTCACACTGGAGGATAGAATGATCCTCTGAAGGATGCTTCATAACTCCATTCAGATTGAAGATCACTACTCGGCCATCTATTTCACAAGAGTATGTTCCTGAGAAAGCATCTAATTTAAACTTTGAGGTCTTCAGGAATGGTCTTCCGAGTAGGATTGATGATGGCTTATCTGAGGCATTCTGGGGCATCTCCAAGATATAAAAATCAATGGGAAACGTGAGTCCTTTAATGCCCACTAATACGTCTTCAGCAACTCCAGCCACTGTAATAATGCTCTTATCTGCTAACACAAAATGAGTTGCCGACCTTTTTAAGGGAGGGAGCCTCAAAATATCATATATAGACAAAGGCATTATACTTACACATGCTCCTAAATCACACATGCAATCAGAAAATACTACACCACCTATAGTACAATTAACCATGCAAGGACCTGGGTCACTACACTTTTCAAGTAAACCTCCCATTAAAGCAGATATGGAACTTCCTAAGGGAATAGTTTCTAATTCATTAATTTTGTCTTTATGGATACATAGATCTTTTAGAAATTTTGCATACTTAGGTACCTGTTGAATGACATCAAAAAGGGGAACAGTTACCTCAACCTTTTTGAATATCTCTACCATTTTGGGATCAAGTTCCAGCTGCTTTCTGGGCTTTCTTGCAAGTTGTGGAAATGGAATGGGAGTGGTGTCTTCTGCAGTGTCTGCGCCATTTGGTGCCTCCTCCTGTGGTTGCACTTCTTCTTCTTCAGCCGTGTCCTGTATGTCCTCTTCTTCTTTAACATCTTCTATTTCCACTACCTCTTCAGCTGAGGTGTGTTCTGGTGGGCTTGGCTCCTCCTGATTCCTCTCCTGTAGTGTGGTTCCAGACCTCAGGGTGATAGCGTTGATACCACCCTTGGGATTGGGTAATGGTTGAGAGGGGATTCCACTGGAGCTCGATGGTTAATTATTAGTGTTAGTCATTGATCCAATCTGAGAGACAAGAGCCTACAGGGTAGCAGTCAGACCATTTTGAGTGGCATTAATGTTGTTTTCCATGGTCTGGTGTCTCTGCTCAATAGATTGTAGTAAGTCATCATTGGCAGATGAAGAAGGATAAGTAAATTGAGAGGTCTGCTGTTGGGTATTCTGTGGTCCTTGGGGTTGCCTCAGGTGAGGTGCTCTGTAAGGCTGATTTTGATTCGGATTCTGATTCTGATTCTGCTGCCTGTTGTTGTTATTATTGCACCTCTGATTTCCCTGTTTATCTCTGCCTCCTCTGTTATTGTTGTCCCTCCAATTCTGGTTAGAATTGTCCTGCCATCCATGGTTGTAATTGCCACCTTGATTGTACCCTTGGTTGGGGCGGTCATAGAAATTATAAGTGGCTGCCACGGTGTTGTCTTCCTACTGGAGCTGCGGACACTCATCAGTATAATGGCTGTAATCTGCACAGATTCTGCAGACTCTTTGTGGGACTAACTGTTGATTTTGTTGTGCTGGAGAAGGTTGAGCTTGCTGAACTTGTTTGTTGATTCAATTGCATTTGCTTCAGCAAGTTAGTCATTTCAGAGATACTCTGAGTTAGAGCAGCAGTCTCTCTGCTAGAGGATACTTCTGCAACGGCTTTTGAATGGCTTTGTTTCTGCCTGTGATTCCTAGTAGATTCAGCTAAATCACTGATTAATTGCCACGCCTCATCAGTGATCTTGTACTTCTTCATAGACCCATTGCTAGCACTTTCCAATGTGGTCTTATCTTGGGGCCTCATGCCCTGTGTGACATATTCGAGTAACACTATCTTGTCAATCATATGGTGGGGGCATGCTTCCAGAAGATTATTGAAGCGCTCCCAGTACTCATAAAGTGTCTCGGATTCATCCTTAACAATCATGGAAATGTCTTTCCTCAGTTTATCAGTAACTTCAGCTGGAAAGAACTTTTCCAAAAACTCTTTTCTGAGTGTATCCCAATTGGATACAGTTGCTGCGGGTTGAATGTAGTACCATTCTCTTGCCTTTCCCTTAAGAGAGAATAGGAAGGCTTTCAGCAAAATTGAAGTTTCATTCGCACCATCATGCCTGACAGTAGAGCAGGCTGCATGAAAATCTCTCAGGTACTTGATGCGCTCTTGAGCATTTAAGCCATGAAACTTGGTTATCAAATTGAGCAATGCGGTCTTTATTTCAAAATCTGTAGCCACCGCTGGATGATGCGCTTGGAATGGTTTCATTGAAAAATCAGGGGCTCCAGCCTCCTGGATAGTAACTCTTCTGGCTGCTGCCATGTTACCTGTACATAAAACAACCAAATCAGCAGAACGGGGGCTGGTTTCTTCCTCAAATGGCGTTTCAAATCCGCCCTCAGAGAGGACTAACCGACGCCTAGCTTGCCTTATTCGTGAAATAGTTCTTTCAATCTCAGGATCGAATATTGGCAAGCTTGGATCAGGAAGTGAACGCGTCATCTAACGAAACAAACAAGCAGCTCATAATAACAAAATAAAATAAAAATGCAAATAAATAAATTCCAATTAACAACTATAGCACTCTATTGCAACTCCCCGGCAACAGCGCCAAAAATTGATGCGGGCAGAAATTAGTGAATTAAAAATTGTTAAAATATATATGTTGCAAGTATAGTTCTTAACTCGCCAAAAATCCGCCTTATCAATTTAGAAGGGTGTCACAGAAAATAGAATTAAAATACTGGGAGTATAAGTCCCAGGTCGTCTCCCAACGAATTGCAGGAAAGGGTGCTATTTTATTAATCAGAATGTTTTCAAAAATGTTTGATTGAATGGTAGAAAATTAAATTAGAGAATTTATATAAATTTAAATAAAAACCTTGACTGGGAGTTGATTACATAGAAGCCCTATTCTTGATGGAATACTCTCAAGATTAATTGACAATTGAGAATCATTACGTTTAGTTATCCTTTACTAAGTAAGGGGAGGTCAAACAAGTTGGAATGCTGTTCTATCCACAATTTCCAGTCCACTCTTGGGAGGATTGGTGTTAGGAACTAGAGAGAAAGCCAACAATAAACTCAATTACAACCTTTCTCTTGAACATTCCGCTCAAGGGTTCCTTTCAATCAACTCCGCATCAAGTTAGGGAACTACTCACTCATTGTAAATGTAAAATTCATAGCATCAACGTAGGAATTAAAGAAAGACATGATAAGTAATGATGAAAAGATTAATTAAAAGCAAAAGTAATTCTTATATTAATAAAAGCTAAAATAATCCAATCATAAAATCAAATAAAATTCAGGAATATGGGAGAGTAAGAGACAAGTGAAGAGAATGAACTAGAATGTCGAAGTCTTAATGAGGCAAATAACTCTTCTCAATATCCCAATACCAAAACAATAAAAATAACCTATCCTAATGATGAGTATTTTGGTGAAAAATAAATTTCTCCCAAAACACACAAATCTAACCGGCAAGTGTACCGGGTCGTATCAAGTAATAAAAACTCACGGGAGTGAGGTCGATCCCACAGGGATTGAAGGATTGAGCAATTTTAGCTTAGTGGTTAATTTAGTCAAGCGAATCAAGATTTGGTTGAGTGTTTTGTGATTTGCAGAAATTAAATTGCATGGAAGTAAAGAGAACAGGGAATTAAAGTGCTGAATCTTAAAGAACAAGAAATTAAATAGCAGAAACTTAGAATGCAAGAAATGTAAATTGCGGAATCTTAAAGTGCAAGAAATGTAAACGGCTGGAATTGTAAAGGGGATTGGGACTTGGATTTGCAGAAATTAAACAAGGAAAAGTAAATTTGCATCAAACAAAAGAATGAAAGAAGGTTTGGGTTGAATCGGATCTTGAAGCAGTAAAGTAAATGAACATTAAAAGCAAGAAACAAAATGTAAATTAGGAATTCAGATCTCAGGGCCCAGAGACTAGAAAACCAAGTCTAGATCTCAATGCCTTCCTAGATCCAACAAGAACAATTGCAAGGGAATTGTAAATTGAAAGGAAAGTAGATGAGAAGCAAGTAACAGAAACGGAAATTCAATTTACCGTAAATAAATAGAGAGATCCAAGGATGAGATTGAAACAGAATTCCTTCAATTCTTCAACCCAAGATCCAAGACAAGTGTAATTGAAATTGAAAGCAATAAAACTGAGAGGAAGAGAAGTGAATTCTCCTTCCCCAAGACAAAGAAATTAAAGATCACTCAATATCCAAAGCTCTCCGAAAACTATTATGAAAATTCCCAAAAGAAAGCTCTCTAAAAGAAAAGCTCCCAAAGAACTTGAATTCTATCCTATTTATACACTTTCTTCCAATGATCTTCAAGCCTTGAGTTGGGCCTTTGTTCTTGGTGGAATTGGGTTGAAAGAGGCCTTGGTTAATTGCTCTTGGAGTTTGAAGAGGAACCAAAACGAACCAATTGAACCGGGTTGGAGTTTTGCAAAAGTTGGACCAAAAGTTTGAGCAAAAGTTAGGGGTCTAACTTTTGCTCCAACTTTTCATATCAGCTAACACCACTTTGCTGATACTCACGTTGGTGCCAAAGTTAGGGGTCTAACTTTGGCCCCAACGTTGGCTTTACCTTGTGCACTTGTGGCGCCAACGTTAGCCACCAAGTTAGGGGGCTAACGTTGGCGCAAACTTTTGGTGCCCAGGGAGGTTTTCTTCATGCCAACGTTAGCCTCAAAGTTAGGGGGCTAACGTTGGCGCAAACTTTTGGTGCCCAGGGGTGAATTTCATGTGCCAACGTTAGCCACCAAGTTAGGGGGCTAACGTTGGTGCAAACTTTTGGTACCCAGGGAGTGATTTTCAAGTTCCAACGTTAGCCTCCAAGTTAGGGGGCTAACGTTGGGGCTAACTTTTCACCCAAAAGTTTGTGCAAAAGTTTGAGGCTAACTTTAGGTCCAACTTTTTGCTTCTTGGTTCATTTTCATTTATTCCCTTGTCTTCTCTTTACTCCTAGCTATTCCTTCTTGCTTCAACCTTTCTCCAAGCTTTCTTCACCTATCATTAATCAACCAAACACATCAAAGCTATGCTCATAATCATGAGATATCCATTCTATCATAATATGCAACAATTATAGTAGAAAACCTCATGAAATAGCATGAATTCATACATGGTTGATTAAATCAAAGGAAACATGAAAATCTACCCAATTGGCTTGCTTGTAGCTCAAGAAAGTGCATAATTCTAATGAAAACAAAAGAAAAAGACTAGTTAAAATAGGCTAAGATGACTTGTCATCACAACACCAAACTTAAAACTTGCTTGTCCCTAAGCAAGAAAAGATTTATTGAGAAGAAAGAATGAAATGGAAGAGGATGTTCATGCTAGCAGAGTATTATTGATAGTTCATGGGGTTTTGTGTGGATATGTAAATACTCACTTCTTACTGACTCCTAGGCCTAGAAAGTCTCCTTCAAGCTTCAAGTAACATACTGCTATGACCTCTCATTATTCCTTTATCCTTGGCTATTACTTTGTTTATAAGCTTTATTTGAGTGTCATGTGTAGCAAGTTCATTTTCTTTTCTTTATACTTGACACATTATTCACCATAGACACTTGGCTCACATTCCTTCTTAAAACATTGATGCCCAGCACCTCTTTGGGTTACTAAATGCCTTGTAGTTAGGTTGCTCTTGATAGTGGACTTTCAGCTGATGATCCCGGATTAGTTAACCCAAGTCACCGAGTGTTGATGCACTCCTAAGAGCTTACTAATCCAAGCAGATCCTAGTACAAAGACACCACAGGCATATATTTTAAAGTTCAAGCTATTGGTGTCCAGCTTTGTTTCATTTTGTTTCCTTTTGTTCTGCCACTTTTTTGCTATCTCTTTTCTTTCCTTCTTTTTGTTTTTCTTTCTAACCAAGGAATTTTTTTTTTTAATTGAGATTCATAGACAGTAGGCCACTCTTTACTTAGAATGAGATATCCTAGCTCTTTATTCACTAAAAGTGAGCTATTATACAACCACACACATACCACCATTTACTTTTATTCTATTTCTATCTAACAGAGACTATCTTGCTTCACATTCAAACATTTCTTTTATTGAACTTAAAGATGCAGGGGACAAAACATGCTTCTTGTCAAGTGAAAGTAAATACACAAGCACACACATAGACTAGCTTACTTATTTTAAAAGAAATTTGAATCTGTTTGAACTAAATGAACACTTTAACAAGACATCAATCAAAAGTATTTCTCAACAGCAAAAGTTAAGTATAGATACAACCTATTGGTTTGCATTTCTTTTGTTCTTCTTTTCTGCTGTGCCCCTTTTTGAGTCTTGATGCATAGTATCTTCAATTGGTGGTTAACTCCCAGACTTAATTCCTTGCTACTTTTTCTGATTCAACAGGTTAACTCTGGGCAAACTTTTGTGTCTTTGCCAAAGGTTATGAAATTGAGACTAAACAAAAATAGTTAAGTTGTTGAATGATCTGTTTGATTGCTTGGAACTAGCAATGTGCAGGAAGTTAGAATGAAATTTTAAATGAAGTTTTGGTGGAACACCAAACTTAGCATCCTGCATTCTCCCTTAGATTGTTTTTGGTGTGCAACACCAAACTTAGCTCCTTGCATACCAATTATTCAACATTTTTATTGAAAAGGCTATGAAAAGAAAACTACCTCAGGTTGGGTTGCCTCCCAACAAGCGCTCTTTTAATGTCACTAGCTTGACATCTTGTTCTTTGATCATGGAGGTTGAAAATCATAGTGTCTCAGCTTTTCTCCTCTTACTGTGAACTTTCTTCCGGTCTCCTCTTTGATGATCTCTAAGTGTTCAAGTGAAAGGACCCGGTTCACAGTGTAATATTCAAATAATTGTGGAGACATCTTCATTGGTTGTGTGTTTAACACTAATTTATCCCCTGGTGAAAAGCCTTCGGTGGGGATTTTCTTGTTTTTCCACCCTTTTGGCCTCTTCTTCTTCTCTTATTTCTTAAGAGATGATTCATGCCTTGGTGGTTCTTTATCTGGAATGTTGAGGTTCTCATCTGGGGGTTTTGGATCTAGTTCCTCCTTGATTTCTTTGGTCTGTTGCACCATCTCTACTTCTTTCAAGCATGGATGTAGAAGTCTTGGAGTTAACTCATTGAATGCCTCCTTCAAGCTTTGATCCTTGGCCTTATCCTTCATACAATCTTCTTCTTGAGTAGGCTCATGCAGGATTTTAAAAACATGGAATGCTAGGTGCTTATCATGCACTCTTAACAACAATTCTCCTTTTTCAACATCTATCAATGCTCTGCCCGTAGCAAGAAAAGGCCTCCCCAAGATGATGGGAGTGTTAGGGTCTTCCTCCATATCCAGGATGACAAAATCAACTGGGAGAAGAAATTTTCCCACTTTTACCAGCACATTCTCTACAACTCCAAGTGCTTGTTGAATGGACTTGTCAGCCATTTGAAGAGTTATTCGAGTGGGTTTCAGCTCAAAAATTTTAAGCTTCCTCATAAGAGATAGAGGCATCAAGTTTATACTTGCACCAAGGTCACAGAATGATTTCTCAATAGTTATGTTTCCTATGGTACAAGATATATAAAACCTTCCAGGATCATCCTTCTTCTCTGGTAGACCTCTTTGGAGAATAGCACTACACTCCATTGTCATTTCAATAATCTGTCCTTCCTTCAAGGGTCTTTTCTTTGTTAGCACTTCTTTCATAAATTTAGCATATAATGGCATCTGTTCAAGTGCTTCTAAGAAAGGAATATTGATGCTGAGTGTCTTGAATATGTTCAGGAACTTTGAGTATTGCTTATCCTCGTTTTCTTTTTTGAATCTTTGAGGATATGGAAGTTTGGGGATATATGGCTTCATCCCTTCCTTCTTTTCTTGTAGTTGTGTTTCAGGGATGTCCTTATCTCTCTTTGAGCTTTTTGCATTCTTGGTCTTTCTATCCTCTTCACTTCTCTCTTCTGTCTCTTCTTGTGGAACTTCTCTGTTGTGTTCTTCTTGATTGATGGCTTCCTTCTCCCTAGTCTTTTCACTTCCCACTATGATTGCTTTGCACTCCTCCCACTTTGTAGCTTTTCCTTTGTCCTTTGGATTGGAGATTGTATCACTTGGGAGAACATTGGTTGGCCGTTCAGCTTGTTTGGCCAATTGTCCCACTTGTCGTTCAAGGCTCTTCATGGTGGCTTCATTTCTCTCTTGCATTTTGACCAAGCTTTGAGTGGACTGAGCAATTGCTTGTATGGCTACCTCAAGACTTGAAATTCTACTTTCATGATGGTCTATTGGTGGTATGATGGGGGTGGAATGTGGTTGTTGGAAGTTATTTGTAGGGGTAGTGTGGTAGTTTTGGGGGTTAGATGTTGGTGCGGAAATGCTATTTTGATGAGTTTGTGGATTGTGGTGGGGTGGTTGATATGTATTTTGTGGTTTCTTGTATTGATTATTATTAGTGTTTTGCTGGTCGTGGTTTGAGTAAGTTGTGTTTTTTGAGTTGTTTTGGTTTGAGTTTTTCTGCCACGGTTGCTGGCTGTGGGTGTGGTTATCTCCCCATCTGAGATTTGGATGGTTCTTCCAGGATGGATTGTGGGTGTCACCATAGACTTCATTTTGGCCGGAGCTTTGGTTATGCACATATTGAGGTTGCTCCTGCTGCTGATCTTCTTGGTTTTCTTCATTTTGCCCCCATTTGGTTGATGGTTGGCTTGTATTCACTGTTGCAACTTGCAAGCTATCAATCTTTTTGGCCATCTGCTAAAATTGTTATTGAATCTGCTCCTGCATTATCTTGTTTTGAGCTAGGAGGATGTCAACCCCTTCCATTTCTAACACTCCTTTCCTTAGTGATGGTTGGCGTTGTCTCTGATGGCCAAAGAAATATTGGTTGTTAGCCACCATGTCAATAAGATTTTGAGCTTCTTCTGCTGTTTTCATCAGTTGCAATGATCCTCCAGCTGAGTGGTCAAGTGATTCTTGAGCCTTTAGAGTGAGTCCTTCATAGAAGTTCTGTAGCTTGTCCCACTCAGTGAACATTTCTGGTGGACATTTCCTCAGCAGAGCCTTGTATCTTTCCCATGCTTCATACAGATTTTCAGCATCCAATTGCGTGAATGTTTGCACCTCAGTCTTCAGCCTGATGACTCTTTGAGGTGGATAGAATTTGGCTAGAAATTTAGTTATCAAGTCATCCCAACTAGTGATGCTTCCTTGGGGAAAAGTTTCAAGCCATTGTGCGGCCTTGTCCCTTAATGAGAACGGGAACAGCAGAAGCTTGTAAGTTTCAGGATTCGCACCATTGGACTTGACAGTGTCACAAATCCTTAAGAAGGTAGATAGATGTTGATTTGGATCCTCCAATGGTCCTCCCCCAAATGAGCAGTTGTTTTGGACCAATGTAATGAGTTGTGGCTTCAATTCAAAGTTATTTGCATTGACATTAGGGGTGAGAATGCTGCTTCCACAATGTCTAGCATTTGCAAAGGTGTATGAAGCCAATACTCTCCTTTGGGGTTGACCATTGTCGTTGGCCACTCCCACTTGTGGATTTGTTGGATTTTCTTCCATTTCTTGGTTTTCTTCTCAACCTCCAAAATGTTTCAGGATCAAAAGGTGTAGATTCATTGCTTTTTCCTCCTGACATAAACACAGAACCAGGAACTAAAATTAAGCACTCTATTGCTAGAGTGAAGTTAGTGTTAACTTAAGCAAAAATTCAAACAGTTAGTGGGTTAGTCAAAATTAGAGAAAAATAAAGAAAAAGTGCTTGATCTAGATCACCACCTCACTTAATCATTGTCAATCTAATCAATCCCCGGCAACGGCGCCAAAAACATGATGAGTATTTTGGTGAAAAATAAATTTCTCCCAAAACACACAAATCTAACCGGCAAGTGTACCGGGTCATATCAAGTAATAAAAACTCACGGGAGTGAGGTCGATCCCACAGGGATTGAAGGATTGAGCAATTTTAGCTTAGTGGTTAATTTAGTCAAGCGAATCAAGATTTGGTTGAGTGTTTTGTGATTTGCAGAAATTAAATTGCATGGAAGTAAAGAGAACAGGGAATTAAAGTGCTGAATCTTAAAGAACAAGAAATTAAATAGCAGAAACTTAGAATGCAAGAAATGTAAATTGCGGAATCTTAAAGTGCAAGAAATGTAAACGGCTGGAATTGTAAAGGGGATTGGGACTTGGATTTGCAGAAATTAAACAAGGAAAAGTAAATTTGCATCAAACAAAAGAATGAAAGAAGGTTTGGGTTGAATCGGATCTTGAAGCAGTAAAGTAAATGAACATTAAAAGCAAGAAACAAAATGTAAATTAGGAATTCAGATCTCAGGGCCCAGAGACTAGAAAACCAAGTCTAGATCTCAATGCCTTCCTAGATCCAACAAGAACAATTGCAAGGAAAGTAGATGGGAAGCAAGTAACAGAAACGGAAATTCAATTGCAGTAAATAAACAGAGAGATCCAAGGATGAGATTGAAACAGAATTCCTTCAATTCTTCAACCCAAGATCCAAGACAAGTGTAATTAAAATTGAAAGCAATAAAACTGAGAGGAAGAGAAGTGAATTCTCCTTCCCCAAGACAAAGAAATTAAAGATCACTCAATATCCAAAGCTCTCCGAAAACTATTATGAAAATTCCCAAAAGAAAGCTCTCTAAAAGAAAAGCTCCCAAAGAACTTGAATTCTATCCTATTTATACACTTGCTTCCAATGATCTTCAAGCCTTGAGTTGGGCCTTTGTTCTTGGTGGAATTGGGTTGAAAGAGGCCTTGGTTAATTGCTCTTGGAGTTTGAAGAGGAACCAAAACGAACCAATTGAACCGGGTTGGAGTTTTGCAAAAGTTGGACCAAAAGTTTGAGCAAAAGTTAGGGGTCTAACTTTTGCTCCAACTTTTCATATCAGCTAACACCACTTTGCTGATACTCACGTTGGTGCCAAAGTTAGGGGTCTAACTTTGGCCCCAACGTTGGCTTTACCTTGTGCACTTGTGGCGCCAACGTTAGCCACCAAGTTAGGGGGCTAACGTTGGCGCAAACTTTTGCTCCTCCCCTTGTGATTTTCATGTGCCAACGTTAGCCACCAAGTTAGGGGGCTAACGTTGGCGCAAACTTTTGGTGCCCAGGGAGGTTTTCTTCATGCCAACGTTAGCCTCAAAGTTAGGGGGCTAACGTTGGCGCAAACTTTTGGTGCCCAGGGGTGAATTTCATGTGCCAACGTTAGCCACCAAGTTAGGGGGCTAACGTTGGTGCAAACTTTTGGTACCCAGGGAGTGATTTTCAAGTTCCAACGTTAGCCTCCAAGTTAGGGGGCTAACGTTGGGGCTAACTTTTCACCCAAAAGTTTGTGCAAAAGTTTGAGGCTAACTTTAGGTCCAACTTTTTGCTTCTTGGTTCATTTTCATTTATTCCCTTGTCTTCTCTTTACTCCTAGCTATTCCTTCTTGCTTCAACCTTTCTCCAAGCTTTCTTCACCTATCATTAATCAACCAAACACATCAAAGCTATGCTCATAATCATAAGATATCCATTCTATCATAATATGCAACAATTATAGTATAAAACCTCATGAAATAGCATGAATTCATACATGGTTGATTAAATCAAAGGAAACATGAAAATCTACCCAATTGGCTTGCTTGTAGCTCAAGAAAGTGCATAATTCTAATGAAAACAAAAGAAAAAGACTAGTTAAAATAGGCTAAGATGACTTGTCATCACAACACCAAACTTAAAACTTGCTTGTCCCTAAGCAAGAAAAGATTTATTGAGAAGAAAGAATGAAATGGAAGAGGATGTTCATGCTAGCAGAGTATTACTGATAGTTCATGGGGTTTTGTGTGGATATGTAAATACTCACTTCTTACTGACTCCTAGGCCTAGAAAGTCTCCTTCAAGCTTCAAGTAACATACTGCTATGACCTCTCATTATTCCTTTATCCTTGGCTATTACTTTGTTTATAAGCTTTATTTGAGTGTCATGTGTAGCAAGTTCATTTTCTTTTCTTTATACTTGACACATTATTCACCATAGACACTTGGCTCACATTCCTTCTTAAAACATTGATGCCCAGCACCTCTTTGGGTTACTAAATGCCTTGTAGTTAGGTTGCTCTTGATAGTGGACTTTCAGCTGATGATCCCGGATTAGTTAACCCAAGTCACCGAGTGTTGATGCACTCCTAAGAGCTTACTAATCCAAGCAGATCCTAGTACAAAGACACCACAGGCATATATTTTAAAGTTCAAGCTATTGGTGTCCAGCTTTGTTTCTTTTTGTTTCCTTTTGTTCTGCCACTTTTTTGCTATCTCTTTTCTTTCCTTCTTTTTGTTTTTCTTTCTAACCAAGGAATTTTTTTTTTAATTGAGATTCATAGACAGTAGGCCACTCTTTACTTAGAATGAGATATCCTAGCTCTTTATTCACTAAAAGTGAGCTATTATACAACCACACACATACCACCATTTACTTTTATTCTATTTCTATCTAACAGAGACTATCTTGCTTCACATTCAAACATTTCTTTTATTGAACTTAAAGATGCAGGGGACAAAACATGCTTCTTGTCAAGTGAAAGTAAACACACAAGCACACACATAGACTAGCTTACTTATTTTAAAAGAAATTTGAATCTGTTTGAACTAAATGAACACTTTAACAAGACATCAATCAAAAGTATTTCTCAACAGCAAAAGTTAAGTATAGATACAACCTATTGGTTTGCATTTCTTTTGTTCTTCTTTTCTGCTGTGCCCCTTTTTGAGTCTTGATGCATAGTATCTTCAATTGGTGGTTAACTCCCAGACTTAATTCCTTGCTACTTTTTCTGATTCAACAGGTTAACTCTGGGCAAACTTTTGTGTCTTTGCCAAAGGTTATGAAATTGAGACTAAACAAAAATAGTTAAGTTGTTGAATGATCTGTTTGATTGCTTGGAACTAGCAATGTGCAGGAAGTTAGAATGAAATTTTAAATGAAGTTTTGGTGGAACACCAAACTTAGCATCCTGCATTCTCCCTTAGATTGTTTTTGGTGTGCAACACCAAACTTAGCTCCTTGCATACCAATTATTCAACATTTTTATTGAAAAGGCTATGAAAAGAAAACTACCTCAGGTTGGGTTGCCTCCCAACAAGCGCTCTTTTAATGTCACTAGCTTGACATCTTGTTCTTTGATCATGGAGGTTGAAAATCATAGTGTCTCAGCTTTTCTCTTCTTACTGTGAACTTTCTTTTGGTCTCCTCTTTGATGATCTCTAAGTGTTCAAGTGAAAGAACCCGGTTCACAGTGTAATATTCAAATAATTATGGAGACATCTTCATTGGTTGTGTGTTTAACACTAATTTATCCCCTGGTGAAAAGCCTTCAGTGGAGATTTTCTTGTTTTTCCACCCTTTTGGCCTCTTCTTCTTCTCTTCTTTCTTAAGAGATGATTCATGCCTTGGTGGTTCTTTATCTGGAATGTTGAGGGTCGCATCTGGGGGTTTTGGATCTAGTTCCTCCTTGATTTCTTTGGTCTGTTGCACCATCTCTACTTCTTTCAAGCATGGATGTAGAAGTCTTGGAGTTAACTCATTGAATGCCTCCTTCAAGCTTTGATCCTTGGCCTTATCCTTCATACAATCTTCTTCTTGAGTAGGCTCATGCAGGATTTTAAAAACATGGAATGCTAGGTGCTCATCATGCACTCTTAACAACAATTCTCCTTTTTCAACATCTATCAATGCTCTGCCCGTAGCAAGAAAAGGCCTCCCCAAGATGATGGGAGTGTTAGGGTCTTCCTCCATATCCAGGATGACAAAATCAACTGGGAGAAGAAATTTTCCCACTTTTACCAGCACATTCTCTACAACTCCAAGTGCTTGTTGAATGGACTTGTTAGCCATTTGAAGAGTTATTCGAGTGGGTTTCAGCTCAAAAATTTTAAGCTTCCTCATAAGAGATAGAGGCATCAAGTTTATACTTGCACCAAGGTCACAGAATGATTTCTCAATAGTTATGTTTCCTATGGTACAAGATATATAAAACCTTCCAGGATCATCCTTCTTCTCTGGTAGACCTCTTTGGAGAATAGCACTACACTCCATTGTCATTTCAATAATCTGTCCTTCCTTCAAGGGTCTTTTCTTTGTTAGCACTTCTTTCATAAATTTAGCATATAATGGCATCTGTTCAAGTGCTTCTAAGAAAGGAATATTGATGCTGAGTGTCTTGAATATGTTTAGGAACTTTGAGTATTGCTTATCCTCGTTTTCTTTTTTGAATCTTTGAGGATATGGAAGTTTGGGGATATATGGCTTCATCCCTTCCTTCTTTTCTTGTAGTTGTGTTTCAGGGATGTCCTTATCTCTCTTTGAGCTTTTTGCATTCTTGGTCTTTCTATCCTCTTCACTTCTCTCTTCTGTCTCTTCTTGTGGAACTTCTCTGTTGTGTTCTTCTTGATTGATGGCTTCCTTCTCCCTAGTCTTTTCACTTCCCACTATGATTGCTTTGCACTCCTCCCACTTTGTAGCTTTTCCTTTGTCCTTTGGATTGGAGATTGTATCACTTGGGAGAACATTGGTTGGCCGTTCAGCTTGTTTGGCCAATTGTCCCACTTGTCGTTCAAGGCTCTTCATGGTGGCTTCATTTCTCTCTTGCATTTTGACCAAGCTTTGAGTGGACTGAGCAATTGCTTGTATGGCTACCTCAAGACTTGAAATTCTACTTTCATGATGGTCTATTGGTGGTATGATGGGGGTGGAATGTGGTTGCTGGAAGTTATTTGTAGGGGTAGTGTGGTAGTTTTGGGGGTTAGATGTTGGTGCGGAAATGCTATTTTGATGAGTTTGTGGATTGTGGTGGGGTGGTTGATATGTATTTTGTGGTTTCTTGTATTGATTATTATTAGTGTTTTGCTGGTCGTGGTTTGAGTAAGTTGTGTTTTTTGAGTTGTTTTGGTTTGAGTTTTTCTGCCACGGTTGCTGGCTGTGGGTGTGGTTATCTCCCCATCTGAGATTTGGATGGTTCTTCCAGGATGGATTGTGGGTGTCACCATAGACTTCATTTTGGCCGGAGCTTTGGTTATGCACATATTGAGGTTGCGCCTGCTGCTGATCTTCTTGGTTTTCTTCATTTTGCCCCCATTTGGTTGATGGTTGGCTTGTATTCACTGTTGCAACTTGCAAGCTATCAATCTTTTTGGCCATCTGCTCAAATTGTTGTTGAATCTGCTCCTGCATTATCTTGTTTTGAGCTAGGAGGATGTCAACCCCTTCCATTTCTAACACTCCTTTCCTTAGTGATGGTTGGCGTTGTCTCTGATGGCCAAAGAAATATTGGTTGTTAGCCACCATGTCAATAAGATTTTGAGCTTCTTCTACTGTTTTCATCAGTTGCAATGATCCTCCAGCTGAGTGGTCAAGTGATTCTTGAGCCTTTAGAGTGAGTCCTTCATAGAAGTTCTGTAGCTTGTCCCACTCAGTGAACATTTCTGGTGCACATTTCCTCAGCAGAGCCTTGTATCTTTCCCATGCTTCATACAGATTTTCAGCATCCAATTGCGTGAATGTTTGCACCTCAGTCTTCAGCCTGATGACTCTTTGAGGTGGATAGAATTTGGCTAGAAATTTAGTTATCAAGTCATCCCAACTAGTGATGCTTCCTTGGGGAAAAGTTTCAAGCCATTGTGCGGCCTTGTCCCTTAATGAGAACGGGAACAGCAGAAGCTTGTAAGTTTCAGGATTCACACCATTGGACTTGACAGTGTCACAAATCCTTAAGAAGGTAGATAGATGTTGATTTGGATCCTCCAATGGTCCTCCCCCAAACGAGCAGTTGTTTTGGACCAATGTAATGAGTTGTGGCTTCAATTCAAAGTTATTTGCATTGACATTAGGGGTGAGAATGCTGCTTCCACAATGTCTAGCATTTGCAAAGGTGTATGAAGCCAATACTCTCCTTTGGGGTTGACCATTGTCGTTGGCCACTCCCACTTGTGGATTTGTTGGATTTTCTTCCATTTCTTGGTTTTCTTCTCAACCTCCAAAATGTTTCAGGATCAAAAGGTGTAGATTCATTGCTTTTTCCTCTTGACATAAACACAGAACCAGGAACTAAAATTAAGCACTCTATTGCTAGAGTGAAGTTAGTGTTAACTTAAGCAAAAATTCAAACAGTTAGTGGGTTAGTCAAAATTAGAGAAAAATAAAGAAAAAGTGCTTGATCTAGATCACCACCTCACTTAATCATTGTCAATCTAATCAATCCCCGGCAACGGCGCCAAAAACTTGATGAGTATTTTGGTGAAAAATAAATTTCTCCCAAAACACACAAATCTAACCGGCAAGTGTACCGGGTCGTATCAAGTAATAAAAACTCACGGGAGTGAGGTCGATCCCACAGGGATTGAAGGATTGAGCAATTTTAGCTTAGTGGTTAATTTAGTCAAGCGAATCAAGATTTGGTTGAGTGTTTTGTGATTTGCAGAAATTAAATTGCATGGAAGTAAAGAGAACAGGGAATTAAAGTGCTGAATCTTAAAGAACAAGAAATTAAATAGCAGAAACTTAGAATGCAAGAAATGTAAATTGCGGAATCTTAAAGTGCAAGAAATGTAAACGGCTGGAATTGTAAAGGGGATTGGGACTTGGATTTGCAGAAATTAAACAAGGAAAAGTAAATTTGCATCAAACAAAAGAATGAAAGAAGGTTTGGGTTGAATCGGATCTTGAAGCAGTAAAGTAAATGAACATTAAAAGCAAGAAACAAAATGTAAATTAGGAATTCAGATCTCAGGGCCCAGAGACTAGAAAACCAAGTCTAGATCTCAATGCCTTCCTAGATCCAACAAGAACAATTGCAAGGGAATTGTAAATTGCAAGGAAAGTAGATGAGAAGCAAGTAACAGAAACGGAAATTCAATTGCAGTAAATAAACAGAGAGATCCAAGGATGAGATTGAAATAGAATTCCTTCAATTCTTCAACCCAAGATCCAAGACAAGTGTAATTGAAATTGAAAGCAATAAAACTGAGAGGAAGAGAAGTGAATTCTCCTTCCCCAAGACAAAGAAATTAAAGATCACTCAATATCCAAAGCTCTCCGAAAACTATTATGAAAATTCCCAAAAGAAAGCTCTCTAAAAGAAAAGCTCCCAAAGAACTTGAATTCTATCCTATTTATACACTTTCTTCCAATGATCTTCAAGCCTTCAGTTGGGCCTTTGTTCTTGGTGGAATTGGGTTGAAAGAGGCCTTGGTTAATTGCTCTTGGAGTTTGAAGAGGAACCAAAACGAACCAATTGAACCGGGTTGGAGTTTTGCAAAAGTTGGACCAAAAGTTTGAGCAAAAGTTAGGGGTCTAACTTTTGCTCCAACTTTTCATATCAGCTAACACCACTTTGCTGATACTCACGTTGGTGCCAAAGTTAGGGGTCTAACTTTGGCCCCAACGTTGGCTTTACCTTGTGCACTTGTGGCGCCAACGTTAGCCACCAAGTTAGGGGGCTAACGTTGGCGCAAACTTTTGCTCCTCCCCTTGTGATTTTCATGTGCCAACGTTAGCCACCAAGTTAGGGGGCTAACGTTGGCGCAAACTTTTGGTGCCCAGGGGTGAATTTCATGTGCCAACGTTAGCCACCAAGTTAGGGGGCTAACGTTGGTGCAAACTTTTGGTACCCAGGGAGTGATTTTCAAGTTCCAACGTTAGCCTCCAAGTTAGGGGGCTAACGTTGGGGCTAACTTTTCACCCAAAAGTTTGTGCAAAAGTTTGAGGCTAACTTTAGGTCCAACTTTTTGCTTCTTGGTTCATTTTCATTTATTCCCTTGTCTTCTCTTTACTCCTAGCTATTCCTTCTTGCTTCAACCTTTCTCCAAGCTTTCTTCACCTATCATTAATCAACCAAACACATCAAAGCTATGCTCATAATCATAAGATATCCATTCTATCATAATATGCAGCAATTATAGTATAAAACCTCATGAAATAGCATGAATTCATACATGGTTGATTAAATCAAAGGAAACATGAAAATCTACCCAATTGGCTTGCTTGTAGCTCAAGAAAGTGCATAATTCTAATGAAAACAAAAGAAAAAGACTAGTTAAAATAGGCTAAGATGACTTGTCATCACCTAAAAACTATGAATGTGTAGAGAGAAAACCTAGAGGAGGAGTAAAACTAGATCTAAAAACTAAAACTATGCGGAATGAATGTCGTTCCTGGTTTCTGCATGTTCTCTGTCTCTAGTCTGCTGTTCTGGGCCAAAAACTGGGTCAAAATAGGGCCCAAAATCACCCCCAGCGAATTCTGCAGATTATGCAGATCGCGCACGTCACGCGATCGTGTCGCTCATGCGGACGCGTCATTCGCGTTTCTTCTTTGCCACGCGGACGTGTCGTCCATGCGGCCACGTCGCTGCAAATTGCTCTCTTCCACGCGGTCGTGTCATCCATGCGGCCGCGTCGCTTTTCGCTGGTCATCTCCTGAATTTCTTGTGTTCCTTCCATTTTTGCAGGCTTCCCTTCCAATCTCCAACTCATTCATGCCTTATAAAGCCTGAAACACTTAACACACAGATCACGGCATCGAATGGAATAAGGGAGAAATAAAATACATAATTAAAATTCTCTAGGAAGCAAGTTTTCAACCATAAAACATCTTTAGGAAGGAAATATAAATGCATGCTTATTTAATGAATAAGTGGGCAAAGATCATGATAAAACCACACAAATAAAACACAATATAAACCATGAAATAGTGGTTTATCAAGTGCCATCCTTGTTGGTCTGGCTTCCTCAATCTTCATTCTTCTCATCATGGCGAAGGACATGAGATTGATGCTAGGCCCCAGGTCAGACAATGCTTTTTCAATGGTGATATCACCTATGATGCATGGAATTTGGAAACTCCCAGGGTCCTTCATCTTCTAAGGAAGCTTCTTTTGTATGATAGCACTGCACTCCTCAGTTAGTATTATGGTTTCTTTCTCTCCCAGTTCCTCTTTCTTGTCATGAGCTCCTTTAAAAATTTAGCATAGAGAGGTATTTGTTCTAATTCCTATGCAAAGGGTATGTTGATCTGGAGCTTCTTAAAGATTTCTAGGAACCTTGAGAACTGGCTGTCTTTTCCATCTTTCCTTAGCCTTTGTGGATAGGGTGCTTGTGGCACATAAGGCTTTAGGACTGGTTTTGATGATGATGGTGCAGGGGTCTCTTCTTTTTTCTTATTTTCAGGCTCCCAACCAGCTTCTTTTTCTTGATTACTCCCATTTGGGGATGCTTCTTCTACAACTTTTCCACTTCTAAGTGTGATTGCCTTGCATTCCCCTCTTGAGTTGGCCATGGTATCACTGGGAAATGTATGTGTGGGCATTGGAATTTGCTTAGATAAGCTTGCCAATTGTGCTTCCAATTTTGAAATCGATGCGCCTTGATTTCTTATGTTTGATCTGCACTCTTCTTGATTGGCATCCATCTTCCTTTATGCTTATATTTGTCTCTCCAAAACATTAGAAATATCTCCTGTTAGCTGTGATGACATCTGTGCTATTGCAGCTTCCACTCTTTCAAAATTGCTCTTGATTTCACATGGTTGCATGGTTGGGGTTGATGCTTCCTAGTGGTGGTTACTGTGTGTTTGTTGGGTGGAGTGATATGATGTATTTTGTGAGTTGTGGTAGGGTCTGTTGTTGCCTGACTGATGATTGGAGCTATGGTTGTTGTATTGGTTAGGTTGGTGGTGTACGAAATTGTGATCATCAATGGCTCCAACAACTTGGTACGCACAATTGTAATCTTAACTCTTTTTCACAACTCCGCACAACTAACCAGCAAGTGTACTGGGTCGTCCAAGTAATAAACCTTACGTGAGTAAGGATCGATCCCACAGAGATTGTCGGCTTGAAGCAAGCTATGGTCATCTTGTAAATCTCAGTCAGGTGGATTCAAATGGTTATGAAGTTTAAGATAATAGAAAAATGAATAAAATATAAAATAAGATAGAGATACTTATGTAATTCATTGGTGAGAATCTCAGATAAGCGTATGAAGATGCTTTGTTCCTCCTGAACTTCTGCTTTCCTATTGTCTTCAACCAATCATTCATACTCCTTTCCATGGCAAGCTTTATGTTGGGCATCACTGATGAGCGGATAATTTATACGCTTTTTGGCATTGTTTTTACAAAGTTTTTAGTATGATTTAGCTAGTTTTTAATATATTTTTATTAGTTTTTAAATAAAATTCACATTTCTGAACATTACTATGAGTTTGTGTGTTTTTCTGTCATTTCAGGTAATTTCTGGCTAAAATTGAGGGACTTGAGCAAAAATCAGATTCAGAGGTTGAAGAAGGACTGCAGATGCTGTTGGATTTGGACCTCCCTGCACTCAAAGTGGATTTTCTGGAGCTACAGAACTCCAAATGGCACGCTCTTAATTGCGTTGGAAAGGATAGATGACGTAAACTGGCGTTGAACGCCAGTTCCATGCTGCATTCTGGAGTCAAACACCAGAAACAGGTTGCAAAGTAGAGTTAAACGCCAGAAACAGGTTACAAACTGGCGTTCAACTCCAAGAAAGACCTCTACACGTGTAAAGCTCAATGCTCAGCCCAAGCACACACACCAAGTGGGCCCCGAAAGTGGATTTCTGCATCATTTACTCATTTCTGTAAACCCTAGTAACTAGTTTAGTATAAATATGACTTTTTACTATTGTATTTACATCTTTGGATTATCTTTTGATCTTTAGATCACGTTTGGGGGCTTGCCTCTCGGCCATGCCTAGACCTTCATCACTTATGTATTTTCATCGGTAGAGTTTCTACACACCATAGATTAAGGTGTAGAGCTCTGTTGTTCCTCATGAATTAATACAAAGTACTACTGTTTTTCTATTCAATTCAAGCTTATTCCTTCTCTAAGATATCCATTCGCACCCAAGAACATGATGAATGTGATGATTATATGACGCTCATCATCATTCTCACTTATGAACGCGTGCTTGACAAACACTTCCGTTCTACATGCAAACAAGCTAGAATGAATATCTCTTGGATATCTAATACAGAGGACCGAGTCCGAGATATTAGAATCTTCGTGGTATAAGTTAGAACCCATGGATGGCCATTCCTGAGATCCGGAAAGTCTAAACCTTGTCTGTGGTATTCTGAGTAGGATCTGGGAAGGGACGGCTGTGACGAGCTTCAAACTCGCGAGTGCTGGGGGTAGTGACAGACGCAAAAGGATAGTAAATCCTATTCCAGTATGATCGAGAACCGACAGATGATTAGCCATGCAGTAATAGCGCATTGGACCATTTTCACAGAGAGGATGGGATGTAGCCATTGACAACGTTGATGCCCTACATAAAGCTTGCCATGGAAAGGAATAGAAAAGGTTGGATGAAGACAGCAGGAAAGCAGAGGTTCAGAGGAACGAAAGCATCTCTACACGCTTATCTGAAACTCTCACCAATGAATTACATAAGTATCTCTATCCTATTTTAATTATCTTTTAGTATACTATAATCTCTTAATACATTTGAATCTGCCTAATTGAGATTTACAAGGTGACCATAGCTTGCTTCAAGCCGACAATCTCTGTGGGATCGACCCTTACTCACGTAAGGTTTATTACTTGGACGACCCAGTGCACTTGCTGGTCAGTTGTGCGAAGTTGTGATAAAGAATTAAGATTATGAACGTGCGTATAAAGTTTTCAGCGCCCTTACCATGGAATGGAACCGTCACGATTTCTGTGCACCAAGTTTTTGGCGCCGTTGCCGGGGATTGTTCGAGTTTGGACAACTGACGGTTCATCTTGTTGCTCAAATTAGGTAATTTTATTTTAATTTTAAGCTCTTTATTTCTTATTTTCGAAAAATCAAAAAAAATTTATAAAATCATAAAATCAAAAATATTTTTTGTGTTTCTTGTTTGAGTTTAGAGTCAAGTTTTAAGTTTGGTGTTAATTGCATCTTTTTAATTATTTTCGAAAATTTCATGCATTGCATTCTTCATGATCTTCAAGTTGTTCTTAGCCAGTCTTCTTGTTTGATCTTCATATTTTCTTATTTTGTGTCTTTTCTTGTTTTTCATATGCATTCTTGAAACATTAATGTCTAAAGAATAAAATTTTTTTAAGTTTGGTGTCTTGCATGTTTTCTTTTCTTGAAAATTTTTCAAAAATAAGTTCTTGGTGTTCATCTTGACATTCATAGTGTTCTTGCATGCATCACATGTTTTGATCCAAGATTTTCATGCATTGAGTCATTTTTATGTTTTTCTCTTTCTTGATTAAAATTCAAAAATCAAAAAAATATCTTTTCCTTTTTCACTCATAAATTTTCGAAAATTTGAGTTGAATTTTTCAAAACTTTTTAAAATTTAGTTGTTTCTTATGAGTCAAATCAAATTTTCAATTTAAAAATCTTATCTTTTTCAAATCTTTTTCAAAAATCAAATCTTTTTCATTTTTCTTCCATAATTTTCGAAAATTCTAAAATGATTTTCAAAAATCTTTTTCTTATTTTGTTTCATAATTTCAAATCTTTACTAACAATTAATGTGATTGATTCAAAAAAATATTAAGTTTGTTACTTGCCTAGTAAGAAAGGTTCAATCTTTAAACTCTAGAATCATATCTTTTTAGTTTCTTGTTAGTCAAGTAATCAACTTTAATTTTCAAAATCAAATCTTTTTTAATTTCTTTTTCAAATCTTTTTCAAATTAAATTTCAAGCACATCTTTTTCAAAATTTAATTTCAAAATCTTTTCTAACTTTTTATCTTTTCAAATTTGATTTTCAAATCCTTTTCAATTAACCACTTTACTTTTTGTTTCAATCATATCTTTTTCAAAACTACCTAACTAATTCTCTCTCTCTAATTTTCGAAAATCCCTTCCCCCTTTTTCAAATTTCTTTTTTTTAATTAACTAATTGTTTTAAATTTTAATTTAATTTGATTTCAATTTTAATTTTCAAAATTTAAATTTTATTTTTAATTTAATTAATTTTTGAAATTCCCTCTCTCTCATCTCCTTCTAATTATTTATTTATTTTCTAACACTTCTTTTCATCTCAAAATTTGAACCCTCTCTTCCTCTTGGTGTTCGAATTTCTCTTCTTCTATTCTTCTATTGTTATACTCACATACAGGAATCTCTATACTGTGACATAGAGGATTCCATATTTTCTTTTTTGTTTTCTTCTTTTTCATATGAGCAGGAACAAGGATAAGAACATTCTTGTTGAAGCTGATCCTGAACCTGAAAGGACTCTAAAGAGAAAGCTAAGGGAAGCAAAGCACAACTCTCTGGAGAAAATCTGACAGAAATTTTCGAAAAAGAAGAAAACATGGCCAAAAATAATAACAATGCAAGGAAGATGCTTGGTGACTTTACTGCACCAAATTCCAATTTACATGGAAGAAGCATCTCAATCCCTGCCATTGGAGCAAACAACTTTGAGCTTAAACCTCAATTAGTTTCTCTGATGCAACAGAACTGCAAGTTTCACGGACTTCCATCTGAAGATCCTTTTCAGTTCTTAACTGAATTCTTGCAGATCTGTGATACTGTTAAGACCAATGGAGTTGATCCCGAGGTCTATAGGCTTATGCTTTCCCATTTGCTGTAAGAGACAGAGCTAGAATATGGTTGGACTCTCAACCCAAGGATAGCCTGAACTCTTGGGATAAGCTGGTCACGGCTTTCTTAGCCAAGTTCTTTCCTCCTCAAAAGCTTAGAGTGGATGTTCAAACCTTTAGACAGAAAGAAGGAGAATCCCTCTATGAAGCTTAGGATAGATACAAGGAACTGACCAAAAAGTGTCCTTCTGACATGCTTTCAGAATGGACCATCCTGGATATATTCTATGATGGTCTTTCTGAATTATCTAAAATGTCATTGGACCATTCTGCAGGTGGATCCATTCACCTAAAGAAAATGCCTGCAGAAGCTCAAGAACTCATTGACATGGTTGCAAATAACCAGTTCATGTATACTTCTGAAAGGAATCCTGTGAGTAATGGGATGCCTATGAAGAAGGGAGTTCTTGAAATTGATACTCTGAATGCCATATTGGCTCAGAATAAAATATTGACTCAGCAAGTCAATATGATTTCTCAGAGTGTGAATGGATTGAAGGAATCATCCAACAGTACTAAAGAGGCCTCTTCTGAAGAAGAAGCTTATGATCCTGAGAACCTTGCAATAGCAGAGTTGAATTACATGGGTGAACCCTATGGAAACACCTATAACCCCTCATGGAGAAATTATCCAAATTTCTCATGGAAGGATCAACAAAGCCTCAACAAGGATTTAACAATGGTGGAAGAAACAGGTTCAGCAACAGCAAGCCTCTTCCATCATCCACTCAGCAAAAGACAGAGAGTTCTGAGCAGAATCCATCTAGCTTAGCAAACATAGTCTCTGATCTATCTAAGGCCACTTTAAGTTTCATGAATAAAACAAGGTCCTCCATTAGGAATTTGGAGGCACAAGTGGGCCAGTTGAGTAAAAGGGTCACTGAAACCCCTCCTAGTAATCTCCCCAGCAATACAGAAGAGAATCCAAAAAGAGAGTGCAAGGTCATTGAATTAACCATCATGGCCGAACCTACAAGGGAGGGAGAGAACGTGAATCCCAGTGAGGAAGACCTCCTGGGACGTCCAGTGATCAATAAGGAGTTTCCCTCTGAGGAACCAAAGGAATCTGAGGCTCATCTAGAGACCATAGAGATTCCTTTGAACCTCCTTATGCCATTCATGAGCTCTGATGAGTATTCTTCTTCAGAAGAGAATGAAGATGTTACTGAAGAGCAAGTTGCTAAGTACCTTGGTGCAATCATGAAGCTGAATGCCAAATTATTTGGTAATGAGACTTGGGAAGATGAACCTCCCTTGCTCATCAATGAACTAAGTGATCTGGATCAACTGAGATTGCCTCAGAAGAAACAGGATCCTGGAAAGTTCTTAATACCTTGTACCATAGGCACCATGACCTTTGAGAAGGCTCTATGTGACCTGGGGTCAGGGATAAACCTCATGCCGCTCTCTGTAATGGAGAAACTGGGAATCTTTGAGGTGCAAGCTGCCAGAATCTCATTAGAGATGGCAGACAACTCAAGAAAACAGGCTTATGGACAAGTAGAGGACATGATAGTAAAGGTTAAAGGCCTTTACATCCCTGCTGATTTCATAATCCTAGACACTGGAAGGATGAGGATGAATCCAACATCCTTGGAAGACCCTTCCTAGCCACAGCAAGAGCTGTGATTGATGTGGACAGAGGATAATTGATCCTTCAACTAAATGAGGACAACCTTGTGTTTAAAACTCAAGAATCTCCTTCTGTAACCATGGAGAGGAAGCATGAAAAGCTTCTCTCACTGCAGGTCAACCAAAGCCCCCACAGTCAAACTCTAAGTTTGGTGTTGGGAGGTTCCAACCTTGCTCTGAACATATGTGAGGCTCCATGAGAGCTCACTGTCAAGCTATTGACATTAAAGAAGCGCTTGTTGGGAGGCTACCCAATGTTATCTAATTATATTTAATTATTGTTATTTTATGTTTTCTTTAGGTTGATGATCATGTGAAGTCACAAAAACTACTGAAAAATCAAAAACAGAATAAAAAACAGCATTGAAAATAGCACACCCTGGAGGAGAGGCATGCTGGCGTTAAACGCCAGAAACAAGCATCTGTCTGGCGTTTAACGCCAGAAACAAGCACCAAGCTGGCGTTTAACGCTAGAACCAAGCATCTACCTGGCGTTAAATGCCAGAAACAAGCTACATTTGGGCGTTTAACGCCAGAAACAGGCAACAGTCTGGCGTTAAATGCCAGGATTGCACAGCAAGGGCATTTTACATGCCTAATTGGAGAACGGATGTTAAGTCCTTGACCCCACTTGACCTGTGGACCCCACAGGATCCCCACATCTTCTTCTCTCTCCTCTTCACACCTTTTCGTAACTCTCTTCCCCAAATACCCTTCACCAATCAACTCAATCACTCTTCCCTATCACCTCTTCACCACTCACATCCATCCTCTCTTCCCCAAAAACCCCACCTACCTTCAAAATTTAAAATATTTTCCCTCCCAAACCCAACCCTAATGGCCGAAACTTAACCCTCCCCCCACTCCTACATAAACCCCTCATTCCTTCTTCATTTTCACACAACACAACCCTATCATCACCCCTTGGCCGAAAACACCTCTCTCTCCCTCTCCTCTATTTCTCTTCTTCTTCTACTACTTTCTTTCCTCTTTTGCTCGGGGACGAGCAAACATTTTAAGTTTGGTGTGGTAAAAGCATAGCTTTTTATTTTTCCATAACCATTAATGGCACCGAAGGCCAGAGAAACCTCTAGAAAGAGGAAAGGGAAGGCAATTGCTTCCACCTCTGAGTCATGGGAGATGGAGAGATTCATTTCAAAGGTCCATCAAGACCACTTCTATGAAGTTGTGGCCAAGAAGAAAGTGATCCCTGAAGTTCCTTTCAAGCTCAAAAAGAATGAGTATCCAGAGATCCGACTTGAGATCCAAAGGAGAGGTTGGGAAGTTCTCACCAACCCTATTCAACAAGTTAGGATCCTAATGGTTCAAGCGTTCTATGCAAACGCATGGATCACTAGGAACCATGATCAAAGTGTGAACCCGAATCCAAAGCATTGGCTCACCAGGGTTCGGGGGAAATACTTAGATTTCAGTCCGGAAAATGTAAGGCTGGCGTTCAACTTGCCAATGATGGAAGAGAACGCACGCCCCTACACAAGAAGGGTCAAATTTGATCAAAGGTTGGACCAAGTCCTCATAGACATATGTGAGGAAGGAGCTCAATGGAAAATTGACTCAAGAGGCAAGCCGGTTCAATTAAGAAGGCATGACCTCAAACCAGTGGCTAGGGGATGGCTAGAGTTCATTCAACGCTCAATTATTCCTACTAGTAACCGGTCTGAAGTTACTATAGACCGGGCCATCATGATCCATAGTATTATGATTAGAGATGACGTGGAAGTTCATGAGATTATACCTTAAGAACTCTACAAGGTAGCTGACAAGTCCTCCACGTGGGCAAGGTTAGCCTTTCCTCACCTCATATGCCACCTTTGCAATTCGGCTGGAATTGACATAGAGGGAGATATCCTCATTGAAGAGGATAAGCCCATCACTAAGAAAAGGATGGAGCAAATAAGAGATCATGGACCTCAACATGAGCATGAGGAGATTCCTCATCATGAAATCGCTGAGATGCCTCAGGGGATGCACTTTCCTCCACAGAAGTATTGGGAACAAATCAACACTTCCCTAGGAGAATTAAGTTCCAACATGGGACAACTAAGGGTGGAGCATCAAGAGCACTCCATCATCCTCCATGAAATTAGAGAAGATCAAAGAGCTATGAGGGAGGAGCAACAAAGACAAGGAAGAGACATAGAGGAGCTCAAAAGCACCATTGGTTCTTCAAGAAGAGGAAGACGCCACCCTCACTAAGGTGGACTCATTCCTTAATCTCCTTGTTTATTTATTTTCCTATTTTTCGATTTTTGAGCTTTATGTTTTATTTATGTTTGTGTCTTTACTATATGATCATTCGTGTCTAAGTGTCTATGCCTTAAAGTTATGAATATGAATCCATCACCTCTCTTAAATGAAAACTGTTTTAATTACAAAAGAACAAGAAGTACATGGTTTCGAATTCATCCTTGAAACTGGTTTAATTATTTTGATGTGGTGACAATTCTTTTTGTTTTCTGAATGAATGCTTGAACAGTGCATATGTCTTTTGAAGTTGATGTTTATGAATGTTAAATATGTTGGCTCTTGAAAGAATAATGAAAAGGAGACATGTTATCTGATAATCTGAAAAATCATAAAAATGATTCTTGAAGCAAGAAAAAGCAGTAAATACAAAAGCTTGCAGAAAAAAAAATAGCGAAAAAAAAAGAGAAAAAAGAAAAAGAAAAAGCAAGCAGAAAAATCCAAAAGCTCTTTAAACCAAAAGGCAAGAGCAAAAAGCCAATAGCCCTTAAAACCAAAAGGCAAGGGTAATAAAAAAGGATCCAAGGCTTTGAGCATCAGTGGATAGGAGGGCCTAAAGGAATAAAATCCTGGCCTAAGCGGCTAAACCAAGCTGTCCCTAACCATGTGCTTGTGGCGTGAAGGTGTCAAGTGAAAACTTGAGACTGAGCGGTTAAAGTCAAGGTCCAAAGCAAAAACAGAGTGTGCTTAAGAACCCTGAAAATTGGGGACTAAAGGAATAATTGGGGACTTTAGCAAAGCTGAGTCACAATCTGAAAAGGTTCACCCAGTTATGTGTCTGTGGCATTTATGTATCCGGTGGTAATACTGGAAAATAAAGTGCTTAGGGCCACGGCCAAGACTCATAAAGTAGCTGTGTTCAAGAATCAACATACTGAACTAGGAGAATCAATAACACTATCTGAACTCTGAGTTCCTATAGATGACAATCATTCTGAACCACAATGGATAAAGCGAGATGCCAAAACTATTCAAGAGGCGAAAAGCGACAAGTCCCGCTCATCTAATTGGAGCAAAGTTTCATTAATATTTTGGAATTTATAGTATATTCTCTTCTTTTTATCCTATTTGATTTTTAGTTGCTTGGGGACAAGCAACAATTTAAGTTTGGTGTTGTGATGAGCGGATAATTTATACGCTTTTTGGCATTGTTTTTACATAGTTTTTAGTATGATTTAGCTAGCTTTAAATATATTTTTATTAGTTTTTAAATAAAATTTACATTTCTGAACTTTACTATGAGTTTGTGTATTTTTCTGTCATTTCAGGTAATTTCTGGCTGAAATTGAGGGACTTGAGCAAAAATCAGATTCAGAGGTTGAAGAAGGACTGCAGATGCTATTGGATTTGGACCTCCCTGCACTCAAAGTGGATTTTCTGGAGCTACAGAACTTCAAATGGCACGCTCTTAATTGCTTTGGAAAGTAGACATCCAGGGCTTTCCAGAAATATATAATAGTCCATACTTTGATTAAGGATAGACAACGTAAAGTGGCGTTGAACTCCAGTTCCATCCTGCATTCTGGAGTCAAACGCCAGAAACAGGTTGCCAAGTAGAGTTAAACGCCAGAAACAGGTTACAAACTGGCGTTCAACTCCAAGAAAGACCTCTACACGTGTAAAGCTCAATGCTCAGCCCAAGCACACACCAAGTGGGCCCCGAAAGTGGATTTCTGCATCATTTACTCATTTCTGTAAACCCTAGTAACTAGTTTAGTATAAATAGGACTTTTTACTATTGTATTTACATCTTTGGATTATCTTTTGATCTTTAGATCATGTTTGGGGGCTGGCCTCTCGGCCATGCCTGGACCTTCATCACTTATGTATTTTCATCGGTAGTGTTTCTACACACCATAGATTAAGGTGTAGAGCTCTGCTGTTCCTCATGAATTAATACAAAGTACTAGTGTTTTTCTATTCAATTCAAGCTTATTCCTTCTCTAAGATATCCATTCGCACCCAAGAACATGATGAATGTGATGATTATGTGACGCTCATCATCATTCTCACTTATGAACGCGTGCTTGACAAACACTTCCGTTCTACATGCAAACAAGCTAGAATGAATATCTCTTGGATATCTAATACAGAGGACCGAGTTCGAGATATTAGAATCTTCGTGGTATAAGTTAGAACCCATGGATGGCCATTCTTGAGATCCAGAAAGTCTAAACCTTGTCTGTGGTATTCCGAGTAGGATTTGGGAAGGGATGGTTGTGACGAGATTCAAACTCGCGAGTGCTGGGCATAGTGACATACGCAAAAGGATAGTAAATCCTATTCCAATATGATCGAGAACCGACAGATGATTAGCCATGCAGTAATAGAGCATTGGACCATTTTCACAGAGAGGATGGGATGTAGCCATTGACAACGTTGATGCCCTACATAAAGCTTGCCATGGAAAGGAATAGAAAAGGTTGGATGAAGACAGCAGGAAAGCAGAGGTTCAGAGGAACGAAAGCATCTCTACACGCTTATCTGAAACTCTCACCAATGAATTACATAAGTATCTCTATCCTATTTTAATTATCTTTTAGTATACTATAATCTCTTAATACATTTGAATCCGCCTAATTGAGATTTACAAGGTGACCATAGCTTGCTTCAAGCCGACAATCTCTGTGGGATCGACCCTTACTCACGTAAGGTTTATTACTTGGACGACCCAGTGCACTTGCTGGTCAGTTGTGCGAAGTTGTGACAAAGAATTAAGATTATGAACGTGCGTATAAAGTTTTCAGCGCCGTTACCATGTAATGGAACCGTCACAATTTCTGCGCACGAATCACCGTTGTCAATGGCTACTTCCTGTCCTCTCAGTGAAAATGGTCCAAATGCGCTGTCACCGCACGGCTAATCATCTGTCGGTTTTCGATCATGTTGGAATAGGATCCATTGATCCTTTTGCGTCTATCACTATTCCCAATACTCGCGAGTTTGAAGCTCGTCACAGTCATCCCTTCCCAGATCGTACTCGGAATACCACAGACAAGGTTTAGACTTTCGGATCTCAGGAATGGCCGCCAATAATTCTAGCCTATACCAAGAAGGTTTTGATCTTAGATTAGAAACCCAAGAGAATATACTCCAACTGTTGTCCAATGACTACGTTGAACATCATGTAGATCGCTTTGTGGTTGTCAGGCACGCGACCTTGGCTAAGCGAGTAACGAAGATTGGGTGATTGTCATGGGTCACCCCTTCATTCTGACTTAACTGAATCAAGTACGAGAGTATATCTTGGAGAAGAAGTAGGCATGAATTGAAGAGAAAAACAATAGTACTTTGCATTAATTCATGATGAACAGCAGAGCTCCACACCTTAATCTATGGTGTGTAGAAACTCCACCGTTGAAAATACATAAGAACAAAGGGTCCAGGCATGGCCGAATGGCCAGCCTCCCAAAGAGGGTTCAATCATCAAAGCATGATTAAAAGATGATTCAAGGATGAAAATACAATAACAAACGGTCCTATTTATAGAAAACTAGTAGCCTAAGGTTACAGAAATAGGTAATTAATGCATAAATCTTCTTACGGGCCCACTTGGTGTGTGCTTGGGCTGAGCATTAAAGCTTTCACATGTAGAGACTTTTCTTGGAGTTAAACGCCAGATTTTATGCCAGTTTGCGCGTTTAACTCCAGCTTTTATGCCAGTTCTGGCGTTTTGACGCCAGAATTTTTATGCTGACTTGGAACGCCGGTTTGGGCCATCAAATCTCGGGCAAAGTATGAACTATTATATATTACTGGAAAGCCCAGGATGTCTACTTTCCAACGCAATTAAGAGCGTGCCAATTGGGCTTCTGCAGCTAAGAAAATCCACTTCGAGTGCAGGGAGGTCATAATCCAGCAGCATCTACAGTCCTTTTTCAGCCTCTGAATCAGATTTTTGCTCAAGTCCCTCAATTTCAGCCAGAAAATACCTAAAATCTCAAAAAAAAACACAAACTCATAGTAAAGTCCAGAAATGTGATTTTTATTTAAAAACTAATAAAAATATAATAAAAACTAACTAAAATATACTAAAAACTACCTAAAAACAATGCCAAAAAGCGTATAAATTGTCCGCTCATCAGTTGGTAAGGTTTGTTGTGGTCTTGGTTGTAGCTTTGTTGGTTTCCCCACCAAAGGTTTGGGTGCTTCTTCCAACCTGGGTTATATGTCTTGGAGTTTGGGTCATATGGTGGTCTAGAAGAATTGTTCACATAATTTGCCTGCTCCCATTCATTTTCAACTTCTGGGGCATTTTCTTCCTGTGGTGGTGCTTGAGCTTGGACAGCTGAGACTTGGCCAGTCTCCATCCTCTTTGTTAAGGCTGGTAGTTGTGCTGCAATCATCTTGTTTTGTGCTTACAAGGCATCCATGTAATTTAGCTCCAGCACTCCTTTCTTTTGAGATCTTTCTGAAGCATAGAAGTATTCATTTTCAGCTACAGTCTTTATAACATCTATAGCTTCTTCAATGGTTTTCTTCTTGTTGAGTGAACCCCCTGAAGAGTGGTCCACAGCTTTCTTTGCTTCATATAATAGCCCTTCATAGAAAATATGAAGTTGAACCCATTCGTTGAACATGTCCGGAGGGCACTTTCTTGTCAAGTCTTTGAACCTCTCCCAGGCCTCATAAAGTATTTTACCATCTTGATGTCTGAAGGTTTTCACCTCAGTTCTCAATCTATTTACTCTCTGTGGAGGGTAGAATTTTGCTAGAAATTTGTTTACAACCTCATCGCAAGTTGTTAAGCTCTCCTTAGGAAATGCTTCTAACCACTTTGCTGCCTTATCTCTCAGTGAAAAAGGGAACAAAAGTAGCTTGTAGGTGTCAGGGTGTACACCATTGGACTTTACAGTGTCACAAATCCTCAAGAATATAGTGAGATGTTGGTTTGGGTCCTCCTGGGCTCCCCCTCTATATGAACAATTATTCTCGACAAGTGTGATGAGTTGAGGTTTCAACTCAAAGTTGTTAGCATGGATTGTTAGTTTGAGAATGCTGCTGCCACAGTTTCCTGGATTTGGGTTGATGTAGGAGCCTAAGACTCTCCTTTCTTGCCCAATATGATTACCAGCATCTACTCCAACATGGTTTTGCACTTCTTCTTCCATAGTATCTCCTAGATCTTCCTCTACTACTTCCTCTCCAACTATGCCTTTGCCTCTTGCTTCCCTCCTCAATCTAAGGAAGGTCTTCTCAGGTTTATTATTGAAGGAGGATGAAGTTTCTCCCCTTCTACCTGTCATACATTCAACAAACAGCAAGCAGAGGGCAAGTGAAGGAATCACTCTTGTTAAGATTAATGGTTAGCTTGGTTGATGCAATTAATCAAACAGTTAGAAGAAGTTAAAATCCAAAGTAAAATAAAAATAAAACAGAACAGAAGAAAAATTAAAGAACTGAAAAAAATAACAAGGTAATTAAAATGCTTAATCTAGCTCTCCAATCATTTTAATCATTGTCAAATTCAAACCAATCCCTGTCAACGGCACCATAAAACTTGATAACCGAAATTCACACCCCATATACAAATGATGAATCCGTTCTTTTGGCAAGGGCACCAAAAATTATCGTCAAGTAATAACCCACAGTGGAGTGGGATCGTATCCACAGAGATTGGTAGATTTGAGCAATTTTAATCAATTGGTGAATTAGTTAAGCTGAGCAGAATAGATTGTGGTTGCGGAATTGTAAATGTCAGAATTATAAATGACTCAAAAGTAAAGAACACAGTAAAGTGCAGAAAAGTAAATGGCGACAGTGTAAAGTGCAGAAACTTAAATGACTTAATTGTAAATGGGAATGGGGATTTGCAGAATATAAAGAAAGCTATAAAGAAAGTGGAAGATAAGAATAGGGGGACTCATTGAGATCAGGAGATGTTGTTCTCTTTGGATTAAATCCAGTTCGTATCATCTTCAATTATGCAACTCATTGACCTCTTGGAAATCATGATTGATTGAGCCCCAATCCCTTGGTGACTCAATCTCTCAGATCTTGATCAATAGCCAATTTCTTGGTCTAATTGCTCATGAAGAGAGATATGCTTGGTCCCTGATTATACCACACATCATCCTAGGTCCAAGTAGAGGGAGGATTATATGTCACCATATCCAAAGACCAAAACCCAGATCCTACTCAAGTGTGAGAAGGGATTTCTAGCATGCTTTCATTTTTCCTTTTCCAAGGTTCCCATAAAACCCATTTTGCATTCAACCTCTTTTCCAAGATGACTGAACACTAAGCATGAAGAACGAAATTCCTTCTAGCAAATCCAAGAGAAGATGAAGAGAAGAAGAAATTAACTATCATTAATCCATCAAGTACAGCAGAGCTCCCTCTCTCAATGAGAGGAAATTTAGCTACTCATAGCTCAGAGAAAAGTACAAAAGATGGAAGAGAATGATAAAGTGAAAAGTAAATCTAACTACAACTAATAGCTCAACTGCTTCCCTCCCCGCTCAGTACTTTCAGGGGTTATTTATACTACTCCTATCACTAGAATAAAGAAAAATACAAAAGAGAAAAGAAAAATATAATTTGGAGGGAAAAGAAACTTAATAATCGTGACCTTCCAGGCTGGCATTTGGCTGGCGTTCAAGTGGCGTGCCACTTCTAGCCTCTAATTTGGCTTGGCGCGCCACGCCAAGCTCTTCAAGTGGCATGCCCTATGTGTTGATATCCTTGGCGTGCCACGCCTTCGAGCCCAAGTGGCACACGCATGATTTTCCTTCTATTTCCCTTCTCTGGAAAGTTGAACTAGCGTCACATGCCCAGGGTCTGGCGTGCCACGCCCATTGTTCTTCTTTGATCCAGTAGCTGGTGTGGCACGCCTAGCCCTTGCTTTTGCCCCCTTTTATCATTGGTGTGCCACGCCTGAATGCTCAAGTGGCACGCCTAAGTGAGGATGAGAGCTTGGCGTGCCACGCCTTCAACACCAATTGGCACGCCTAGCTTTGCTTTGGTCTCCTTGAGTGTTTGCATGCCACGCCTGGGTCTTCAAGTGGCACGCCCATCCCTTTTGGCTTTCAACCTCTTCTCTTGGAAACTTGTACTAGCGTGCCATGCCTTGATGCTCAAGTGGCACGCCCACTTTAATATGGTTCTTTCCAGCTTGGCGTGCCACGCCTGGCTCTTCAAGTGGCACACCAAAGTGATGATTTAAAGTTGGCGTGCCACGCCTTCGATAGCAAGTGGCACGCCCAGCCTTTTGGGTCTTCAATATTGCTCTCTGGAATTTTATACTGGCGTGCCACACTTTGGTGCTCAAGTGGCACGCCCCTTTAGTGTGATTCTTTTTAGCTTGGCGTGCCACGCCTGGCTCTTCAAGTGGCATGCCAAAGTGACAATTCGAAGATGGCGTGCCACACCTTCGACACCAAGTGACACGCCCAAGTGATGATCCCTTCTGGATGGATGAACTGGCATGCCACACCCCATGGTTCAAGTGGCACACCCATAGTATGTGATGGGCTAGGCATGCCACGCCCCTCTAGTGGCCTTCAACATTGCTCTCTGGAAAATTACACTGGCGTGCCACGCCCAGCTTCTGGCATGCCACGCCCATACAATTTATTCAATCATGCTCCTCTGGAAATTATAACTGGCATGCCACACCCAGTTCCTGGCGTGCCACGCCCATATAGAGAGCTTGAGGATCCTTTCTGGAATTTAGTACTGGCATGCCACGCCCAGCTCCTGGCATGCCACGCCAGTGCAATTTTGTGGTGTTTGTTCCAAGTGGCACGCCAGTTTCACACGCCCGGCCTTGTTTTGTTTTTTTCTTCCCTTTTTGATGTCTTTTTTCACCTAAAATTCAGCACAAACCCAATTCAAAGCAATGTACCATAATATTCATCAAATAGTACATGAATTGCAATGATCAAATGAGATTATGCTCTTTTATGGTCCTTTCTATGCAAGAAAAATGGGTAGATGATGCAAGTCATCAGTTCCTCCTTGGTTTATTTCTATTTTACTTTGTTATAGTTACTCTCACATTTCTTTGTATATTTTTCTTTATGGACTTAGAGGCTTACTTGAGAGATAAGTTGTATAAGCCGTTTTAACTCTAAAACTCTGTATTTTTCTATTTGTAGCTAGTTGGCTTAAACTCCGCAAGCTGTGGCTAGTCCCTTATGATTATTATATTCTTATATCTATATATGTTCTATCCTTTTGCATATATACCTTGTACCTTTTGCGTTAGCTTCGTGTGAATGTTACGCACCTTTGTAATTCTATTTTTGAGCTTAATCCTCCATCGGGCTTTTAGAATATATTATTTCCTTCTATATAAATATGTATAAGCCTTAGAATTATCGTAACTTCTGATTAACCTTTGCTTTAAGGCTAGAGGTAAGGCTTAGGGTAATTACGGTGTTACACTCTGATTCTTCTCTGCCTTTCTCTTGCTTTTCCTTACCTATCATCAATAAAACAAATGCATCAAAGCCTTGCCATAATCACAAGTTAATGCACTATTCATTGCATCAAGTAATTCTTGCATCAATCTCATGAAAATGCTTGTAATTAACAATGTTTGATTGAAAGACCAACCAATGCCTTGCCAAGTAACACTATTCCCAACTCCAAGGAAGAATGTAAAGCAATTCAGATTAGGAGTGGAAAGACATTGGAGAATAACAAAGAAGATAACAAGAAGCCAGCAGAAGATGATAAGGCCAACAACAAGGGAGATATGACAATTAAATAAAAGGACTAGGAAGAGCTTAAAAAGAAAGATGAAGAGTCACAAGCTTCAAAGAAGGGAAAACAAATCATGATAGAGCTTCCACAAGAACAGAGGAAGGAAGTTAAACACTACATCCCTCCTTTGCCATACCCTCAAAGATTGCAAAAGGAGCTCAAGGATCAACAGTTTCCCAAATTTTTGGAAGTTTCTAAAAAGCTGGAAATCAATATCCCTCTTGCTGAAGTATTGGAGCAGATGCCTCTATATGCTAAATTTCTCAAAGAGCTCGTCAACAAAAAAAGAAGCTGGAATGAGAAGGAAACTGTGATCTTAACACAAGAGTGCAGCCCAGTGATTTAAAAAGGCGTCCCACCAAAACTCAAAGATCCTGGGAGCTTCTTTCTGCTAGCACCATTGGCAATGTAATCATTGATAAGGCATTGTGTGATCTAGAATCAAGCATCAATCTGATGCCCTTATCCATGATGAGGAAACTGTCCATAGAAGAAGTGAATTCTATAAGGATGACCTTGCAACTTGCTGACAAAACAATGGTGATCCCTAATGGTGTGGTTGAGAACCTCTTGGTCAGGGTGGATAAATTCATATTTTCAGCAGATTTTGTGAACTTATATCTACATGAAGAGGAAGGCGACTCCATCATATTGGGAAGACCTTTCCTTGCCACTGCAAGAGCCATCGTTGATGTGGAAAAGGGAGAAATAACTCTGAGAGCACATGATAAGAAGATCACTCTAAATGTCTTTAAGGAAATCCAGCATACTGCTGAAGAGAAAAGCTACATAGGAGTTGAAGAAAAAGACTTGCATTGGAAGAAAAAAACCAAAGAGGCACTCGTCAGCTCACCTTTGAAGCAAAAGACAAAGAGTGGAGAAGAACAAAAGAGGACTGAAGATGTAAAGCCTGAGAAGTGAAGGAAGGAAGAGATTGAGAAGTTGATCACTAGGAAGAAAGATCCTGATATAAAAACTGCTGCCAAGAAGGAAGGGTCACTGAAGAAAGAAAAGAAGAGCAAGAAAAAGGCTCCAAAAGGGTGGAAAAACAAGAAAATACCAACTGAGGGATTGTCAGAAGGAGACAAAGCGAAATTGATCTACCAACAGTTGGAGACAGACACACAATTTGATGATTATTATACTGTCAATAAGATACTCTCGCTGGAGCATATAGAGATTGTTCATCAAATTACAGGAAGAAGGCTCACAGTGAGAGGGGACAAGCTGAGGCACCATAATCATCATCCACCCTAATAAGGAACCAATGTCAAGCTAGTGACAATAAAAGAGTGCTCCATGGGAGGCAGCCCATGATTTGATGTTCTTGGTTTTGTTTTAGTTTCAATAATTAATGGTCTTTCTAGCATAAATTTGAACTCTCATGGGTAAATTTGATAACTGCACACATTATTTTGAGGCATATGTCTAACTGCTAAGTTTGGTGTGCCTAAAGGCACTCTAAAATGGTCTTTCAAGCATGCTGATCATATAACCATTTTAAAATATATACTCATTCATTCTATTAAGGTATATAGCCAAACATTAAGTTTGGTGTCCACATATGCTATGAATTTCAGAAAAGTCACTTTTACTCAGAGATTCAAGTTCATGAGAAGATAAACCATATCTGCATCATTCCTGTGAATTTATTTTGCTACGTTAGAAAATAAAATGTCTCTTGTAATGAATATACCAACCATAGCAGAAAACAAGTTTGGTGTTCACCAATATTTTGTTTAAATTCAAAATGGCATAGTTGGTTATTCATAAATAAGGAACATATAGCAAATTTTATTTTATATATATACTTTTCAACTGATAACCACCACCGTGCTACATTCAACTTTTAGCTCACTGTTGCCTTGATTGAAATGGATAGGGATGAAGAAGATCAAAGAAAGGACAAAATCATGTCATATACGGTGGTCCCAAGGAGGAAAAGTGAGTCACATGTGCTTGGAAATGGCTATTTTGGGGAGCACAAATCTGCATGTTTCAGCACCTAGAAAACCGAACCATATGCCCAAGGGGGAGGTGGTTCTTGTCCTTATTCAACTCAACATGCACACCACACATCTCCACACTCTCAAGATCATCCTCACCATCTATTTTCAACAACGTCACTATAAAAAGGTCCTATAATACAATCGTGATGTCTATCCCCAACCATACTTCTACTTGCACCGAAAAGTTCAATTCTTGCACTACTTAATATGCTAAGCTAGCAACGTGTTGTATTTGTTCTCAAACCATACTTGCTTTCTTTGAATTCATACCCGTTCTTCACTTTTAAACCAAACTTTCACTCAAGGCCAATTCCCCAGTCTACAAGCCATATAAATCCTATCTCCCTCACCATCCTTTATTTCTCAACTCGGCCTCCTCCTTCCCTAATTGATGGCTTCATAAACTTCCAAAAGAAGGAAAGGGAAGTAACTAGTTGAAGCTGAACCACCAACCTATGATGAAAAAAGATTTAAGTCTCAATTTCATGAGTCACGATACTATAGGTTGATGGAAGTAAAAGAAGTTATCCCAGAGATTAGTTTCCAATTGAAGAAAGGAGAGCACCCAATCATGAGAAGGATAGTTGAACAGAGAAGATGGGAACTCTTGTGTGACCCCTCACGGACATAAGTGCAACCATGATAAGGAAGTTCTATGCAAATGCTGTGAGACCAAGCAAAACTAGTACTCTGTACAAGAGCTATGTTAGGGGGTTGATGTGGATTTCAGCCCAGCATCCATCATGAGGGTCTTGCAGATAAGAGTGATACCCTTTGGAGACCCTAGCTTTGATGAAAGAATGAAGGGTGAAAATGACCCTGATGAGCTACTAAATGATTTATGCTTGGAAGGCAAAGACTGGAAAAGGGATTCAGATGGAGACCCAAGCTACTTGAAGATGATTGATCTCATACCTGAAGCCAAAGGTTGGTATTAGATAGTAAGAAGATCCATACTCCCCACTGGAAATACCTCAGAGGTTACAACAAAAAGAGCAATTCTAACATACTGCAAACTCAGAGGAGGAGAAATCAATATCCCACAAATCATAGCAGACAGCATCCAAGAGATGGCTGAAGACAACAACAAATCAAGCAGACTTGGTCACCCAAGCACTATATTGAGGCTGTGCAACAGAGTAGGGGTAATCTTTGAGGATGCAGATACAGATCGGGTAAAGGGAGGCAGAGGAATCACTAAGCAAAGGATGGACGGTGTCACTGACACCCAGGAGGAGATAAGAACTCAAGGAAGAAGGAAGAGATCACAAACGGAAGAGGGACAAGCTTCTGGCACAATGGACTTAAGCCAGATCCAGAATGCCATTGTAGAAATTTCACAGCAATACCTAAGGGCCCAACATGATCAGTATGTGAGAAATCAGGAGCAGCAGGAGAATTGATAGCTGCAAATGATGGAGAAACAAGAAGATTTTCAAGCAAGACTGCTAAAGCAACACAGGGAACAATCAAATCAATTCTAGGAGTCTTTCAATAAAATATCTGAATGACAGGATTAGCTTGAGGAATATCTTCAAGACCTCAGAGAATGGAAGAATCTCTACCACACAGCTAATGAGGCCAGGAATATGATTTGAACACTTAAACGAGTCTAGACTACCTAACCCGCAGCATGCCGCTATTAAGCAGAGGAATCAAACCATATAAAGAATGCACTGAACTCATGGATTTCCATAGAGCTCAAGCAATAAGCAAGAAAGAAAAGAATGAAGCAACACTTGGTGGATGCTGGACTATGGGATGAGGAGAGATTTATGACTGAAGAACAGCTGAAAGAAAGGAGAAGCAAGAAGAAGCAACATGCCAAGAATAAAGGAAAGCAATCAGAGAATTGAAAGGTGGTTTTGCTCCTTGTCTATCAATAAGAAAGATTGTGTTTTCATGTTATGAAGTTTAAATCTATTGTCTACTTTCCCTAAGTTCCAAAATAAATGTTCTGGTTTAAGTACTTGTTTTCATCTTCATCAATTTAGATGTTATGACTTGTCCCTTTTGCCTTGTGATTCAATAAGAGAAAAATGTTGAAAAAGAAAGTGAATATCCAATGTGGTAGGAATAGTAATAGAGTTCAGTGGTGGTATGTATGTTTGATTGCTAAAGCAAGCTCATTAATAAAAGATAAAGGTTAGGATGATCCCTTGTAGTGAGAACTTAGTTGCTGTTGTAAAGCCTTCAATTAATAATTACCCTTGGAAAAAGAAAGAGCAAGAAAAGAAAGGAAGAAAAGCCAATAATTGGCAACAAAAAATGAAAGAAACAAATAACAAGGCTAGACACCAATAACTTGGACCCTAGGATAAATGCCTGTGATGCTATTGTATTAGGATCTGCTTGGATTAGTAGGTTCTGAGGAGTAGTTTCAAACTTGGCAACTTGGATTGACTAATCCGGGATTACCAACCGAAAATCCACCATCAAGAGCAACCTAATTACAAAGCATTTAGTAGCCCGAAGAGGTGCTGGGCATCAATGTCTTAGGATGAATTGTAAGCCAAGTATCTGTGGTGGAGATGTGTTGACTAAAAGACAAAGCTAAAAAGCTGCTGCAACACATAACACTTAGCTTTGAAAAAAATATATATGCTCATAGCAGCAAGGATGGATGAATAACAAGGCTTACAGCAGCAACTTTGGTTATCATTTAAAGGGACATTTCAAGCCTGAAATCTAATAAAAAAAAGAGCTTCAATTGCATCTACATAAAACCCCTTGAACCAAATTCAATTACCTGCTAAATAAGGATATATATGCTTCTCTAATTTCTTTTATTTCTTCTCATGTTTTAGTGCTTGCTTGGGGACAAGCAAGATTTATGTTTGGTGTTGTGATGACAAGTCATCTTACGCTAGTTTCACAAGTATTTTTCATTTGTTTCATTAGGTTTTGTGCACTTTCTTGCACAATAAGTAAGTGGTTGGAGTGGAATTTCATGATTATTGTGATTCAATCAAACATCATTTATTTTATACAAAATCATGAGATTTATGTAAGAATTAAGTGATTATTATTATTGATGCAAATTCTTGTGATTTTGGTGAGACTTTGATTGCTTGTTTGGTTGATTTTAGGTGAGAAAATGAAGAAATTGAGAAGCAATACAGTATGGCATTGCGTTCAAATAATGAACGCCACGCTCACTTGCGACGCGCAAGCGTGCATGACGCGCACGCATCAGAGCCAAAACTCGAAGACCTACGTGTACACATGCATGATGCGTACGCGTGGAAGTGTTTGGCGCTCGTTTCAAAAGAGAGCGCTACATTCACTTCCTCAACGTTTTCGAGCAAGATTCAAAATTGGAGGAAAAGTTTTGCAATCGACGCGCACGCGTGCTTGACGCGCACGCGTCGATGAAGCATCTAGGACAAAGCACGTTCACGTGTGACTGGCACTAAAGCCTGAAATGGATATTTGCTACCCACGCGCACACGTAGAGGACGTGCATGCGTGGGCAGCGCTCACTAAGCCAACATAGCGCTCACTAAGTTAACGCTATCAACGACGCGTACGCGTGAAAGATGCGCGCGAGCATGTTTGGAGCTGAAGACTGATAGTGATGCGCACGCGTATATGACGCGCATGGGTCGATGAGCAAAAAGTCAAAAGGACGCGCACGCGTCAATGATGCGAACGCGTGGATAAATGAACGCTACGCTCACTTAGAGAACGCATCGTTCGACTGGGAGCTGCAACAAATGGCCATTCTGATCCACTTCTTCATAGGCCAAAAAGCCCACTCCAAGTACTAGATGCCACAATTAGAAAGTGTATAAATAGATAGGAATTTGATTTCATTAGGGAGATCTTTTTTAGTTTTCATTTTAGAAATTGAGAATAGAGATCAGATCTAAATTTTTCTTTCTGTTTTTGTTTTTTATCTTCTGTAACTTTTTACTTTTTGTTTTGGATCTGAGAACTTGAATTGGAGAATTCTACTGAATTTCTTTAATTGGAAGTTACCTTTTACTTTTCCCTTTTGTAATTTGAAGAATTCGAGATCTGATCTTAGCTTTTCTTCCACTTTTATTTCATTTGCAACTTCCTGTTTTTTGTTTTGTTAAGAGAGCAATTGAGATCTAAATTTTCTTTCTGTTTTTGTCATTCTTCTAAAATTGAAGATCTAAGAAGTGATCTAAGTTTTCTTTCTATTTTATCATCTTTTACAAATTCTTCATTTCTATTTTGATATTAAATTCCTAACTGGTCTGTTTTCTGAATTCTTCATCTGAGCATTCTATAGTTTACTGCAATTTACTTTTTCCAGTTCTGTCTTGATTCCCAACACCCAAATCCCTTTATCATTCATGCAATTTAAGTTTCTCAGCAGTTTAGATTCAGTAATTTACATTTCATGCACTTTAAGTTTCAGTTATTTACTTTTCATGCAATTTAAGTTTCAGTTCTTTTAATTTCTTGCACTTTAAGTTTCTGTAATTTACTCCTTCTGCACTTTCAGCTTCTGCTAATTTTCATTCTACACTTTAGTTTAATTGCAATTTCACTTCTATTAATCGAATTTCACTCAAATCATCAACTTTTTGCTTAACTAAATTCGTCACCAAACTAAAGTTGCTCAATCCGTCAATCCCTGTGGGATCGACCTCACTCCTGTGAGTTATTACTACTTGATGCGACCCGGTACACTTGCCGGCAAATTTGTGTGGAATCGGTTTTTTTCCCCTTATCAATGCACTTCTGCAGTGCAAGAGTTCTGATGACTACTCATCCTCTGATGAGCACGAAGAAACTAGGAAAGAGCAAGTTGCTTGGTACCTAGGAACTCTTATGAAGTTGAATGCCAAGTTGTTTGGTATAAAGCCTCTGGGGGAAGAACCTCCACTGCTTTCCAAAGAACTCCATGCTTTGGTTCAGCAGAGGCAACCTCAGAAGCTTCCAGATTCTGGACGCTTTCTGATTCCTTACACCAGAGGCACCATGACCTTTGAAAAGGCTCTGTATGACCTAGGGTCAATGATGAGCGGATATTTTATACGCTTTTTGGGGGTATTTTCATTATAGTTTTGGTAGGATTTAGCTACTTTTTTAGTATAATTTTATTAGGTTTTTTTTTAAATCACATTTCTGGACTTTACTATGAGTTTGTGTATTTTTCTATGATTTCAGGTATTTTCTGGCTGAAATTGAGGGATCTGAGCTTTAATCTGATTCAGAGGCTGAAAAAGGACTGCAGATGCTGTTGGATTCTGACCCTGCTTCACGCGAAATGGATTTTTTCGAGCTACAGAAACCCAATTGGCGCACTCTCAATTGCGTTGGAAAGTAGACATATAGGGCTTTCCAGCAATATATAATAGTCCATAATTTGCCCGAGTTTTGACGATGCAAACTGGCGTTGAACGCCAACTTTCTGCCCTATTCTGAAGTTAAACGCCAGAAACAAGTTACAAACCAGAGTTAAACGCCACAAACAAGCTGCAACCTGGCATTTAACTCCAAAAGAAGCCTCTACACGTGTAAAGGTCAATGCTCAGCCCAAACACACACTAAGTGGGCCCCAAAAGTGGATTTCTACACTATTCATCTTAGTTTACTCATTTTCTGTAAACCCTAGCTATTAGTTTAGTATAAATACAACTTTCAGAGACTTACTATAGACATCATGACATTTTACACATTTCATATTGTATTTCTGACGGCATGAGTCTCTAAACCCCATGGTTGGGGGTGAGGAGCTCTACTTTGTCTCGATGAATTAATGCAATTACTTCTGTTTTCTATTCAATCACGCTTGTTTCTGTTCTAAGATACTCGCTTGTACTTAACCGTGATGAATGTGATGATCCGTGACACTCATCATCATTCTCAACCTATGAATGCGTGCCTGACAACCACTTCCGTTCTACCTTAGATTGAGTGTGTATCTCTTAGCCTCTTGGTTCATGATCAGAGTCTTCGTGGTATAGGCTAGGATTATTGGCGGCCATTCCTGAGATCCGGAAAGTCTAAACCTTGCCTGTGGTATTCTGAGTAGGATCTGGGATGGGATGACTGTGACGAGCTTCAAACTCACGAGTGCTGGGCGTAGTGACAGACGCAAAAGGATCAATGGATCCTATTCCAACATGAGTGAGAACCGACAGATCATTAGCCGTGCGATGACAGCGCATTTAGACCATTTTCACTGAGAGGATGGATGGTAGCCATTGACAACGGTGATCCACTAACATACAGCTTGCCATGGAAGGAGATCTGCGTGCGTGAATAAGAAGACAGTAGAAAAGCAGAGATTCAGAAGACAGAGCATCTCCAAAACCTCAATATGTTCTCCATTACTGCACAACAAGTACTATTTAATTTATGCTTTTTATTCTTCATAAACATAATCATTTTCATTACTAATTTTCTGACTAAGAGTTACAAAATAACCATAGCTTGCTTCAAGCCGACAATCTTCGTGGGATCGACCCTTACTCACGTAAGGTATTACTTGGACGACCCAGTGCACTTGCTGGTTAGTTGTGCGGAGTTGTGAATCATAATTTCGTGCACCAAGTTTTTGGCGCCATTGTCGGGGATTGTTCGAGTTTGGACAACTGACGGTTTATTTTGTTGCTTAGATTAGGAAAAATTTTTCTTTTTGGTTTAGAGTCTTCTATTATTGTTTTTGGTTGAAATTCTTTTCAAAAATCCTTATTTTCTTTTTCAATTTTTTTTGAAAATTTTTAAAAAAACTAATAATTGAGTTTTTCTGTTTGAGTTTAGTTTCATATTTTAAGTTTGGTGTCCTCTGTGTTTTTGTTTTCTTAAAAATTTTTCAAAAGTTGTTCTTAGCATTCATCATGATATTCAAAGTTTTCCTATTTGTTTCCTTTGTTTTGATCTAAATATTTAAGTTTGGTGTCGTTTTTACTGCTTTTCTCTTTCTTCATTATATTCAAAAATATTTTTCCTTTTTATTCTAATTGATTTTCGAAATTTTCCTTAAAAAATTCAGATTTTTATTTTAAAGCTTTCTATTTTATCTTATCTTAGTTTTAAAAATTCAAAATTCAAATCTCAAATCTTTTTTGAAAATCATATTCAAAAATTTTCAAATCCTTTCAATTAATTAGTTAATTCAACATTCAAATTTCTTTTTATTTTCCTTTTCTTTTAATTTTCGAAATCTATATTTTATTTTCTAATTATTTTACTTTATTTTATTTCGTTTTATTTTCTTTTTTTTATTCGGTTATTTTTAATTAAATAAAATAAAAATAAAAATATATTTTACTTGCAATTCACATCATCTCCCTTTATCCATCATGGACTTAAGTGGAAATGAACAGTCCAGAAGGACTCTGGGGTCATATGCCAACCCTATTACTACTGCATACGGGAGTAGTATTTGTATACCTCCCATTAAAGCAAGCAGTTTTGAGCTAAATCCTCAGCTCATTGTCATGGTGCAGCAAAATTGCCAGTATTCCTGTCTTCCACAGGAAGAACCTACTAAGTTTTTGACGCAGTTCTTGCAAATTGCTGACACAGTGCGTGATAAAAAGGTAGACCAGGATGTATACAGGCTGTTACTATTTCCATTTGCTGTAAAAGATCAAGCTAAGAGGTGGTTAAATAACCAACCCATAGCAAGCATAAGAACGTGGAAATAGTTATCAGACAAATTCCTGAATCAATATTTCCCTCCAAAAAGGATGACACAGCTAAGGCTGGACATCCAAGGCTTTAAACAAGAGGATGAAGAATTCCTTTATAACGCCTGGGAGAGGTACAGAGGGATGCTAAGGAGATGCCCCTCTGAAATATTTTCAGAGTGAGTACAATTAGACATCTTCTACTATGGGCTTACAGAAAAAGCTCAGACATCTCTAGACCACTCAGCTGGTGGATCTATACACATGAGAAAGACTGTTGAAGAGGCTCAAGAGCTTATTGATATAGTTGCTAGAAATTAGCATCTGTACATAAGTAATGAGTCCTCCATAAAAGAAGAAGCTAAGGCAGTATCAACTGACTTTAGTCCTCAGGAACAAGTTGCTGAACTCAATCAGCAACTATCTTCTATAACAAGGCAGTTAGCAGAATTTAAGGAGATGCTACAAGAAAACAAAATTGCAAACAAGGATATGGAATCACAATTAAATCAAACAAAATAGCAGTCATCAAAACAGATAATAGAGGAGTGCCAAGCAGTTCAATTAAGAAGTGGAAAAACGTTAAATACTCCAACTCAAAGCAGCAGAAAGCCAAGAAAAGAACAGCTGACAGAGTATGAGCAACCTGCTACCCAAAATCCCTCTGAGGACAGTAAGAGCCCAGAGAGGAATATGGGTAGGAAACAAACCTACAGTTAAACTCCAATTCCACGTCCAGTTCTGGCATTCAAATGCCAGAAAAGGGTAGGAATTTGGCGTTAAACGCCCAATCCATGTCCAGTTCTGGCGTTCAAACGCCAGTGAGGGATCAGACACCTGCAAGTGCTGATACTAACTCCCTCAAGAAGGCTTCTCAACCTGCCTCTGTAGGAAACAAACCTGCAGCAACTAAGGTTGAAGAATATAAAGCCAAAATACCTTATCCTCAGAAACTCCGCCAAGCGAAACAGAATAAACAATTTGCTCGCTTTGCAAACTATCTCAGGACTCTTGAAATAAAGATTCCGTTTGCAGAGGCACTTGAGCAAATACCCTCTTATGCTAAGTTCATGAAAGAGATCTTAAGTCATAAGAAGGATTGGAGTGAAACAAAAAAAGTTTTTCTCGCTGAAGAGTGCAGTACAGTCATCCTAACAAGCTTACCAGAGAAGCTTAAGGATCCCGGAAGCTTTATGATACCATGCACACTAGAGGGTACTTGTACCAAGATAGCTCTATCCAACCTTGGGGCATGTATCAATCTAATCCCTGCATCTACTATCAGAAAGCTTGGCTTGGCTGAAGAGGTTTAACCAACCCGGATATGTCTTCAACTTGCTGATGGCACCATTAAATATCCATCAGGCATAATTGAGGACATGATTGTCAAGGTTGGGCCATTTGCCTTTTCCACTGACTTTGTAGTGCTGTAGATGGAAGAGCACAAAAGTGCAACTCTCATTCTAGGAAGACCTTTCCTAGCAACTAGACGAACCCTCATTGATGTCCAAAAAGGGGAAGTGATCTTAAGAGTCAATGAGGACGAGTTCAAGCTGAATGCTGTTGAGGCAATGAAGCATCCAGACACATCAAAAGACTGCATGCGTGTTGATATTATTGACTCCCTGGTAGAGGAGATCAACATGGCTAAGAGTCTCGAATCAGAGCTAGAAGAGATCTTTAAAGATGTCCAGCCTGATCTGGAGGAATCGGAAGAAATAAAAGAGCCTCTGAAATTTCTGTAGGAAGAGGAGAAACCTCCTAAACCCGAGCTCAAACCACTACCATCATCCCTGAAATACGCATTTCTAGGAGAAGGTGACATTTTTCCGGTGATCATAAGCTCTGCTTTAATTCCACAGGAAGAAAAAGTACTACTTCAAGTGCTAAGGACACACAAGGCAGCTCTTGGGTGGTCCATAAGTGTTCTTAAGGGCATCAGCCCAGCAAGATGCATGCACAAGATCCTATTAGAGGACGATGCTAAGCCAGTGGTTCAACCACAGAGGCGGCTAAATCCAGCCATGAAGGAGGTGGTGCAGAAAGAGGTCACCAAGTTACTGGAGGCTGGGATTATTTATCCCATTTCTGATAGCCCCTAGGTGAGCCCTGTCCAAGTTATCCCCAATAAGGGAGGCATGACAGTGGTTCATAATGAAAAAAATGAACTGGTTCCTACAAGAACAGTTACAGGGTGGTGTATGTGTATTGATTACAGAAGGCTCAATACAACCACCAGGAAGGATCACTTTCCTTTACCATTCATAGACCAGATGCTAGAAAGACTAGAAGGTCATGAATACTTGATAAACCACTATTTTATGGTTTATAATGTGTTTAATTGTGTGGTTTTATCATGATCTTTACCCACTTATTCATATGATTACCATGCATTTATACTTCCTTCCTAAAATTATTACATGATTGAAAACTTGCTTCCTAGAGACTTTTAATTATGTATTTTAATTCTTCTTTATTCAATTCGATGCCGTGATCTGTGTGTTAAGTGTTTCAGGCTTTATAGGGCATGAATGAGTTGGAGATTGGAAAGAGAGCTTGCAAAATTGGAAGGAACACAGGAAATTAAGGATATGACCAGCGAAAAGTGATGCGGCCGCATGGCTCATGCGACCGCGCGAAAGAGAGGAAATCGCAGTGACGCGGCCACATGGCTCACACGCAACCGCGCGGATTGGAATAGCACAAGTGACGCGGAGAAGTAGACGACGCGCCCGCGTGGCAAGTAAAATGCCGAATGACGCGTCCGCATGAATGACGCGATCGCGTGACGTGCGCGATCTGCAGAATTCGCTGGGGGCGATTTTGGGCCCTGTTTTGACCCAGTTTTCGGCCCAGAAAAGCAGACTAGAGCCAGAGAACATGCAGAAACCAAGAACAACATTCATTCTACACAATTTTTAGTTTTTAGACCTAGTCTTACTCCTCCTTTAGGTTTTCTCTCTACACATTCATAGTTCTTAGGATTTTTATTTCTATTGCTCTTTGCATTGGGATATTGAGAAGAGTTATTACCTCATCAAGACTTCGTCATTCTAGTTCGTTTTCTTTACTTGGCTTTACTCTTCCATGTCCTTTAATTTACTCAATTTTACTATTGGATTATTTTAGAATTTATTAATACAAGAATTACTTTTATTTTTAATTGATTCCTTTGAGATTTATTTATCATGTCTTTCTTTAATTCCCTTTCCTATGTTATGAGTTCTACATTCACAATGAGCGAGTAGTTCCCTAACTTGATGGGGAGTTGATTGAAAGGAACCCTTGAGTTGGGATGCTTAAAAGAAAAATTGTAATTGGGTTTATTGTTGGAATGCTCTCTAGTCACTGACACTAATCCTTTTCAATTGAGCGGACTGAAACTTGTGAATAGAAACAGTATTCCAACTTGTTTGACTTTCCCTTACCTAGTAAGGGATAACTAAACAGAAGAACCTTCAATTATCAATTAATCTTGAGAGTACTTCAACAAGAATAGGGCTTCCAACTAATCTACTACCAGTCAAGGCTTTTATTTAACTTACTTAATTTCTCCAATTTAATTTCCTGTTTATTCAACTCAAACCCTTTTTGAAAACATCTGATTAATAAAATAGCACACCTTTCTGCAACTCGTTGGGAGACGACCTGGGATTCATACTCCCAGTATTTTAATTTTGATTTTTGTGACAACCCTTCTAAATTGATAAGCGGATTTCTGGTTGGTTAAGAACTATACTTACAACGCATATGTCATAACAATTCTTAATTCGCCAATTTCCGCCACGTCAATTTTTGGCGCCGTTGCTGGGGAGTTACAATAGAGTGCTAAAGTTATTAATTGGAATTTATTTATTTGCATTTTATTTTATCTTGCTACTATGAGCTGCTTGTTTCTTTCGCTAGATGACGCGTTCACTTCCTGATCCAAGCTTGCCAGTATTCGATCCTGAGATTGAAAGAACTATTTCACGAATAAGGCAAGCTCGGCGTCGGTTAGTCCTCTCTGCGGGCGGATCTGGAACGTCATTTGAGGAAGAAATCAGCTCCCGTTCTACTGATTCGGTTGATTTACGTGTATGTGACATGGCAGAACCTAGGAGAGTGACTATCCAGAGGCTGGAGCCCCTGATTTTACAATGCAACTGTTTCAAGCGCATCACCCAGCGGTGGCTACAGACTTTGAAATAAAGACTGCACTGCTCAATTTGATGCCCAAGTTTCATGGCTTACCTGCTCAAGAGCCTATCAAGCACCTGAGAGATTTTCAAGCAGCCTGTTCTACTGTCAGGCGTGATTGTGCAGATGAAACTTCAATTTTGTTGAAAGCTTTCCCATTTTCTCTTGAGGAAAAGGCAAAAGAGTGGTACTACAATCAACCCGCAGCAACTGTATCCAACTGGGATACACTTAGAAGAGAATTTTTGGAAAAGTTCTTTCTAGCTGAAGTTACTGATAAACTGAGGAAAGACATTTCCATGATTGTTCAGGACGAATCTGAGACTCTCTATGAATACTGGGAGCACTTCAATAATCTTCTGGAAGCATGCCCCCACCATATGATTGACAAGATAGTGTTGCTCGGTTACGTCACACAGGGCATGAGGCCCCAAGATAAGACCACATTGGAAAGTGCTAGCAATGGGTCTATGAAAAAGTACAAGACCACTGATGAGGCATGGCAATTGATCAGCGACGTAGCAGAAGTATCTGTGAAATGACCAACTTACTTTCACACTTCCCCACACACATTTCCATATAAATCCTAGCCCAATCACATCCATACCACTTTCCCACAACCATCATAACTCCCACCAACACCCACCCACTTCAAAATCAAATTTTCCACCCAAAACCCAACCCATGGCTAAATCTACCTCTTCCCCACTCCTATAAATACCACTCTTCATAACCCTTCATACACACACCTCTCATACACTCATAAACCCACAGGGCCGAGCCCTCTCTCTCCCTCTATATCCTTTTTTTTCTTCTTCTACTCCATTCTTCTATTTACTTTATTTTTGCTCGAACACGAGCAAAGTTTTAAGTTTGGTGTTGGAAAAGCATAGCTTTTTTTCTTTCCATTACCATTCATGGTACCCAAGGTTGGAGACTCCTCTAGAAAGAAGAAAGGAAAGGCAGTAGCCACTCCCTCTGAATCTTGGGAGATGGAGAGATTCATCACCAAAGCCCACCAAGACAACTTCTATGAAGTAGTGGTAGAGAAGAAAGTGATCCCTGAGGTCCCTTTCAAGCTCAAGAAGAATGAGTATCCAGAAATCCGAAGAGAGATCCGGAGAAGAGGTTGGGAAGTCCTAATCAATCCCATTCAGGATCTTGGGATTCTAATCGTGTAAGAGTTCTATGCTAATGCATGGGTCACTAAAAACCCTGACACTAGTGTGAACCAAAATCCAAGGAATTGGATCACCATGGTCCGAGGAAGAATCTTAGATTTCAGCCCCGAAAGTGTGAGGTTGGCATTCAAGTTACCTCTAATAGAAGGAGATCCTCATCCTTACACTAGGAGAGTCAACTTTGATCAGAGATTGGATCAAGTGCTCTCAGATATCTATATGGAAGGAACATAGTGGAAAAGGGAATCCCAAGGCAAACCCATTCAACTAAGAAGGGTTGATCTTAAGCCCATAGCTACAGGATAGTTGGACTTCATCCAAAGATCCATCATTCCCACTAGCAATCGGTCAGAAGTGACTGTTGACAGAGCCATCATGATCCATTGCATCATGATTGGAAGTGAAGTGGAAGTTCATGAGGTAATTCCTCAAGAATTATACAGGGTAGCTGAGAAGACTCACACCAATGCAAGTTTGGCATTCCCACACCTCATCTGTCATCTGTGCAATTCAGCTAGAATTGTCATAAATGGAGACATCTCCATTGGGGAGGATAAGCCCATCACCAAGAAGAGGATGGAGCAAACAAGAGAGCATGCACAAGAGCCTGTGCAGTTGCCTCAGTATGAGATCCCTGAGATACCTCAATGGATGTACTTTCCTCCCCAAAGCTATTGGGATCAATGGCAAACTTCTCTTGGATAACTGCGCACTAACATGGAGCAATTGAGGGTGGAGCATCAAGAGCACTCCATCACCCTCAATTAAATAAGAGAAGATCAAAGAGCCATAAGGGAAGATCAAAGGGCTATGAGGAAAGAGCAACAAAGGCAAAGGAATGACATAGAAGAGATCAAGCATCAGATTGGATCCTCTAGGAGGAGCACTAGCCGCCACTATTAAAGGTGGACTCGTTCTCTTTTACTTCCTTTCCTTTTATTATTTTTTGTTTTCTGTTCTGTTTTATCTGTTCTCTTGTTCTAGTTGCACGATCATTTGCATTGATGTCTTAAAGTTGTAAAATATTCCATATATCTCTCATCTTGCTTAAAAGAAAATTTTAATTGAAAAGAATTGAGAGATGAATGAATTTCAAGTTTATAATAAGAATAGTTTAATTATGTTGATGTGGTTGCATTGCTTTTATTTTCTGAGTGTATGATTAAACAGTGCATATTTGAAGTTGAAATTTTAGACTATTGGCTCTTGAAAGAATAAGGAAAAAGGAAAAGTATTATTGATATTCTGAAAAATCTAAAAATTGATTCTTGAAGCAAGAAAAAGCAACAAAAATAAAAAGAAAAAGCATGTTGCAAAAGAAAAAAATACATATGCATGCGAAAAAGAAAAAAAATGGCGAAAAGAAAACAAATTAAAAAGCAGAAAATCCATTACTGACCAAAAATGCAGGAAAAGGAGGGCAAATTGAAAAAGCCAATAACCCTTTAAATCAAAAGGCAAGGGTAAAAAGGATCCAAGGCTTTGAGCATTAATAGATAGGAGGGCCCAAAGGATTAAAATCCTGGCCTAAGCGGCTAAACCAAGCTGTCCCTAACCATGTGCTTGTGGCGTGAAGGTGTCAAGTGAAAAGCTTGAGACTGAGCACTTAAAGTCGTGGTCCAAAGCTAAAAGAGTGTGATTAAGAACTCTGTACACCTCTATCTGGGGACTCTAGCAAAGCTGAGTCACAATCTGAAAAGGTTCACCGAGTTAAAGTGTCTGTGGCATTATTGTATCCGGTGGTAATACCGGAAAACAAGGTGCTTAGGGTCATGGCCAACACTCTGAAAGCTGTGTTCAAGAATCAAAAAGAGCTTAACTAGGAGATTCAATAATATCATCTGGATTCTAAGTTCCAAAGGATGCCAACCATTCTGAGTTTTAATGGATAGTGAGATACCAAGACTATTCAGAAGCAAAAAGCTACTAAGTCTCGCTCATCTAATTGTAACTAAGCTTCATTGGAAACTTAGAAATTTATTGTATCTTAATTTTCTTTTTATCCTATTGTATTTTTAGTTGCTTGGAGACAAGCAACAGTTTATGTTTGGTATTGTGATGAGCGGATATTTTATATACTTTTTGCCATCATTTTCATATAGTTTTCAGTAGGTTTTGCTTAGTTTTTGTTAAGTTTTTATAGGTTTTAATGTTAAATTCACATTTTTGGATTCTACTATTAGTTTTTGTGTTTTTGTACAATTTCAGGTAAATTCTGGCTGAAATTGAGGAGCTGGAGCAAAAGTCTGATTCAGAGACAGAGAAAGCATTGCAGATGTTGTCCGGATCTGACCTACCTGCACTCGGAAGAAAATTTCTGAAGCTACAAAAATCCAAATGGAGCATTCTCAATAGCTATGAAAAGCTGACTTCCTGAGCTTTTCATACTTTGCTTTGGATTAGAACGCCCAAAACTGGTGTCCTACGCCAGCTTCCTACCCCCTTCCAGGCGTTCAACGCCTAAAGAACAGAGCCCAATGTCCAAACGCCCAGAGAGGACCCCCTAGCCAGCGTTCAATGCTCTAGGAGACTCATAGGACATGGATCTCATCAAAGCTTAGACCAAACACTCACCATGTGGGGCCCAGAAGTGGATTTTAACACTAGATAGACTGTTTTACCCATCCTAGTCATCCGTTTAGTATTTAAAGTGTATTTTACATAATCATTAACAATATCACGCATACTATACACATTATTTACATTTTACCATTGTATTTTACATCAGTATAAGTTTCTAAACCTCCTAGGTTGAGGGGAGGAGCCCTGCTGAGTCCTATGAATTAATAAAAGTATTACTGTTTCTTCTTCGATCCATGTTTGATTAATTCTAAGATGTATATTCATACTTCAACGTGGTGGATAGGATGATCAGTGACAATTAGCTCTGTTCATCATATTAAGACGAACGTGCCTGACAAACACCTACGTCTACTTGGGTTCGTGTGAATATTTCAGTGGAAAGCACGCACCACCAGCTTGAATCATACATCTCTCAGACGGCTAATCCATGACTTCGTTGAGGACTTCTCGAGACACTAGTTCAGCCAATTTACAGGGAGATTAGGGTCTCTGTAGTAGAGTCTAGAACCCAAAGATGCAGCATTCTCTAATCCAGAAGATCCAACCTTGTCTGTGGCATTTTGAGTAAGATCATTAAGGAGAATAGACTGTACGTGCTTCACCCTCAAGCAGAGATGGATCCACACTAACCCTGGGATTCAGATCCAGAAGAGTATTGATGACCTCTCAATAAAGGCGTCAATTACTTATAGCCTGCCATTGAAGAGGTCACTCACAAACATAGAAGACAATAATACCAGAGTTAATTCAGAAAGACAAAGCAACTCCAATCCTCAACCATATTCCTATCTTTGTTTATATATTAGACATTTTTCACTTTATCAATCTAACAGCCTTCTAATATGCCTGACTATGACCTGCAAGATAACCATAGCTTGCTTTAAACCACAATCCTCGTGGGATCGACCCTGACTCGCTTAGGTATTACTTGGACGACCTAGTGCACTTGCTAGTCCAACAGTACGAAGGTGTAGGGATTCGTGCTACCAACCTATCACCATAATCATTGATATTATTTTTAATTTCTAAAAACTTTAGTATAATTTTTAATACTTGTTTAAATTATATTTCTATTGTAATTAAAACAAAATTGGTGAACTTAATTTTTACAATTTATAAAACAAAAAAAAGTGCATCACAATATTTTGCTAATGTGTACTAAATTATAATGTTACCTTAAGAATCTATAGGTTCTACCATTAACCCTAAATCACTAAAAGAAAGTTTTAAAATAGTGACCGATTTTAGCGACCAACAAAATCCGTTACTTTTAGCGACCGATTTTCCGACCAATCAAACGTTTATAGGATTAAAAAAAATGGTTGCAAAATTGGTCCCTAAATTTTAATTAGCGACGGATTTAGTGACCACCTACTCTTGGTCGCTAAAATAAAAATTAGTGACCGATTTAGCAACCAATGAGAAAACCAACCTAGTCGGTCGCTAAAATCGGTCGCTACTTTTTTAACTTAACGACCGAATTAGCAACCAAAACAAAAAACAAGCTTTTAGGGTATGTTGGTGGTTAAATCAGTTGCTATTTTTAATTTAGCAACCAATTTTGCAACCAATTTGAAAACAAGCTTAATGGTGGTTGGTTGCTAAATCGGTCTCTAAGAAGTTAGTCGCTAAATCGGTTTCTAAGTGTTAAGATAGCAACCAACTATAAAATGTTGGTTTTAAAGAATTCGGTCGCTAAATTGGTTGCTATTTTATAATTTTGCGACCGAATTAGCAACCGACTTAAAAATGTGTTGACAAAATAGTTAGTCGCTAATTCGATCGCTAAGGTAGCGGTCACTAAATCAGTTGCTAAGGATTAATATAGCGACCGATTTTAGCGACCAGCTGTAAAATCTTAGCATTAGAGCAGTTGGTCACTAAATCGGTCGCTATTAGCGACCAAATTTGGGACCAACTGAAAATTAAAACTTACAAATTAATTAGTTGATAAATCGGTCACTGTTTTAAATAATAGGAATAAACTACATTTCAAAATAAATTAATAACCCGGACCTTTTTTCTTAAGGAAAACAGTGTCATTCTCTCATTCACTTACTCCCCTGCGTGGTCTCCTAACCTAGAACCAAAACCCATCTTACCTCTCTCTTCTCTCGCCACTCTCTCCCAATTTCCCTCAAGCTCGTCGTCAACTCTTCAAGCTCGCCGCTGCCTCAAGCTCGCGTCGCCACCTCAAGCTCGTCACTGCCTCAAGCCTACGTCGCCACCTCAAGCTCGTCGCAAGCTTTGTCGTGCTGAGCTCGTCTTCCTGGCTTCTCTATTCGAAGCTTGGAGCAGTTTACCATTGTATTACCGCTCACCGTTGTTTCGCCAGTCATCGTCCATGTAACGGCCTAGCCTTTAGCCTCGAAGAAACGGCGCTTTTTCGGGATCAACCGGAATTTTTATGGAATTTTTCGGCGCTTTTTCGTCACTACACAGGTGCTATGTCATCAAGCTGCTGAGTCAGCAGCTTGACTGCACCAGACACCTCTCCTAATCTAAGCAGGCACGTCGCAAAAAGTTGCGTTTTTGAACCACTTCGGGTCCGAATTTCAAAATTCTGATTTCCGTAGTTTGTCTCTATGTGACGAGCCGGTCTCGAATTTCGAGAAAAAAATTATATTAATATAATATTCATATATTATTATTTTATTTGGAATATTATATTATTATTTTCTCTAATGTGGTTAATGTTGATCTATGTTTGGTAATATAATAACTGAGCTAGAAATCTACCGGTAATGGATAATACCGGCATTCTTAGATGAACTTAGCAATGCTAATGCTTCATCATATATCTTTTATTCTCATGATTATCATGTTACTAGTATTATTTATACTAGTAAAGCTCATGCTTATCCTTAAGTAGTATAATCTGATGTATCTAATTTTCGTAATTATCTTCAGAATGATATTTTATTATTAAACTCTGATGAGTCAGCACCTAGTGACACGTGGCTCTCCCAGAGTTAGCCACCACATGTTTCCTTTTTTGCTCTCCAAGCAAAGCTTTCTTAAGGAGGAAGTAAGAAATACTTGTGTTCTAATACATCTAGCTTCCGTAATTATCCTTTCTTGAGATATTTTTACACCAAAATTTAGGATAATGCTTATCCAAACCCCACGTTCTCCCATGTATCATCATTACTATCATTTTTACTTTCTAAACAAGTTAGAATTCGAAATTCTTGAGAGAGAAATGGAAGAACTTCCATGAAAACTTCCATGAACACCTAAGCTTCTTTCTCCGTTCTTTTTCAAACTAAAACCCCTATCAAAAATCTAATCCGACCAAAATGATCACCTCTTCGTCCTCTTCATTTCTATATCAATTTTCATGGAGTAAATCAAGGCATGATGGCTGCTCCTCCTCCTTGAAGTTTCATCCATGGTGGGAACTCAAGCTGATGATGTTTTCTTCATGTTTTCTCTTAAGATCTCTTGTTCAATCACCACAGGCTCTAAAAAAACGTGATTTCTAGTTGCCTTGAGGTGAGGAAAACCTACTTTTCACCATCATGAAGCTTCAGCCTTCACGGTTCATATGGTTCTAAAGTTGTTTTTGATGTTAAAATAGGCGTAAAAGTACTTTTGGAAGCTTGTTCTTGGTTCAATTCTTGGCAGCTGCAAAGGAGGTAAGGTTTGGTAAATTAATCAATGATTGGCTGTGTTCTTGAAGTGTTAAACCAGATTTTGTTGCTTGAGATTTGATTTTGGGTGTATGTGTGAGGGTTTGATCATGGAAACTTGTTGTTTAATGCTTGAAAATAATGTTTATGATGGTTTTGAAGTGGCTGTTGATGCTGCTGAAAAATGTGACATTCTAGCCATGAAAATCATGATTTTTTATGCTTATTTGATGTGTATTTGATGGCTGAAAAGTTTCTCTTTGGTTTGATAAAAATGGGGTTCAAATCGATTTCCAAAAAGATTGAAAAACTAACTGAAAATCAAGCAGAAATCTGATGAACTTTTGGAAAAAAAAATGTTTTTGGTTTTTGGAAGAACATGAAAACGTGTATTCAAGGAGTTTTGGGGTCAAAATGCAATTATTAAAAAGTTTGGGGTTGAAAATTAATTAATCAAAAGTTGAGGGGCTAAAGTGCAAATATTAAAAGTTATAGGGGTCAAAGTGCAATTTCCAAGAAGTCTGGGGGTCAAAATGCAATTTTTGAAAGTTAAATAAAATATTATTATTTTAATAATAATATTATTTTATTAATAATAATAAAATATTGATAAAAAGACAGTTTTCCCTGAAATCCTCAGGAAGGCAGATTTTGAGTCCAGAATTCTCTAATTTCCTTTACTAAACACCTAAGAAGAGGTATAAGAGAAGATATAGAGGTATATGAGGTAAAAAAAACAAGATTTTGAAACCTGTGTTTAAGTTAAAAAGAAAAGGAGTTAAAAGTGATATAGCTGTGTACCTGACCTTACATAGTAAACAGAGAATTGTAAAATGAGCTTTCTGTGATGTTCTAATGCTTGATTTATGATGATTGCTAAGTGATGGAGAGTATGGTTATATGTGAATTATGAGCCTTCGGGCAATGTTCGTGAATGTTGTGCGGGGATGCTTGTATTGTGATGTTGCTTCCCAGACAGGCTGCGGTAGAGTAGTACCAGCCATGCAAGCTGAATGCTTGGTAGAGGCCTGACTCGCATACCTGCGGTATATTGAGATTTGATCAAATACCAGCCCTGCAAGTCGAGAGTACTTGGTAGAGGGTATGCGGTACTTAATCTGGGATTAAGTTATGGGAAGGCCTTATTTGACTTGGAGGGTCGGATTGCGTCGGGTGCGGGTCGAAACCGACAAATGAGCTCATTACCTGCAGTAGGATCAGACATGCATCATAGTTGTTTGTGCATATTTTAATTGGTTTGCCTATGTGAACAACTCTGTTTAATTGCTAACTGCTATACTTGACGTAACTGCTCTTGATTGTGTTTGAACCTCATTACTTGTGTTTGTAACTGATTGTTTGGATTGTGGTGATTGGATGTTGATTGAGTTGTTTGGGCCTAAGGCTGTGGTTGGTTTGTTTGAGGTCTAGCTTTGTATCAAGTATCTGACTGATTCAACATAGACTTAATGAACCTATGCTTGGAACAAGATGATCATTTATACCGCGTAGGTAACTTCTTTTATGTTTATAGTCTAGTAAAGTATGAAAAATCAAACTCTTACAGCATAGACTTAATTGAACCTATGCTTGGGACAAGTTCGTCATTCATACCATTAGGAAACTTTTCAGATTCTTATATCTGGAAAAGAAGTTTGGATTTATGGTTAATTAACTAATTTCTTTTGAAAAGATTTTGAATATTTGATTGTTAAACCATCAATTTTCAAAGGATTTAGAAACTTGCAAACGGATATTATAAATGGACTTAACTATGAACCCCGACCTTACTAAGAACTCTCCAGTTCTTACCCCTTACACCTCTTCAGATGGACACGGGAGTCCTGCCCTACGAGATTAATCATCCGTACATCCACGACGACCCAGTGCGCAGCTACGAGTATTACATCCGATGTGCGGCACCTTGTGTACGTAATTATATAGTACGTGACCCTGAGATCGAGGATATCTCTTCTGGTAGCAATGAGCCAGATGGGGCACCAGCGAGCAGGCATCATCACCTACCCAACGGTTTTCTGTGAGGGGCTTTTGGATCAGAGACGAGGAGACTTTTGAGGCGTCCATTCTAACCACGGTACCTTAGAGTGTTTCCCTCACTTGTACTAGCATGCTCAGAGGGAATAGGCATGTCATAGAGTTATCCTAGCCTGGGTGCCAGCTTAGGGGCTTTTGGACAGGCCCCGGGACGTCTTATGTATATATGTGTATATATTATATGAGTCACTAACTGAAGGATGCTGTGTTATAATTCCTTACTAGTATAACTGAGCTGCTTCTGCATTATGATGTATATTGTGGTGTGATATTCTATGTATTGCCTTCTACAATTCCTTGAATGTGTGTACTCATGATTCGTTGTTATACTCTATGTATGCGACTCTAAACTACTGTTGTTTTTTTAAAAAAAAATTACTCGAAACTCGCGAGGTGTTAACAACGAATATGCTTATATTTATTAAATATTACTTAAGTTGGGGAAACAAGTTGGTAATGTTCAACTTTTAGTATGATCATGACATGCTGGAAGTTGGGCCGTTACAGTCCGTGTCTCCATCGAAGGTTAGTGGCACTGCTTTCACTTCTTTGTTTCTTCTCTTCCTTTTATGCTCTGTTTGCTGATTTTTGAATGTGAAGTTGAGAATGGATTAATGGAAATCAAATTAAGGATTATGCTCTGTTAGCTTTATTGATTTCAGGTTTAGTGTGATTAGGGATTACTTGTTTCTGTTTTATAATTAGGGATTATGCTTTGTTAGCTTTATTAATTTCAGGTTTAGTGTGATTAGGGATTACATGTTATTGATTTTCTCCTTCTTAGACAAGATGGCTTAATCATTCCAGGACATCTCTCTTTCTCTTTCTTCTTTGTGATCTCTGCTATGTCTTCACAGAGCAAGACATGATAATGTGGGAAAAGGTTTGGTTAGTGTAATACTAATAACAGTTACTTTGGAATTTTGACTTTGCAGGCTTCTGAAGTTATGATGATTATTACTGAATACTGCATATATCTCCGGGATCGAAGGAGTCTGGCTTTGGGTCTTGCTGTAGGTGCAGTGGTGGCTCTTGTGATAACACAGATAATATTGAATGCTACAAACGGGTGTTGGTGTTGTTGTTGCAGAAAATCTCCTCATGCGAAGCGGAGCTGTGTAGTTCTCTGCAGTATTTTGTCATGGTATGCTAATTTCATCACTTCATAGTTATTTATTTGACTCTACTTCTGCCGTTTACTTCTTCTGTTGTCGATTATGCATTATTTTTCGTATTGTGAGTATGGTTTTGATTTTCTAAAACATGTGATGGATTGCATGATGAGAAGGAATTCAAGACCTGATGTGTGTGTGAATGTAAATTAGATGCCAATCCTAACTTGAGACAAATGCATCTTGATTGCTTATGTATTGTGAAAGCATGCATACATTAAATTCCACTCACGTGTTCCATTCATTTCATTCATTTCACCTTGTGCAATAATGCAGTTTTAGTGTAACTCAATGGATACATTTAAATTATGGAGACCGAGGCTTATCAAATTTTTTTACAATATTTGGGAGGTGCTTCGACTAGTAAGTATTTTTTACCTTCATTTATGTGTGTAACTATCTCTCTTTTGGCAGTTAAGCATGTATTATATTAATATACGGACAAATCATATGTTTAAAACAATAGGACTTCAAAATTACACAGCTGCAGCATTTGAAAACTGTTTACATCTTTATCCTATGCATTATTATGTAAATCACTATAAATTATAGGATTTTCAATATATACACATAAAACCCTATAACTCATCGCAGATTATGAAGAATTTACGTTAAAGCATAAACTGCTACAAGTTATAGTGTTTTATGCACAAAAATAAAGCTACACAAAATGCTACATTACGTACACTAATAATAAAACAAGACAAAATTAGTATGTAATATGTTAGGACATAGAAAGAACAAAAAATAAAATTCTTACCATCTCCTAAAAAGTTGTGCTTATTGATGGACATTTTATATCATTTACAGGTTATAGCTGCAATTACATATCAAATGATTGTTGCAGATACAAAATATGCAGAGATCCCAGTTACAGATAACTAGTTTACACGCATGTTAGCCTTGAAATAACACTTGATGACTTGTTCCATTTCTTGCTTCTTGATGAATCCAATGGACCCTTGAAAGCCGAGGTAAGGTCTATTTGCATCGTTTGATCAATGTCACCAAGACTAAACCATTCTTGAAATAATAAGTAACCATTCTTAAATTGTTCTTGACAGGTACACCCTGATATGAGTGCTCCATTGTCTCATTATTTCATATATTCAGGACACAATTCCTACCTAATAGGGAATCAAATAAGCAGTGATTGCAGTGAAGAACCAATCATAAAGGCTTTGAAGTGCGGCGTGCGAGTAATCGAGATAGATTTATGGCCAACTGCAAATAAAGATGACATCAAAGTAGATCATGGATGGTACTATAAGCTATCAAATCAAAATCACAATCAAAATCAAAATCTCTTTTCTTACATGATCTTAATTGTTGAGAATGTAAGAAACTAATTCATTTGATTATTATTTTTTTTAGGACACTACGAATCCTATTTCAGCTATCAAATGCCTTGAATCCATAAAGGAATATGCTTTTTTTTTGCATCTGAGTATCCAGTGATCATAACTATAGAAGATCATTTAACAAAAGATCTTAGAGATAAATTTGCAAAGGTATATATACATTTTAAGATTTTCTTTTATTATTATTCTTTAAATTCTTCTAATTCCATTTCTTTTTTGTTTCTTGCAAATGGCAACTCAATTTTTTTGGAGAAGTGCTTTTGATATTACCTTTCGAACTGTTATATTTTTCAGGTTCATTAAAGGAATATCTGAGCGTGATGCGATTCAAATCCACAAATTTTAAACCACATATTGGGTGGATTTATAGAGCTTAAATGGTTGCATTCAATATGCAGGTTAGGGTACTATTTATGGTTGAGGCTAAATATTTTCAGTTGAAGAACTTAAAATGAGATTACTAATATATGTTATGTTAAAATTTTGAATGTAACAGGGGCATGGAAAACAACTATGGTTGCTGGCTAAACATGCTTGCCAGTTTCTTATAGTATGAGGTATATATTTATCTGCAAATGGAAAAAATCAGACCTGGGATTTTCTGAGTGACAGATCATTGTACATGAGTCACCGCACCAAGAATAACTCAAGGTATGTTTTAGTTTTAATTATAATCTATCTTCAATATGTGATTTGCTCTTATTCATTGTTTGCTTTTATTATTTCAGAGGGTTTATGGTGAGAAACAGAAGAAGTGTGCAATAACAAAATGGACCTGAGATTGAAGCTGCCACCTTGTGGTGATGAGAAAGAAGAAGAAACGAGGAGGAAGCTGAAGAGGTCCGTATGTGATCAAAGGTGGCAGCATCACATATATGTAGTATAACATAAATATAAATTCATTGTATTTGTGTGGATTTGTTTTTGCCATCATTTTCTTTTTCTATACATATATGTAGAATACATAAATATAAATTTATTTGTATTAGAATTCATTTTCCATTTCATCTTTATACGATTTTGCTTTTGTCTTCATTTTGATTTTCAATAATTGTTGGCTTTTGATCCTAATAAATAGTTATCAATCTTTAATTATTTATATATTTTGTTGAATTAGAATTATATTTAAAAATTAAGTTTTAATACTAATATATGCGAAATTTAGTTAAAATTTATAATTAGGAAGCAGCACTAGTGACTGATTTAGCGACCGATTTTGAAATTTTGAAGTTTGCTAATAGCGACCGATTTAGCAACCAAAATATCGGTCACTATTTAGCGACCGAATACCTCAGCGACCGATATATTGGTTGCTATTTAGCGACCGATCTTATTAGCGATCGATTTAGTGACCGAAATTATTTAGTATGGATTAGGTGGCGTTGGTTGAAAATTGGTCACTAAAATTCGGTCGCTAGATATTAGCGACTAGCATCGGTCCCTATTTTGAATTTAGCGACCACCAGAATCGGTCACTAAATCGGTCGCTAAACTGATAGGAACCGATTTTTAAGAAATATCAGTTGCTATTCTAGTAATTTCTTGTAGTGAATCTTATTAACTATATCTCCTCAAGTTTACATATTCAATTGTAACGCATAAATTTAAAATTAATTATCTGAAACACAAATTATAATTCATTGTTCAACCGATTTTAAGTTCGTAGTTTTAAATTCTTATAACATAATCGTCTAATTATAATATGAGCAGACAAGTATACTTTACATACACTGAATTAATTATTCACATCAATAACTTTATGTAGAATATTTTAAAAATAACATTAAACTTAATCAACTCAAAATTTAATTCCAACCACATTCAATTAATCCATAGCAGGGCTGTTTATTATGCCCATTCTATATACTCCTTTCTATCACTAACTTCTTTTTCATCTATAGACAAACCTATAGTTGCAAAATTATTCATACTATTTCTAATTATAATTTTTCAGCAACATACCCCAACAAAATTCATCCACAATCCCCACATTACACACTCAATTTTTATAAACCAAATACTTTCTTCTGTTTCACTTTTTCGTATCCGCAGAAATAATTATCACTTTTTTTATTTTTCTTATTTTATTTAATTTTACAATTTTTTTTATAGACTTTATTTACCTTTTTTATTCTGCATCCCATCTCATCCTTTTTTCTCAATTCCAACGGTATACTTTTTTATCTTTTTGAATTGTTCAAACAACTCAACGAATAAAATAAATTATTACCATGACCTATCTCATAGTTGATGTGTGGACATCTTTTCTTTATTTTTTTTATTATTTAAATATAAATTTATTGCGTTTTATTGAGTTTTTAGTATTTAAAATCTGTTTCGATGCTACTTTGAGGCGTATTGTGGTTTTATTTATTTTAGGAAAAATTCCGGCGAATTTGGCAGAGTTCTCGAAAAAAAAAAGGAAGAAATTTGATGCTACCAAGCGAGCGCTAAACGCCGCTACCTAGCGTTTGGCGCTAGGCGTCTCGTAACACGTGCAGACTTTCTGTTGGGTTGGCGCTAAATGCTGGTGCACGAAATTGACTCTGCAATATTCGCACAAATAGACCGGCAAGTGCACCGGGTCGTCCAAGTAATACCTTAGGTGAGTGAGGGTCGATCCAACTGAGATTGTCGGATTGAGCAAGTAATGGCTATCTTGTACATCTTAGTCAGGCGGATAGAAAATATTGTTGTTGTGAAAAAATGCATAAAAATAGAATAAATAAAGTATTACTGGATAAGTGTGAAATTAGTGATGAGGGAACAGTTGAGGCTTCGGAGATGCTTCCTCCATCTAGATCAACTTTTCTCACCATCTACTTCAACTTCTGATGATTCATTCCATGGCAGGCTGTGAGTGACTAACACCAGATCAGTGGTCATTAATCTCCTCTTCTTTAGATCAAACGCTAGGTCAGTGGTCATCCAATCTAAACGGGGTGAAGCTCCTGCAGTCCATTCCCTTGGTGATCCTACTCAAAGCGCCACAAACAAGGTCGGATCTTCTAGGTCAGAGAATGCTGCGTCTTGATTCTAGCCTCTATCAGAAAGGCCCTAATCACCCCATACCTCGGCTGAACTGATGTCTCCAAGTCCTCAACGAAGTCGTGGATTAGCCGTATAAGAGATGTATAATCAAGCTTGTGGTTCAATATTATCCCGTCAAGGACTTGCACGAACTCATGTAGAATAGGGATGATGGTCAAGTTATACTCCCAATTCATTAGGATCAAGAATGAAGATAAATCTTAAAATGGAATCAAGCATAGATTGAAATAGAATAGTGATATTATTAATTCATAAGAATCAGCAGATCTCCTAACCTTAACCTAGGAGGTTAGCGACTCATAGCTTACAGAAAGTAACAATGTATTCCAATGGGGGAGGAAGAAGATCTTAACAAGGGTGATCTTCTACTTTATATACTTATCTAATAGCTAGGGTTTACAGAAATAAAATAAACTAATCTTGTAGTGCGAAAATCCTCTTTCCAGGCTCACTTGGTGAGTGTTTGGGTTGAGCTTGGGATGTCTCCATGAGTTGGTACTCCCTCTGGGGCATTGGATGCCAGCTTTGGGCTCCTTTTTGGGTGTTGGGCACCTGCTGCTCCGTTTTGGGCGTCCAACGCCAGGAATGGGGTTGGTAGCTGGCGTTGAACGCCAGTTTTGGGCCTTAATTTCCAGAGAAAATTATAAACTATTATATATTGTTGGAAAGCCCTGGATGTTAGTTGTCTAATGTTTTTAAGAGTGCGCCATTTGGACTTTTGTAGCTCCAAAAATGCTCCTTCAAGTGCATGGAGGTCAGAATCCAACAGCATCTGCAGTCCTTTCTCTGTCTCTGAATCAGACTTTTCCAAAGCTCCTCAATTTCAGCCAGAATTTAGCTGAAATCATCATAAAACACAACAACTCAAAGTAGAATCCAAAAATATGAATTTTGCACTAAAACCTATGAAAACATAATGAAACTTAAACAAAACATAACAAAAGCTATATGCAAATGATGCCAAAAAGCGTATAAAATATTCGCTCATCAGAACACCAAACTTAAACTATTGCTTGTCCCCAAGCAACCAAAAAAAAAGTAAGATTAAAAAGAAGAGAAGGATACAATAAATCCCAGAGTTCTCAATGAAGCTCAGTTTTAATTAGATGAGCGAGACTAATAGCTTTTTACTTCTGAATAGTTTTGGCATCTCACTTTCCTTTGAAGCTCAGAATAATTGGCATCTTTAGGAACTCAGAATTCGGATGATATTATTGATTCTCCTAGTTTAGTTCTTCTTGATTCTTGAACACGGCTTCTTTTGAGTCTTTGCTGTCACCCTAAGCAATTTGTTTTCCAGTATTACCACCGGATACATAAACGCACAGACACTTAACTGGGTGAACCCTTTCGAATTGTGATTAAGCTTTGCTAGAATCCCCAGCCAATGGTGTCCAGAGTTCTTAAGCACACTCTTTTTGCTTTGGATCACGACTTTAACTACTTAGTCTCAAGCTTTTTACTTGACACCTTCACACCACAAGCATATAGTTAGGGAAGCAGCTCATTTGAACTGTTTAGGCCAAGTTTTTGTTTGTTTTAGGCTCTCCTAACCATTTATGCTCAAAGCCTTGGACCCTTGCTCTTGCCTTTTGGTTTAAAGAGCTATTGACTTTTTCTTTTTCTTTTGCTTTTTTTTTTTCGTGTATATATATATATATATATATTCTTTTATTGATATTTTTTTTTTGCTTTTTTGCTGCTTTTTCTAAGATTCAATCTTTTTGGATTTTTCAGATTACAAATAATACTTCTCCTTTTTCATCATTCTTTCAAAATCCAACATTCTTAATTCCAACATCAAATATGCACTGTTTATTCATACATTTAGAAAGTAAAAGCAATGCCACCACATGAAGATAATTGAACTATTCAAGTATCTCCCTTTTCTTTTTCAAACGAAATTTTTCTTTTAAGTATGGTGAGGGATTCATGGAATAATTCATAGCTTTAAGACATAAATAAAGATGATGATGCACAAGAAATAAACAATAGGATATAACACTTAATGGAAAATAGAAAAAAATAACTTAGGCAAGGTGATGAAGGGAACAGGACCACCTTAGTAACAGCGGCTACTACTCTCTCTAGTGAATCCAATGGAGCGTTTAAGCTCCTCTATGTCTCTTCCTTGCCTCTGTTGTTCTTCCCTCATAACTCTTTGATCTTCTCTTATTTCATGGAGGATAGTGGCGTGGTCTTGATGTTCCACCCTCAGTTGCTCCACATTTGAACTTAGCTCCCCTATTGAGGTGTTAAGTTGATCCCAATAGTTTTGGAGAGGAAAGTACATCCCTTGAGAAGCATATCAGGGATCTCTTCTTGAGGTGGCTCCACATGCTCTTGTTGAGGTGCATGTGTAGGCTCTCTAAATGGAGCGTTTAAGCTCCACATCCTCTTGTTCAACGCCAGCAAGGGACTTACTCTAGGGTGTTCTGTTTCCATCTCTAAATGTCTCTGTTCTAAGTACTGTACATGATCACAAATATTAAAAAGCAAGAGAAAATTCTAAAAATAAACTAAAATAAACTCAATTGAAAGTAAACAGAAGAAATAAGAACAGAAGTATTATACTCATGGTTGGGTTGCCTCCCAACAAGCTCTTCTTTAATGTCATTAGCTTGACACTCAAGTGTTGACTTTCTTCTTCTTCTTCCAGTTAGTTAGCAGAAATGATTCCAAGGGGGAAAAGGAGGAGATCAGTGCCCACGGATTTGAATTCCTCCTAACAAGCTTTCTTCTATTATTATTAGCTTGATTCTCCTTGCTTGTTAGGGTAGAGGTTGTATTGTTTCTCTATCCCCTATGCATCTTCCTCTAGGGACCTTCTTTCTTGGTGGGTGGTGACTGCCCAACACCAAACTTAAGTTTGATGTCTGGAGAAACTGTATGAGTGTTCACCAAGGGAGGAGGCTTCAGTATTGTACTCTGAATGGAAGTACCTCCTTTGTCAGGGGGTAGTAGAGGTTTCAGGACGTTGATAATCATGTAATCCTTCTGTAACCTCAGCATCTCTCAGCATCAGAGAGGTTTCTTCCACTAGAGAGAGACCATTACTCCAAAACCTCAGCAAAAGGAATGTTGATTTGCATCTTTTTAGAGCCTTCAAAGGATTGTGAGAAGTGCTCGTCCTTGGTCTCCTTTTGGGGCATCTAAGGGTGTGGTACTTTAGGTTTTCTTTTTATAAGCAGGGCATGCAACAATATGCTTCCAGCCTCTTCTTAAGCCACTTCTTCATTTAGTTCCTCAATATTGTGTACCACCTTAGGCTCGGCCTCCTTGGTAATAATGAGGGACTGACAATCTTCTCTTGGATTCACCTTGGTGTCTCTGGGAAGAGTGTTAGGGTGTCCTTAAAGTTTCTGAGGAAGGTTCCTCTGAATGACTGCACTGCACTGCTTAATAAGTATCACTATCTCTACTTCCCTCCAATCCCTCTTGTTATTCAGTATTTCCTTCATGAACTTAGCATATGAAGGAATTTCTTCAAGAGCCTATGCAAAGGGGATTTTAATCTCCAGCTTCTTGAAAGCTTCTAAGAATTTAGCAAATTGCCTTTTCTTTTCTGCTTTTCTAGAGTCTTTGAGGGAATGGTAAGTTGGCCTTGTACTTAGGGGCCATGAGTGGTGCAGGGTGCATGTTCATAGTACCTATAAAAGGACTACCAGCTTGCTTAGGAGAGTTAGTCCCAGCACTTACATGTGTCTGGCTTCCCCTGGACTGGCATTGAACGCCTGGCCTGCCCCCTTCTGGGTGTTGGACACCCATGCCATCCCTGTTTAGGCATTCAACGCCCCTGATGGTACCCTAGGCTGCAGCTTGTTCTTCTTCTGCCATTTCTTCCTCTCCCTGCCTCTTACTGTTCTGAGGCTGGGTGGTCAAGGTACTCCCTAATCAGATAGCTTGACATTCTTCTCTTACCTGTTCAAACAAGAGCTGTTTAGACTGGTTCAACCGTGCTCCCATATTCTTGCTGGAGGCTCGGGTCTTTTTCATTGTTCCTTGCAAGCTTAGCACTTGTTGTGTGAGAAAGTGCAGCTGCTAGGATAACGACTCACTTTGCTTAGGAGGGTCTAATTCAGTGACACTGTCTTGACCCCTCCCTTCATTGAAGTCTCACTAGATGAGTACAGATGCTGATTGTTGGCAATTGTCTCAATGGGTTCTTGAGCTTCCTCAATTGTCTTTCTCATGTGGATTGAACCACCAGCAGAATGGTCTAAGGACATCTTAGCCATATCTGTGAGTCTGTAATAGAAGAACTTTACCCATTCTAAAAACATTTCAGTAGGGCATTTTCGTAGCATCATCCTGTACCTCAGATGACTGGAAATTTGCACAGCACAAATTCCTTCGGCAAGTGTACTGAATCGCTAAGTAATAACTCACTGTTGAGTAAGGTCGATCACACAAGGATTGATGGATTAAGAAATTTTAGTTAAGTAATTAATCTATAGTAGCAAATATTTGATGATTATTGTGAAATTTGCAGAATGTAAATGACATAAAAAGTAAATGACTGAAAGATAAAGAGCTGAAAGTAAATTACTGAATGATAAAGAGCAAAAAATTTAAATGACAAGGAATTAAAGGAGCTGAAACTTAAATAGCAAGAAAGTAAAGGCAAGAATGTAAATGGCCATGAAAATTAAATTGCATGAAATGTAAATGGACTTCGGGTGCTAGGAATCAAAGATAACAAGAAACTTAAAGCAATTGAAAGGAAAAGCAACAATGGGTGAGATTCATTAGGGATTGGAGATATTATAATCCTTCATGAATCAATGTGTCTAAACTTTATTCTCAATCATATAAAGTAGATCTATGGTTGATTGTAATTAATTGAGTTCTAAGTCCTTGGCAACCCAATTTCTCTTAACACAACTAATTGCCAATTCCTTGATCTAATTGTTCATGAGAAGAGGTTAAGTTCGATTCTCTTATCCTATAAGCCACACAAACTCTCAGGATCTCAATTCAAACTTGGAATTTATTGACAAAAAGAGTTATGAGAGAAAGAGCTTCAAACTAATTTCTATGATTCCCTTTCTGAGGTTCACATAGAAATTCAAATGATCTAAACCCCCTTCCGGTAGTGAATAGATCTATTAAGCACAAAAGTTATCTCTTAGCTACAACAAGTGGATTGAAAAGAAGAAGAATTTTATTAATTCATTTGAATTACAACAGAGCTCCTCCCCCTAATGATGTGGAGTTTAGTTCATCATTGCTCTGGAAAACATAGAAAGAAAAAGAAAGTACATGAAAAGTAACTAAGTATAGAGAAGAAAGAAAATGATTCAGAGTTTCGCCAAATTAGGATCCTCTTCTATCAGAGTCCGTCATTCGCTTTTAAGTTCAAAACTCTTCCTATATATACTACTTGTGTGATCTTCAAATGAGTCTTTAAGTACTTGGATGTGGGCCATTGGCCTTAGTTGAAGCAGTTAGCAAACTCTTTGGGCTTTTCTCAGCTTTCTGAAAGGTATTACTTGAAGCAGCACTGACGATAGTGAGGACGTTAGTGTGGATAACACTCTGTACATTGCATGGCTCGCTGACGTTAATACTGGCATTAGTGGCGTTAAGGTGGCCACTAACGCAGCTCTTCCTTGGAGTCTTGGAGTTATGTCGCTCACGTTAGTGCTGGCGTTAGTGGCACTAACTTGGCTACTAACACAGCTCTTCATTGGTGTCTTGGAGTTGTGTCGCTCACATTAGTGCTGGCGTTAATGGCACTAACTTGGCCACTAACGCATTTCTTCCTTCGTCCCTTGGAGTTATGTCGCTCATGTTAGTGCTGGCATTAGTGGCACTAACTTGGCCACTAATGCAGCTCTTCCTTGATCCCTCCACCTTAACACTGGTGTTAGTGGCACTAACTTGGCCACTAACGCCAGTCCTCCTTGAATGCTGGCGTTGACACTAGCGTTAGTGGCGTTAACGTGGCCACTAACACCACTCCTCCGTTAGAAGCTGGCATTGGTACTGGCATTAGTGGCATTAATGTGGCCACTAACGCCACTGCTCTCTTGCTTTTCTCTGCTTTTTTTTGCCTATCATCAATCAAAAAATTGCATCAAAGCTTTACTATAATCTCAAGATAATGCATCATTCATTGCATCAATTAGTTATTTGCATTAATCTCATGAAAATGTGTATAATTCACAATGTTGATTGAATCAAGACATGCATACATAACTCATCCAAATGCTTTCTTGTTGACTAAGAAAATGCATGAAACTAATCTAAAACAAACTAAAAATGGCTTGTAAAGCTAGCCAAGATGCCCTTGCATCACAACACCAAACTTGAATCTTGCTTGTCCCCAAGCAAGTAATTAAACATAAGAAAAAAGAATGAGAATACAGAGGGATATGAGTCCTTATTGAGAGATTTCCAGCCCTGGTTCATGGAGTTTCATGCATGACAACTTAGGTTCATACTCTTATTAGTTTTTGGACTATAATATGCTCTTTTGGTACTAACTCTGTTACCTTCTATGAGACTTTTATTCTTTGATCCTTAGCTTAACTTTTGCTTTCTTTTTCTTCTTTCTAGAGGCTTATTACTCTATTTAGCTAAGTGCTCTGTGTTAAGGCAGCTCTTTATGATAAGCTTTCAGCCAACACTCCCGGACCAGTTAGTCCAAGGTGCTAGGTGTTGAAACACCCCTGAGGACTTACTTACTCAAGGCTCTCCTCAACACATACACACCACAGGCACATGGCTTGAAATTTTATCCCTAAGATAATGGTACCCAGCACCTCTTTGGGTCATTAAGTGCTTTGTAACAAGGTTGCCCTTGATAGTTGACTTTTGGTTGACAATCTGGGTTAGTTAACCCAAGTTGTCAAGTGGTGAAGCACTCTTCAGAACCTAATCATCCAAGCATATCCATGTACAAAAGCACCATAGGCACATATCTCACAATTCAAACTATTGGTGCCTAGCTTTATTGCTTGCTCTTTTCTTTCTTTTTCGAGGATCTTTTTATTCATTTGAGTTTCATAGAATGCATATTAAGTTCATACTTAAAGAGAAATTCTAGATTTTATCCTTATTAGTGAACCAACTTAGTTAGCAAATACCACCACATAACCTTAAGACCTTATTCATCTTCTACTAAGTTGGACTTTTACTCTTCTGTTTCACAATATTTTCTTTTATTGAAGCTTAGGAAACAGAGCAAACAATTCAAACAAGGTGAAGTGATCTAGGTATTAGACTAGCAAGCCAAAATAAAAATGAACCTAATGCAAATGAATTATGACTAAAAGGACACTGATCAACCGGGGTACAATTGCACTTTACATTTAGGCTAGAGTTAGTCAAGTAACAAAACAACCTTTTAGTGTCCACTTGTTTCCTTCTTGTCATCACCATCTTTAGCTTTTGTGTCCATCTTTCTCTCTTTAGATGATAGTGCATATTTCCTCCAAGAGATGAAATGACTTCCTGCAAAGATATTGAAAGTTGCTTGTTCCCCAAGCACTTGAGAAATGGTTAGCATGCATGTATGTTCGTAAGCTTCTGAACTTACTTTGGTGTGTGAACACCAAACTTAGTTCCTTCCCTACTTCTATATGCAGCAAATTGACTACATCCATGAAACATTATGTGCTTTTATTAAGAAGGCAAACTATGAGCTAGAAAGTAAATAATTGTTAAGTAGATTCCATGATTGTTTGGAGTTAGTGACTAGTCATGCTCTTTGGAGGGGTTGCAATGTGTTTTTAATGAAATCTGTGGTGGAACACTGATAAACTACTATTTTATGGTTTATCTTGTGCTAATTTGAGTGGTTTTTTATCAAGTCTTTGCACACTTATTCATACAATTTGCATGATTTTACAATTCCTTCCCAATTTTGTTATATGGTTGAAAACTTGCTTCCTAAGCCTTTAAATTGTGTATTTTAATTCCCCTTTATACCATTCGATACTGTGATCTGTGCGTTAAGTGTTTTCAGGCTGTATAGGGCAGGAATGGCTTAGAGGATTGAGAGGAAGCTTGCAAAAAAGGAAGGAGCACAAGAAATAAAGGAGATAACCAGCGACGATCAACGCGCACGCATGGCTCATGCGTGCGCGTGATTTGGAGATTTTCATAGCGATGCGTGCGCGTACCTGACGCGTACGCGTGATAAGCGAGATTGCACAGCGACCCGGGCGCGTACCTGACGCGTATGCGTGACACGCGAAGAAGACCATCGACGCGTGCGCGTGACCTACGCGTACGCGCGACGTGCGCCACGTGCAGAAAATACAGAAGACGCTGGGGGCAATTTTGGGCTGAGTTTGGACCCAGTTTTCGGCCCAGAAACACGGACTAGAGCCAAGGGACAAGCAGAGACTCGACACACCTTCACTTTTACATAGTTTTTAGTTTTAGTTTTGAATTTTAGAGAGATATACTACTTCCTCTAGTTTTTCTTCATATTCATAGTTTTAGAATTTTATGCTTTTGATTTGGATATTGAGAAGAGTTACTACCTCCGTTGAAGTTTCTATCATTCTTGTTTGTTTTCTTATTCCTTTACTCTTTTAATCACCCATTAACCCTGTTCAGATTTACGTATGGATATCTTTGATTTTGGAATTTATTAATGCAAAGAATTATTTTTACCTTTAATTAATTTTCTGCTATTATTTTATTTGAATTTCCATGTCTTTTTTTCTTCCCCAATTATCGTTTATAAAAATGGCATTTGTGTCAATGGAGTAGACTCCCAACTTGACTTGGGAGTTGATTAAAAAGAGACCCTTGAGTTGGAATACTCAAGTGTAATTGGAAATTGGAAGGTGTTGGCTGGCTCTCTAGTCACTAACGCTAATCTTTCCATAGGAGAGGATTAGGACTTGTGAATTAGAGTTAGCTCAATTACTTGAATTTCCTTTATTCGGTAAAGGTTAACTAAGTAAAAACAACAACCTCTTACTATTACACTTGGGATAATCCAACAAGGATAGAACATACGATTAATCTTCTCCCAGTCAAGACATTTTATTTTGATTATATAAATTCTCTTGCTAAGTTTCATTGCTTTAATTTACAATCATTTATTTATCTGTTCTCCAACTCTTAAAAATTTCTCAGAAAATTCCTGACCAATAAATTGCACTCTTTTTTCAACTCATTGGGAGACGACCTGGGATTTCTACTCCCAGTATTTTATTCTCAATTTGTGACAATTTGTTCTAAATTGATAAGTAGAATTTTCGTCGGTTAAGAACTGTACTTGCAATTAAATTCTTAATCAGCAATTTTCTGCCCGTCAATTTTTGGCGCCGTTTCCGGGGAGTTGCTATAGTGTGCTAAATTATTGGTTAGTGTAAATATTTTTAATTTTACATATTTGCATATTTTATTCTATTTTATTACCATGAGCTGTATATTTCTTTCATTGAATGACGCGTTTACTACCTGATCCGAGCTTAGCCACATTTGATCCTGAAATTGAAAGAACTATTTCACGTATTAGGCGAGCTCGGCGTCGGTTAGCTTCTGAGGGTGGTGAAGTGGTTACTACCAATTTACCAATCTTATCTGAGAGCAAATCTGAAGTGCCATTTGAGGAAGAAACAAGCTCCTCTTCTACTGATTCTGTTGATTTACATGCAGGTAATATGGCGGAGCCTAGAAGGATTACTCTCCATGAAGCAGGAGCTCCAGACTTTACACTTCAATCGTACCAAGCGCGTCATCCAAATCTGTCTAAAGATTTTGAACTGAAGACTGTGCTAATCTACCTAATACCCAAGTTTCATGGCTTACCTGCTCAAGAGCCTATCAAGCACCTTACAGAATTTCAGACAGCCTGCTCAACTACTAGGCATCATGGTGCAGATGAGACTACTATTTGGCTATATGCCTTCCCGTTTTCTCTTGAGAGAAAAGCAAGGGAGTGGTTCTACACTCAACCTGAAGAAGTTGTTACTAATTAGGATCTGCTCAGAAGGGAATTCTTGGAAAAATACTTTCCAGTCGAAGTTACAGATAGACTGAGGAAAGAAATTTCCTGCATTATTCAAGGCGAATCAGAGACTCTTTATGAGTATTGGGAATGCTTTAGGAATCTCCTAGACTCATGTCCCCACCATAAGATTAACTAGTTGGTGTTGCTTAGCTACTTCACACAAGGCATGAAGCCTCAGGATAAGACTACATTAGATGCTGCGAGTAATGGCTCTCTGAAGAAGTACAAGACGGTGACAGAAACATGACAACTGATCACTGATCTAGCTGAGTCTACCCGGAATGCAAAGCACAGGAACAACGATCCCAAGGCTATTGTGGAGGTTTCCTCTAGTAGTGAGACTGCTGCTCTCACATAGACTTTGGGAAAGATGACCAACATACTGAAGCAGCTACAGCTGAATCAACAACAACCTCAGCCTCCCCCACAACAACAATGTCAACAGTTGGTTCCTCAGAGAGTGTGCGGAATATGTGCCTGTTATACTTATTACACTGATGAGTGTCCGCAGCTCCAACAAGAAGACAACACCTTGGCAGCTACCCATAATTTTTATGACCGTCGGAATCAAGGATACTATCAACAAGACGGCAATTATAACCAACGTGGAAACTACAATCAAGGTTGGCAAGACAACTCCAACCAGGGATGGAGAGATAATTCCAACCAAGGGTGGAGAGACAACTCCAACCAAGGATGGAGGGACAACTACAACCGAGGAAGCAGAGACAATGGAGGAAATCAGAGGTGGAATGACAACAACAATAACAGACAGCAGAACCAAAACCAGCCTTTCCGAGTACCTCACCAAAGGCAGTTCCAAGCGCTTCAGAATAACCAATAGTAGGCCCCTCAAATCACTTACCCCCCTTCTTCCTCTAACGATGAGATGCTTCGCTCTATTGCGCAAGGCCAACAAGACATTCAGAATATAATTAACTCCTCCATAAATGGTCTTAGCTCCACCATACAAGCTCTTATCTCCTGGATGGAATCATTAACTACCCCCAACAATCAACCTTCAAGCTCTAGTGCACTTCCTTCTCAACCCTTACCCAACCCAAAAGGGTGGAATCAATGCCATCACTTTGTGGTCCGGAACCACACTGCAAGAGAGGAATCATCAGAAGCCGAGCTCAAAGGAAGACATTCAAGTTGAAGACATTGTTGAGGTAGAGGATGTTGAAGAAGAGGATGAGGTACAATACATGGTTGAAGAAGAAGTATCTCAACCAAGGGATGGAACACCAAAAGAAGATAAAGTTACAAGACAAGTCATTCCCATTCCATTCCCAACCTTGCTAGGAAGTCCAGAAAGCAGATAGAGCTCGATCCCAAGATGGTGGAGATCGTCAAAAAAGTTGAGGTAACTATTCCCCTTTTTAATGCCAATCGCCAGGTACCTAAATATGCGAAGTTTCTAAAAGATTTATGCATGAATAAAGATAAAATACAGGATTTAGAAACTATTTCTCTAGGTAGCTCTATTTCTGCTTTAATAGGTGATATACCGGAAAAATGTAGTTATTCGGGTCCATGCATGGTTACTATTACTAAAGAGGGTGTAAAATTTTTTGACTGCATGTGTGAGTATTATGCCATTATCTGTTTATGATGCTTTGAGGCTACCTCCCTTAAAAAGGTGAGCAGCACGTTTTGTTTTGGCAGATAAAAGCATAATCTCGGTGGTAGGAATTGCTGAGGACGTGCTGGTGAGCATTAAGGGGCTAACATTCCCTGTTGACTTCTATATTTTGGAGATGCCCCCTAATGACTCCGGAAGACCATCTTCCATCCTCCTTGGAAGCCCATTTCTGAAGACTTCAACATTCAAATTGGATGCCTTCTCAGGAACTTACTCTTTTGAGATAGATGGTCGAGCAGTGAGTTTCAACCTGGATGAAGCCATGAAGCATCCTCCGGAAGATCACTCCCTCTTCCAGTGCGACATCATTGATGAAACTGTAGCTGCAGTTCACCAAGAAGAAGTAGAAGAGATGCACATGGATCAAGGTGCAAGTGTGGGGAAACCCTCTGAACAAAATGAAGACACCTTGCCACCATCACTAGCTCCAGATGAACAAGTGCCTAGGCATGAGCAGAAAATGGAATTGAAGCTCTTTCTACCCCACCTCAAGTATGCTTACCTTGAGGATAATCAGAAGCTCCCAGTTATTATTGCAAGGGAATTCACTTTCCAATAGGAGAAGCAGCTGCTTAGTGTGCTGAGAAGACACAAGAAAGCAATTGGGTGGAGCTTGGCGGATATAGTAGGCATCAGCCCTCAAGTCTGTGAGCACCGGATATTTTTAGAAGAGGGAGCAAGACCTGTTCGTCAACCTCAAAGGCAGCTGAACCCTACCATCTTAGAAGTTGTCAAGAAAGAAGTAACCAGGCTGCTTGAAGCTGACATCATCTATCCAATATTGGATAGTGAATGGGTTAGCCCAGTACAAGTCGTGACCAAGAAGTCTGGAGTCACAACAGTGAAGAATGAGCATGGAGAGCTCCTGACAACTAGAATGCAGAACTCTTGGAGGGTATGCATTGATTATAGGTGCCTCAACCAGGCTACTCGCAAGGATCACTACCCCCTGCCATTCATTGATCAGATGCTTGATCGTCTGTCAGGAGAAAACTACTTTTACATATCCCTTTGGAATGTATGCATATAAGAGGATGCCTTTTGGCTTATGTAATGCACCGGCTACTTTCCAAAGGTGCATGATGACTATTTTCTCAGATCTTATTGAGAAATGTATGGAAGTTTTCATGGATGAATTTAGTGTGTATGGTGATTCATTTAACCTTTGCTTGGATAGTTTAGCTAGAGTATTAGACAGGTGTGTTAGTTCAAACCTTGTATTAAATTTTGAAAAATGTTATTTTATGGTAAAATAAGGTATTGTTCTAGGACATGTTGTTTCTAATACTGGTATTTCTGTAGATCCAGCAAAGGTAGATGTCATTTCTAGTTTACCTTACCCCTCCTCCATGAGAAAAGTCCGTTTGTTCCTTGGTCATGCAGGTTTCTACCGGAGATTTATCAAAGACTTCAGTAAGGTAGCATTGCCTTTATCCAGACTGCTGCAGAAGATCGCCTTGACTCAAGCTTCGATTGTGAGAGGACCAGACTGAAACTAGCCTTTTGAGATTATGTGTGATGCCTCCAACCATGCAATAGGAGTGGCGCTGGCTCAGCGCGAAGCTAAGGACCCTTTCATAATTGCTTATGCTTCTAAGACCTTAGACGCTGCTAAGTCTAATTATACTACCACTGAAAAAGAGCTTCTGGCTATTATTTTTGCTCTGGTTAAATTCCGAGCCTATTTACTTGGTACTAAAGTGGTAATATACTCAGACCATGCAATCCTAAAATATTTATTAGCTAAAAAAGAGTCCAAACCAAGGCTAATACGATGGATATTGTTGCTGTAAGAATTTGATTTAGAAATCAAAGATTGGAGTGGTTCCCATAATTTGGTGGCAGACTACTTGAGTGGCCTAGAGCACATTAAGAATGACTCCACTCTTATCAATGATGCTTTTCCATTTGATAGCTTGCACGCAATATCTGAAGTAGTTCCTTGGTATGCACCTATAGCTAATTATCTGGTTAGTCATACCTTCCCTCCCAATTTTACTAAGTATCAAAAGGACAAGCTGAAAAGCGAGTCCAAATATTATATATGGGATGACCCATATTTATGGAAGTATGGTGCTGACCAGATAATTACAAGGTGTGTGCCTCAATCAGAATTCCAGTCAATTTTAGAGGCCTGCCACTCTTCTGAGAGTGGTGGACATTTTGGTCCTCAAAGAATAGCTAGAAACATTTTAGACTGTGGATTCTGGTGGCCCACTCTTTTCAAGGATGCTACTGCCTTCTGTAAATCTTGTTCCCCATGCCAAAGGTTTGGAAATATATCCAAGAGGGATGAGATGCCACAATAGCTTATGCTAATGTTGTTGCTACCCATACTGATGATGCTAACGTTGTTGTCTCCTTTGTTAGAAACCATATTATCTGTCGCTTTGGGTCACCACGAGCAATCGTGATTGATCAAGGCACTCATTTTTGTAACAGGAGATTAATAAGTCTGCTGAAGAGACATGACATTGTGCACAAAGTAGCAACAGCTTACCACCCTCAGACCAATGGGCAAGCTGAGGTGTCTAACAGAGAGATAAAGTTCATCTTGGAGAAGATTGTCAAGCCTCATGGAAAAGACCGGAGCACCAGGCTTGTAGATGCGCTCTGGGCTTATCGGACAGCATACAAGACACCCATTGGAATGAGTCCCTTCCGCCTAGTATACGGAAAGGCTTGTCACCTTCCAGTGGAGGTGGAGCACAAGGCTTTCTGGGCTGTAAGGGAATGCAACATGGGATTTGAGAAAGCTGGTGCTGAAAGGAAGCTGCAACTAGCAGAACTGGAGAACCTTCGACTCGAAGCGTATGACAACTCCAGGCTATACAAAGAGAGAGTGAAGGCAGTGCATGACAAGCATATTAAGAGAAGAGAGTTCAGACCTGGGGAGCTAGTTCTCCTCTACAACTCCAGATTGAGGCTCATAACAGGCAAGCTGAGATCAAGATGGGAACGCCCCTATAGGGTGGAAAAGGCAGAGCCATACGGAGTCTTTCACCTGAATCATCCTTCAAGTTCCAAATTCATCAAGGTCAATGAACATCGCTTGAAGCTATATCATGGTGAGAAGATGAAGGACAATAAAGAGCTAGAGGTCTTTCTCTTGGAGGATCCACCAACAGAAGCAGATTGAGCTTGTGGACCGTCCAACTTAAGGACGCAAAAGCAAAGTGCTAGGTGGGAGACAACCCACCATGGTATGATCATACCTTTTCATTCTTAGTTTTATTTTATTTTGTTTTTATCAGTGTTTATTCATAATTTCTGCATCATCACCTGCATTCTGCATAAAAAAAAGGATGTTCGATGCGCAAGCGTCCCTGACACGTGAGCGTCATGTGTGAATTCGCAACACCATGGAAGTAAACAGAGAGTTGGGTAGGAGTGGCGCTGGAAGCATGCATTGCGCACAAGCAAGCCCATGCGTACGCGTCCCTCACGTGTGCGCGTCGCTTGCGCTTTCATCAACTCACGCGTAAGCGTTCCTGATACGTACGCGTGACCCTGGAAATCGGCGTCAATAACGTGATGAACAGAGAGTTGTATTGGTTTGGGGTTGGAACTGTGCTAGAAGTATAAATCCCGTCACGCGTACGCATTCCTGATGTGTGCGCGTCCTTTTCCTTTAATGGCAATCCACGCGTGCGCGTGCCTGACGTGCACGCGTCGTATGCAATTTTGCCCCCAGCCCAGACTGAACAGAGCAATTTTGGACTCGCGCAATTCGCACAACCAAAGGCGCGCGCACGCATTCCAGATGCTTACGCGTCACTATCAAATTTGCGCGACCCACGCGTACGCGTGCCATACGCGTACACGTCGCATGCGACGCACAATTAAACCAGTACGCCGCCAGATTTCACTTATCCCCTCCCCCAATCCTAATTCTTTTTTAATCCTAATTCTACCTTATTTCCTCTTCCTTCTTTCTTTCTCATTCCTTTTTACTATCCACTACTTTCTTCTTCCCTTCTTCATCTTCTCCCTCAGGTTTCTTTTCTTCCTCCCCTCTACTCTTTTATTCTTCCTCTTTTAATTATTGCATTTAATTATTTTTCTTTCTTCTCAATTTTTCTTTTAGCTTAATTATTTATGGTTTCTTTTTCTTTCTTTTTCATGCATTTTATGTTGGTGTTCGAATTTTATTCGGGTCGTACCTTATTATCATTGAACTTGTGGATATTATAAGGAGTGATTTGACAATTGACATTTAAATTTGGCTCTCGTATACATTTGGATTCATTATTTTTATTCCTATTTTACCTTGCACACCAAGTGTTTGTGAAAAAGCTCTTATGGCATTCGGAATCATATTTTATTTTACTCTTACACTTTAATGCCTCTTTTTCACCACACTTGTACTCCACATGTATTTAGGATTATCATTCACAATTGTCATCATACAAGTGCTCTTTAATTTGGCTTCTTTTAATAATTGATGCTTGAGTTATACTTCTCATGCCCATTACTTGCATGCTTTTAACCTCTTGCATCTAATTCCTATGAATTGCCTTTTTCCTCGTAATTGATGTCTTACCCACATGTTGTAGCTACCATGTATTTAAGCTATTATATTTTCTTTGGAATTCATTATCACTTGGAACTTTCTCCCGCCGGTTTGGAATTATATATATTTAACATTTTTCTTCTTTCTTTCTTCCTTAGGAATGGGTACCAAGAAAGGAAAAGAGAAGGCCACTGACAAGACACCAGCAAGGAAAGGAACCAAGAGAGCTCCGGCTAAGGCACTTTGATGAGCGAATATTTTATATGCTTTTTGGGGATATTTTCATGTAGTTTTTAGTATGTTTTAGTTATTTTTTATTATATTTTTATTAGTTTTTATGAAAAAATCATATTTTGGGACTTTACTATGAGTTTGTGTACTTTTTGTAATTTCAGGTATTTTCTGGCTGAAATTGAGGGACCTGAGCAAAAATCTGATTCAGAGGCTGAGAAAGGACTGCAGATGCTGTGGGATTCTGACCTCCTTGCACTCGAAAAGGATTTTTTGGAGCTACAAAAGTCCAATTTATGCGCTCTTAATTGCGTTGGAAAGTGGACATCTTGGGCTTTCCAGCAATATATAATAGTTCATACTTGGCCCAAGATTTGGTGGCGCAAACTGGCGTTTAAACGTCAGCTCCTTACCCTTTTCTGGTGTTAAACGCCAGAACTGGCATAAAAGTTGGAGTTAAACGCCCAAACTGGCACAAAAGCTAGAGTTCAACGCCAGGAATAGCCTATGCACGTGAAAACTTCAGTGCTCAGCCCAAACACACACAAAGTGGGCCCCGAAAGTGGATTTCTGCACTATCTATCTTAGCTTACTCATTTTCTGTAAATCTAGGTTACTAGTTGAGTATAAAAACTACTTTTAGAGTTTTATTTTGGACATCATGACATTTTTTACATCTGAATTTTGTATCTTCTACGGCATGAGTCTCTAAACCCCATGGTTGGGGGTGAAGAGCTTTGTTGTGTCTCGATGGATTAATGCAATTACTACTGTTTTCTATTCAATCACGCTTGTTTCTATTCTAAGACATTCACTCGAACTTCAACATGATGAATGTGATGATCCGTGACACTCATCACCATTGTCAACCTATGAACGCGTGCCTGACAACCACTTCTGTTTGGTTCCTGGTTCACGAGTTTGATTGCCTCTCCTGACAACAGAGCATTCAAATCTGTGAGATCAAAGTCTTCGTGGTATAAGCTAGAATCAATTGGCAGCATTTTTGAGATTCGAAAAGTCTAAACCTTGTCTGTGGTATCCTGAGTAGGATCCGGGAAGGGATGACTATGACGAGCTTCAAACTCACAAATGTTGAGCACAGTGACAGTGTGCAAAAGGATCGACGGATCTTACTCCAACACTAGTGAGAACCGACAGATGATTAGCCCTACGAAACCCATAACTGGACCATTTTCACTGAGAGGACAGATGGTAGCCATTGACAATGGGGATCCACCAACATACAGCTTGCCATAAAAGGAGCCTTGCGTGCGTGAAGAAGAAGACAGTAGGAAAACAGGGATTCAGAAGACAGAGCATCTCCAAAACCTCAACCTGTTCTCCATTACTGCATAACAAGTATTATTTAATCCATGTCCTTTTACTCATTCCAATTAAAACTAAGAATTATTATTGATATCCTGACTAAGAGTTACAAGATAACCATAGCTTGCTTCAAGCCGACAATCTCCGTGGGATCGACCCTTACTCACGTGAGGTATTACTTGGACGACCCAGTGCACTTGCTGGTTAGTTGTGCGGAATTGCAAAAGTGTGATTGTGATTGTAATTTCATGCACCACGCTTCCATCTACAAGTGTCAAGCCGCCAACAAAGCGGGTAAAGAGGATCATTAAAGTTGATGAATCAGAGAAAGCCCTTCCTGCATGGGACTCCACACGGTTCACTAACCGTTATTGCTAACAGATATTCCCCATCCTAGCCGAGAGGAACTACAACAATGAGCATCTCCTCATTGTTCCAACCCACTTTGTTGATTTTGTGGAGCCCCGAATCGAGAGGAGACAGTGGGGATTTTTTAGGAGGCAGCCGCGGGAGGCCAACTTATCATGGGTAGTTGAATTCTACTCCAACTTCTACTCGCCTACTCTGCAGACTGTTTATGTTCGTCAGCAGCAAGTCCTTACCTCCGAGAGTGCCATACAGAGAGCACTGTATCTTCCACCTTGCTCAGAGGAATTGGATGCATATCAAGAGGGAAGTACATCAGGCCACTAGTTCCCTCTGCGAGCCGACCTATCTTTGGATACACATCCTTCTTCTACTCCACCATCATCTACACCACAGGCACCATCCATCCATCAGATGTTCCTTCAGATCCTTGAGAGGTTCGACCGGTAAGACCGGCGGATGGAGCAAATGGAGCGACGTAACAAGCGCCGATACCACTATCTGAAGGAACTCATAGTCAGTACCAACCCACCTCCGGAATAGAAGGACACCCTAGACTCCCCTTCAACCAGTAGCACAAGGAGCCATGGCAAACCAGACAGCGGAGGCAATGCTTCCAGCCCTACCTTGTTCCTTACTGATGGCACAGAGGACCGTGCCAAGCCTTATGTATTGGGAGGTCAGTCCTTGACTTCCGGAGGTAATTTCTCTCTCTTAACACCAACATTTGACTTTTTCTTTTGTTAGGTAGGATAGATTGCATAGTAATAATTGTTTGCATGTATGTCTTGCTTAGTTGAAGTAATAAATTTCTTTTCAATACCCTTTTTATAGCATTTCACTAATTTAAATTAAATTTTTTTTGTTAAACTTGTTTAAAGATTGTAATTTGGAACATGGTTTATAGCTAAGAACACACAACTGGTGAGATTTTGAGCTTATTTATATGGCTACATTATTTAACCATAATTTTTATTCTTGTGTGTTTTCTTCTCTATGATTGCAATCTATAGTTTGTTCCATTTTATATGTCCATTGTTTAGTGTATTGGCATGCATACATATGATTGAGGCCATCATTTGTTACTAGCTCACTTATCCCAAATAGCCTACCATTTCAATTACCTTTGTTTGCCACTTTGAGCCTTTAAATCCCCATTTGTTCTGTATTTTACCACATCACCAACCTTAAGCGAAAAAATAATTAACTACCCCAATTGAATCTTTGGTTAGTTTAAGATAGAGATTGTGTATCAATTAAGTGTCGGGAATTTTGGGAACTTAGGTTGATAAAATTGTGTTGACAAAAGTATTGGGAATTTGGGTGCATACTCATGTGAGACCAGAAAAACCATGTGCATTGATATGTTATGTTTTCTTTCATGTTCATCAAAAAATAAAACAATATAAATAAATAAATAAGTAAATAGCGGACAAAATTATCCCAATGTTAAGTTTAATAAAAGATCAATGCATATGTGGTGAAATTAAAGAAAATTTGATACATAAGTATGGGAAATACACAAAAGTGAGATTATGGGTAGCTAGGCATAATTTTAGAATTATATAGAGTGTGTGTGTGTGTTAGGTGAGAACTTAGGTTAGTCAAAGATTCAATTTACAGCTCACTTGGCCATATTACAACCTTGAAAAGATCTCATGATTTGCATTTGTACACTAGATATTTGTTGATTGGTTAAATGAAGAAAAAAGTTTAGAAAGCATGAATAGAGAAGAGTAGAGTGGATTAACCCTAGACACTTGAGCGATTAGAGTGCATATACACTACCAGAGAGGGTTCAATGCTTGATTCTATGTTCCCTGCATTCGTGAGTTATCTCCTCACAAGTTTACTTATCTTTTATTGTGTGATTTGAATTAGTGGAATCTGATTTATGTCTGTCTTGGAGAACTTGTTTACTTTTAACCAAGTAGATAGAAACATCTTATCATATAGTTACATTCACATACATAGGTTACATCTCATGAGTCTTACTTTCTCCATTCATTCCTTTTGTCTCCTTGAGCTTAGCATGAGGGCATGCTACTCTTTAAGTGTGGGGAGATTGATAAACCACTATTTTATGGTTTATCTTGTGCTAATTTGAGTGATTTTTATCAAGTCTTTGCACACTTATTCATACAATTTGCATGATTTTACAATTCCTTCCCAATTTTGTTCTATGGTTGAAAAATTGCTTCCTAAGCCTTTAAATTGTGTATTTTAATTCCCCTTTATACCATTCGATGACGTGATCTGTGCATTAAGTGTTGTCAGGCTGTATAGGGCAGGAATGGCTTAGAGGATGGAGAGGAAGCTTGCAAAAATGGAAGGAGCACAAGAAATAAAGGAGATAACCAGCGAGGATCGACGCACACGCAAGGCTCACGCGTACGCGTGATTTGGAGATTTTCACAGCGACGCGTGTGCGTACCTGACGCGTACGTGTGATAAGCCAGATTGCACAGCGATGCGGGCGCGTACCGTACGTGTACGCATGACACGCGAAGAAGACCATCAACGCGTGCGCGTGAACTACGTGTACGCGTGATGTGCGCCACATGCAGAAAATGCAGAAGACACTGGGGGTAATTTTGGGCTGAGTTTAGACCCAGTTTTCGGCCAAGAAACACAGATTAGAGCCAGAGGACAAGCAGAGACTCAACACACATTCACTTTTACATAGTTTTTAGTTTTAGTTTTGAATTTTAGAGAGATATACTACTTTCTCTAGGTTTTCTTCATATTCATAGTTTTAGAATTTTATGCTTTTGATTTGGATATTGAGAAGAGTTACTATCTCTGTTGAAGTTTCTATCATTCTAGTTTGTTTTCTTATTCCTTTACTCTTTTAATCACCCATTAACCCTGTTCAGATTTACGTATGGATATCTTTGATTGGAATTTATTAAAGCAAAGAATAATTTCTACCTTTAATTAATTTTCTGCTATTATTTTTTTTGAATTTCCATGTCTTCTTTTCTTCCCCAATTATCGTTTATGAAAATGGCATTCATGTCAACGGAGTAGACTCCCAACTTGACTTGGGAGTTGATTAAAAGGAGACCCTTGAGTTGGAATACTAAAGTGTAATTGAAAATTAGAAGTTGTTGGCTGGCTCTCTAGTCACTAACGCTAATCCATCCATAGGAGAGGATTAGGACTTGTGAATTAGAGTTAGCTCAATTACTTGAATTTCCTTTATTCGGTAAAGGTTAACTAAGTAAAAACAACAACCTTTTACTATTACACTTGGGATAATCCAACAAGGATAGAACATCCGATTAATCTTCTCCCAGTCAAGACTTTTTATTTTGATTATATAAATTCTCTTGCTAATTTTTATTGCTTTAATTTACAATCATTTATTTTTCTGCTCTCCAACTCTTAAAAATTTCTCGGAAAATTTATGATCAATAAATTGCACTCTTTTGTCAACTCGTTGGGAGACGACCTGGGATTTCTACTCCCAGTATTTTATTCTCAATTTGTGACAATTCTTTCTAAATTGATAAGCAGAATTTTCTTCGATTAAGAAGTGTACTTGCAACGTTATTTCTATAGTAAATTCTTAATCGGCAATTTTCCGCATGTCAAACACAAAACTTAGCATCACACATTCAACCTTGAATTGTTCACTTATGACATCCCTTTGGTGTGTAACACCAAAATTAACTCCTTGCAATACAGAAAATTCTACTTAACTTTCTTATTGAAAAAAAAAATAAGAAAAGAAAGTTACCACTCATTGGGTTTTCTTCCAATAAGCGCTCTTTTATCGTCACTAGCTTGATGTCCTTCATTCTTGTTCAAGTCAGCTCATGGATGCTCTCCTCCTTGTTCCATGGTCCTCCTAGGTAGTGCTTCATTCTGTGACCGTTTACTGTGAATGCTCCTTTGAAGCTTCATTCAGGAGTTCAAGATTTTCATGTAGGGAGACCTTAATCACCACATAAGGACCGGTCCATTTAGACTTGAGCTTGCCAGGGAAAATCTTGAGTCTAGAATTATACCTTAGCACTTGTTGTCCTGGCTCAAAGTCTCTTCTTGCAATTTTCTTGTCATGCCATCTTTTGGCTATTTCCTTGTAGATCTTAGCACTCTCATAAGCTTCCAGTCTAAATTCATTCAGTTCATTGAGCTGCAGTAGCCTCTTTTTCCCTGCTACTTGGGAATCAAGATTGAGGAGCTTGGTGCCCCAAAAAGCCTTGTGCTCGAGCTCCACGGGGAGGTGACAAGCGTTGCCATAGAGTAGCTGAATGGTGACCTCCCGATTGGAGTTTTGAATGCAGTCCTATATGCCCACAGGGCATTATCTAGCCTTCTTGCCTAGTCCTTCCTTGAAGCTCCAAACGTTTTCTCTAGGATCCTTTTCAGCTCTCTATTTGCTAGTTTAGCTTGGCCATTGGTGTGAGGATGGTATGGTGTAGCCACTTTGTAAGTTACTCCATATTTATGTAGCAAGGTGTTCATTTGCTTGTTGCAAAAGTGACTACCACCATCACTGATGAGACGTTTAGGCACTCCGAACCTGGTGAAGATATACTTATTGAGAAATTGGAGAACAATCTATGCATCACATGTAGTTGTTGCTATGGCTTCCACCCATTTGGAAATACATTCCACTGCTACCAATATGTACTTGAATGAGTATGATGGCGGAAAGGGTCCCGTGAAATCTATGCCCCAAATGTCAAACAACTGATGAGGGAAAATTAGATTTTCACACAAACTCACCGGCAAGTGTACCGGGTCGCATTAAGTAGTAATAACTCACAAGAGTGAGGTTGATCCCACAGGGATTGATGGATCAAGCAACTTTAGTGAGGTGATTACTTTAGTCAAGCTAACAGTGGTGAATTGAGTGAGAATCGATCAACAGAAAGTAAATTGTAGGAAATTTAAATTCCAGAATGTAAATTGACTGAAACTTAAAGAGCAAGAAATGTAAAGTGCAGCAAATGTAAAAGAAATTGGGTGCAGAGAATTTAAAGAAAGCAATAAAGCAAGCAATCGAAGAGATCTTGAGAACAAGTAATAGGAAATTTAAATTGCATGAAGATTAAATCAGATCGAATCATGAGCAGAATTGTAAAGTTACAGAGAAATAAAAGTGCAGAAGATGTAAATTGCAGGAAAGTAAATTGGGAGCAATGTAAATAGAAAAGTAAAATCACAGAGAAGAAAATTGGAGCTGAGGATTTGAAATTTGCATAAATTGAATTCAAGACTGAAATATAGAAAGTGCAGAAAAGAAAAGTGTATCAAAGAGAGATTTCTATTCTATCCTACTCCTACTACTATTGCTCTCTAGCAGAGCCAGCCTCCTTTTTTCAATGAAATGAAACTGATGCCTTTATATAGGCTTTACAAAATGAAAAATGAAATTGAAATTGAAAACAAATTATAATTTAAATGAAATTCCTAATCTAACTATTTCTTGTGCCTTTGAGTGATGTGAATGGGCTTTGTTGGTTCGGCCTTGAATGAAAATGGGTTGGAGGTGCATGCTTCAGTGGAGCGTTCGGTTAGGAAAGTGAACATCCCGTTCACTTTGCTTGGTGCTTCCTCACGTGCCAAGTTTTCTTCTAGCGTTCCCTTTCTGAACGCTGTGTTCCTTTTCTGAACGCTGGCTTCTCATGGGCGCTCCCTTTGGTTGAGCGCTCCGTTCCTTTGCAGCGCTCCCTTGGTTGAGTGCTTCTCTTAGCGCTCCCTTGGTTGAGCGCTACATTCCCTTTTTTGAACGCCCTTAGTGCATGGCCCCTCTCCAAGCTGAAATTCCTACAAAAGTTAACAAAGTGAGCGTGGCGCTCACTTTGCTAACAAGCGCTACTCCAAATGTTGGCTTTTGAGCGTGGTTTTTGGGCCTTAAAGATGCCTATCACTTGTACTTTAATTTCATGCCAAATATAGATTGTTTCATATCATTGGAAAGCTTTGAATGTCAGCTTTCCAATGCAACTGAAAGCGCATCAATTGGACATCTGTAGCTCAAGTTATAGTCCTTTGAAGAAGGCATGATCATGCTGTTTAGGAGGCCAAAAACGCTCAAATAGTGAGCGTGGCGTTCACTTAGTGAGCGCTGCTTTGGAGGCCAAAGTTAGTGCCAGCTTCTGAAGCCTAAACTTAATGTTCACCCCATACCATTATATATCGTTGGAAAGATCTGGATGTCTACTTTCCAATGTGTAACAACCCTGATTTTCGAGTATGCGAGATCTTTTCCGAAGGCATGGATTTTGCCAGAAGATCAGTAAAGGGAACACCTCTTCTATATCAACAAGTATCTCAATCCTGATTGTCATTATGTCATCCTTAAGCTAAAACCTTTTCCGAGGCAAGCTCAATAACGCGGTCACGAAGAACCTAGTTTTTGAACCGTATCGGTTGGCAGTTTTGATTCTGATTTTCGTAAATAGTCTCTGTTTGGCGAACCGGACTCGATTCATGAGAGGAGAGAGATAATAGTATAATATTATCATTATATTAGTATTAGAAAATACTTGAATGATATTATAAGGTTACCTGGTCTGTTTTAGTTAAAAACAGAAAATTGGTTTAACCGGGTTCACAGTTTACTGGTGCAGCTTAGCACCGGCACTCTCTGATGACTTTAGCAATGCTAAGGCCTCATTATACATGTTTTATTCTCATAATAAATATGTTACTAGTGTCATTTATGCTAGTAGCTCAGAAAATAATTTTTAGAGATATTTTTACAAGTGTTCCGATACATCTAGTTTTAGTAGTTATACACCTGAGATATTTTAATATTATTTTAACCCACCTCCAATCCAACCAATCACAACTCACCCTACACCCCCAAGACCTCCAAGGCTGTCTCATTTCATCATTTTGGCTGAAAATAACAAGAGAGAAAAGAGAGAAACTTTCATGAACACTTAATCTTCAAAGCTTGATTTCTTCTGAACTAAAACTCAAATCAAAACTCCGATTTCACCAAAATGATCCTCTCTTCTTCCTCTACATAACCATGTAACTTATCAAGGCTGGAAATAAGGTGAGATGGTTGTTCATTTCCCTTTTCAATTCGGTTTTCAAGAAAACATGCTTAAACATGTGTTTTCTTGATGTTCTTACTTAGGAATCATGCTTAACTTGACTTGAGGGACAAGAAACGTGACTTTCCAGCAAGTATAAGGTTAGAAATCACCTCCTAATGTGCTGAGGGAGATTTGGTTAGTTGAGGGTTTTTGGATTTAAAGTTGTTCTTGATGTGATTTGGGAGGAAAAAGTGCTAAAGGACTACCTGAAAGTCTAACTGAATTAGGAGCAGCAAAACCAGGTAGGGTTTGACGAATTTAATCTTGATTGATTGTGTTTGAGTTGTGTGATTATGATATGGTTTGCCTGTGCTTGAAATTGATTGTTTGTATGAGTAATTCTTTTTGAAATTTTGGTGAAAATTTGATGAAATTTGATGAAATTCAAGCTATGAATGTGTGTTCTTGTGGCTGCTGGAAAATGAAACCCTAGAGCTTAAAGTGATGTTCAATTTGTGTTAAAATCATGTAGAGAAGATGGGGTTTAGTTGGCTGCAATTTTATTTTGAATTATGGTAAAAATCGGTTGCTGAAAAGACTGAAAAACGGGTAAAAACAAAGAAAGAATCTGAAGAATTTACAAAGAACACGAAGAACACTTTGAGTGTGGTGAAGAACATTGAAGAACACCTTTTAGATCTTAAAAAGGGTAAGGTTGTAATTATTTTGGTGTTTGAGGGGTTATTTGGTAATTTCTGAAAGTTAGGGTGGTTAAAGTAGAAATATTAAAAGTTACCGGGGTAAAAAGTGAATTTTAAAGGTTAAAAGGTAAAGGCAAGGTAATTTTCGAAAATTTAATGATAAAATAATAAATAATAATAAAATATTAAATAATAATATTTAATTAAAATAATATTTTAATAAAAATAATAAAATAATGCGAAAAATGCAGTTTTCTGTAAAAGCTTTAGAAAGATAACTTTAAGCGTAGAATCTCATAATTACCTTCATAAAACACTTACGGAGTGGTAAGAACATATTAGTGAGGCAAAGATAAGGAAAAGATATAAAGTTAAAGAAAAGATAAAAACTAAAGAAAAGTCTGTAAAGTTTTAATAACAGAAAATCAGACAGAGATTAGTGAACGAACTAGGGCAACATAGTTAGTCCTTGAATTGCGACTAGGGTTAGGTATTTTATGAAAATTTAGACTGTTTCAGTATAGACTTAATGAACCTATACTTGGGACAGGCTAACTATTCATACCGAAATTTACATAAGCTTTAAATATATACGTTAAGCAGAGAAACCAGAGCAGAGTAAAGAGATACAGAGAAAAACGTAATCAGAACAGAGTAATAAGACAAAGAGAGAAGAGTAATATAATAAAGAGTTAAGCCTTGTGGCATGATATTCTATTGTATGTTTATCTGCTGTTTTTCCGTTGGCCTTAGAGGTCCTGTAGGCCCAAGTTCACCTACAGTAAGTTGTTATTCCTGTAGGCCGAAGTTCACCTACAGTGAATATCAATTTTGTAGCTCAGGGTGTTGTTTCTGTAGGCCAAATTTCACCTATAGAGAGTTGCCATTTCTGTAAGCCGGAGTTCACTTACAGAGGTGTTATTTCTGTAGGCCAAAGTTCACCTACAGAAAGTTGTTGTGTTGTGTTTAGACTATTCCTGTAAGCCGAAGTTCACTTACGGGAGTGCTATTTCTGTAGGCCGAAGTTCACCTACAGAAAATAAGCCATATCTCGGACTAGTTCCTAGGTAATGTCGGGCTGCAGGGTGTAAACTGACACGTGAGCTCATGGCCTGCATAGGACAGACATGCATCATACTTAGTTGCGCATTTCCTCTGTTATGATTGTTGTATGAATGTATGCTTTCCTTGTTTGTATTCTATTCTCTGTGTTTGTGTTTTACTTTCTTATATTCTTCTGTTTGTGATCTGTTTTCAGTTTACGCTAGTTTCTCTATTCATCTGTCTTCTATTTACTGCTTCTCTGTATTATGCTAATAGTCTGCTAAACAACATAGGATTAATGAATGTAACTAATAACCCCGACCCTACTAAGAGCTCCCCAGTTCTTACCCCTTCTCTCTCTCCTCCCCCTTCATATGGAAGCAAGAGTTCCTTTCCGTAGTTCGCTGACGACCGTTTGCAAAAAGGATTCCACTCTAGGTAGTCTTCTGAGTCTAGGGTGAATCCCATTCTCCGTTTATATGTATATACTGTGAGACCAGCCAATGTCTGCACCCCGTTTGTACGTGAACTTTAACCTAAATCCTGTGTACGAGACTCCTGTTGTGTGGCTACTTGATGAGGTACCAGAGAGACGTCCTATGGCAATGTCTGATCGTGCAGAGGAGTAGCAGATGATGTTCTACCTTTTGGTGACGTTCCACCTGACTTGAGTTTTGAAGACCTAGAACGTACCTTCCCTCGCTTTAGTAGTTTAGAGGGACTAGGCGAGTATAGAGTCTAGGCTAGCCTAGGTGCCAGCTTAGGGACCTCTTGAACAGGTCAGGACCTGGGATGTTGTATGTATATATATGTATATAGATATTATTTAGCTATATCTAGGGGTGTTCTAACTAACAGTCTATATTCTAATAAAGGTTGAATCACCGAATGTTGTCAACTACTTGTGATGTATTTATGTGTGGTTGTTTATAACTGTTTTATCTGTTATTATTTTTGAATTGATTATAAATGATTCTGTTTATTAATTCAAACGTTTTTTAAAAAAAAGTACCTCGCTAACTAACTAGGCTTTTAACAACGAATTAGGCTCATATAATAAATAATAGATAATAATTAGGATGACAAATTGGTAGCACTCAGTTTCTGGTATGTCCTAGGCGTACTGAAAATTGGTTCATTACACAACGCATTTCCGAGCGCATCATTTAAAGCTCTACAGCTCAAGTTATTCTCCTTGGAAGGTGGAGAGGTCAGCTGGCCTTACTGTAGGTTGATACTATGTTCATCTTTGCACTTTTGGGGTAAGTTTTCTCCCTCAGATTTAGTGTCCACCATGCAGGGCTATATATGCTTGGAAAGCTCTAGATTCCTACTTTCCAATGCCACTAGAATCACCTCATTTGGAGCTTTGTAGCTCGAGTTATTCTTGTTGGAGTGTGAAGAGGTCAGGGTTGCAAATCCTCTTTGCTCCTTTTGAGCTTAATTGAGCTTAATTTGTGCTTCTTTGCTTCTTTTTCTACTTATTTCCTACAAAGTTTATCAAATCAAAAGATCAAAGAAATATACCATTTAAGCACAAAAGCATTCAATATTCAAGCACTAATCATCAATTTCTTGTATGAAAAAGCATAAAAAAACATGACATGATGACATGTCAACACAACACCAAACTTAAACCTTGCTTGTCCCCAAGCAAGAAAAGAATCATGCAGTACATTTTGTCAAACCAAGGTGAGAAGAATAGCAAGTTAATGTTCATGGTAGGCTAGTTTTCTATGCATGCTACAATCACAAGAGAAATGTAAATGATTGATGCTTCTATCTAGCTCATTTTATGAAATCTTTTCCTTATGTTTCTTCCTTGAAACCAGCTTTTGATTTTCTTATTAGCTTCTCCTTTTGGGTACTTTACCCCATGAGTTGATAACAAAGCTACGATTTTAAATGCTTTGTTTTCAAGTATTACCACTTGATACATAAGCACCACAAGCATTGAATTAGAGGACTTCATTAAGCTCATTTGTTTCTTTTCTTGACTCTCTAATCATTGATGCTCAGAACCTTGAGCTTTGAGGAAGTGCTTTTGCACTTGAACCTAGCCTTGACTTCTAAGTGTTTTGTTTTCAAGCTTTTTGCCTGATACATAAACACCACAAGTACTTAATAAATGAATTGTCATTGGTACTCAGAGCCTTCAACTTTCTCATTCTTTCCCTTTTTCTTTCTTGCCTTATTTGCATATGCTTCCTTCAAGGTTTTCATGATTTCAAAAAAAAAAAATTTCATAAAATGTCCTAGATGAAAACTTCAATAAAATCTAATGCAATTGAGCAACAATTAACCATACTAGCCTTCCAATACTTGTATGCACATGCTAAGTTCTTCTTTGATTCCTTGTTTGTTTATGATCATGATACTTTACTGCTATGAACTTTATAAAACTCAAGTTGGTAGTCATCGTGACATAGCAACATGTTACAGATCAAAATTCAGGCTATGCTTATTCATACACACATGTAAACAGAGAAGATAAAGACAATCATGCAATTTAAAGTGCTGGAAACAAATGAGAGAAAAAGGGACTTTACAACCTTGTAATTCATCTTCTCTACTGTTGTCCTTTTCCTACTATTCTTCCCCCTTCCCATACCAAACTCAGAATGATTGCTAATCCTCAAGCAACAATCAGAACAATGGTGATGAGGCTAAGATGGATCATGAGGTCTTACACAATTAAATGTTAGTAGTACATGTGTTTAAGCAAGCAAAATTAAGAATAACCATCAAGGCACAGGAAACAGAGACATTATGATTGCAAACATAAAAGGGTGTGCATGATACATTGCATAAAGAATGAGTGGCACACCAAACTTAGTGTGACACTTTCACTTGGAATTAATGCAAGTATCCAGTAAAGATTGGAAGAAAATTTTGTTGCATAGCAACACCAAACATAGAATGCAACCATATGTCAATTTATTTGAACTAAAACTAAACACAAGGAACTGTTATATGCTAATAACACAATCACCAAGTGAAGAATTAGTCATAGTCAGGATTTCTTGGTGAGGTATTAGCAACAACAGTTAATGAGCAAACTAAAAGACAACACTAAAAACAAAGAAATGACTAAAACAAAGAGAATGAAAAAGTGTGAAACCAATAGAAAATTAACACTGCAAAGGCTTTATGATTACGCAGACAAGTGGTGTTGCTGGATTTATTGCACAGAAAATTAAGTGGCACACCAAACTTAGAAACTTAGTGTGACGCTTTCGGTTTAGAATTAGTACAATTATCCATAAAGATTGAAAACATATTATTGCAGGGCAACACCAAACTTAGAATGTAATCATATGCCAATTTATTGAAATTAAACAAAGCAAAGAAAGAAAACAAAGCAGAGAAATGAAATGTTACCTAAGGTTGGGTTGCCTTCCAACAAGCGCTCTTTTAGTGTCATTAGCTTGACATGTTGTTCTTCACTTTCTTCTTCTTCTTCCAGTTTGTTAAGAAGAATGACCTCACGGGGGGAGAAGATTCAGCTATTGTCCCTTGTCTTGGTCTCTCCTCAGCAAGCTTCCTTTTGTTAATGGCTTAATTGAGCTTGCTTGCTGGATCAAGGGTAGGATTGGTGCTCTTATTAGTTGCCTTCACTTCTTGGATATCAATACTTGGTGGTTGTGTGATGGTTGGAGCATTATCTTCATCAAAAGCCTTTTGAATTGGTGGTTCAATGAGCCCTTCTTCTATGCATTTCTCTGCTTCAATTGAATGTGAATCTCCTTGATTGTCTTCCTCCATTTCTTCTTCATGATTTTCCATTAAGTCCTTTGGGAGGGAATCTTCATGTTCCATTGTCACTTCAATTAGCCTATGTGGATATGGAATCCTTGTCTCATATACCTCCACCACTTCATCCTTCATTGCAATTTCATTTGACACAGGGACTTTTTGGTCTTGTTTTTCCACTTTCTTTCCCACAAATTGATCTACATTCTCACTGTTTGATAATTCTGAGTTTCTCCTTATTTGATCTAAGTGCCCATCCATCTTCTTGAGGAGGATTTCTTGCCTTTTCTAGGATTGTTCTTGTCTTTCCAAAATTATCTGGACTTTTGAAGGAGATCCTCTGCTAGCTCAAGAGATGAGGGTGTAGAGTAATTTTGTGAACATGGATGTGTTGTGGTGAAGTTATTTTGAGGGGTGTGGAGTGAATTTTGTGAATTGTGGAATGAATTTTGTGGTTGGTGAAATGAGTTGTATGGGTCTTGGAAGAAACTTTGTGTTGAGGCATAGTCAAGTGATGAAGAATTTTCAAATGAGAAACTGGGAGGTGAGGGTGGACAATTTTGCATAAATGAATTGAAGGTTTGTTCAAGTGATGATGGCTCTTGATTGATGGAGTATGACACATTGGGTGCTCTTTGATTTTGATCCTCCCAAGTACAACTTGAAGAATTGTTGAATTCATCACAGTATGGATCATCTTGTGGCATTGGTGGACAATTTTGCATGAATTTATTGAAAGCACACTCCAGTGATGATGTTTCTTGATGAACAAAGTATGGAACATCAAGATTCCTTTGATTTTGCCCTTCTCAGTCACAATATGAGTGGTTGTTATAGCAGTACGAGTCATCTTGTGGCTCTGGGAGGTGTTCATACTCTTTCATTCCTTGGTGATACTCCCAGCCACCATTAGAATAATGACTTGAATCATTTTGTGGTGGTGGGAAATATTCCATATGATTCTCTTGCTCATCTTGTGGTTCTGAAGCATATCTCCATGGATTGGAGTGCTCAGGATCTGTAATTTCTTGGTGATATTCCCAGCCACTATTAGAATAGTCAATTGGTGATGGTGGGTAATATCCCATAAAATTTGTTTGATCACAAGATGATTTGAACTCTATTTGAATTTTGTAAAACACAACACCAATAAGAATTGAAATTCATATCTCAGATGAGATTTGCTTAGTGAGGCAAGAACACAAACACCTTGGTGTCAACTCAGAACAGAAAATTAAAAGAACAAAAACAAAGAAAATGCTTAATCTAGACTTCTCACCCACTTAATCATTGTCGATCTATATCAATCCCCGGCAACGGCACCAAAAACATGATGAGGGAAAATTAGATTTCCACACAAAATCACTGGTAAGTGTACTGAGTCGCATCAAGTAGTAAAAACTCACAAGAATGAGGTCAATCCCACAGGGATTGATGGATCAAGCAACTTTAGTAAGGTGATTAGTTTAGTCAAGCTAACAGTGGTGAATTGAGTGAGAATCGATCAATAGAAAGTAAATTGCAGGAAATTTAAATTGCAAAATGTAAATTGACTGAAACTTAAAGGGAAAGTAATGTAAAGTGCAGTAAATGTAAAGGGAATTGGGTGCAGGGAATTTAAAGAAAGCAATAAAGCAAGCAATCGAGGAGATCTTGAGAACAAGTAATAGGAAATTTAAATTGCATGAAGATTAAATCAGATCGAATCATGAGCAGAATTGTAAAGTTGCAGAGAAATAAAACTGCAGAAGATGGAAATTGCAGGAATGTAAATTGGGAGCAATGTAAATAGAAAAGTAAAATTGCAGAGAAGGAAATTGGAGCTGAGGATTTGAAATTTGCATAAAATGAATTCAAGACTGAAATATAGAAACTGCAGAAAAGAAAGGTGTATTAAAGAAAGCTTTCTATTCTATCCTACTCCTACTCATATTGCTCTCTAGCAGAGTCAGCCTCCTTTTTTCAATGAAATGAAACTGATGCCTTTATATAGGCTTTACAAAATGAAAAATAAAATTGAAACTGAAAACAAATTACAATTTAAATAAAATTCCTAATCAAACTGTTTCTTGTGCCTTTGAGTGATGTCAATGGGCTTTGTTGGTTCGGCCTTGAATGAAAATGGGTTGGAGGTGCATTCTCCAGTGGAGCGTTCGGTTAGGAAAGTGAATGCCCCGTTCACTTTGCTTGGTGCTTCCTCACGTGCCAAGTTTTCTTCTAGCGTTCCCTTTCTGAACGCTGGCTTCTCATGGATAAAGCGAGATGCCAAAACTATTCAAGAGGAAAAAAGCTACAAGTCCCGCTCATCTAATTGGAGCTATGTTTTATTGATAGTTTGGAATTTATAGTATATTCTCTTCTTTTTATCCTATTTGATTTTCAGTTGCTTGGGGACAAGCAACCATTTAAGGTTGGTGTTGTGATGAGCGAATAATTTATACGCTTTTTGGCATTGTTTTTAGTATGATTTTAGTAGGATCTAGTTACTTTTAGGGATGTTTTTATTAGTTTTTATGTTAAATTTACATTTCTGGACTTTACTATGAGTTTGTGTATTTTTCTATAATTTCAGGTATTTTCTGGCTGAAATTGAGGGACTTGAGCAAAAATCAGATTCAGAGGTAGAAGAAGGACTGCTGATGCTGTTGGATTCTGACCTCCCTGCACTCAAAGTGGATTTTCTGGAACTACAGAACTCCAAATGGTGCGCTTTCAATTGCTTTGGAAAGTAGACATCCAGGGCTTTCCAGCAATGTGTAATAGTCCATACTTTGGCCGAGTTTAAAAGACGTAAAAGGGCGTTGAACGCCAGACAGTCAAAAACTTGGTGCACGAATTGTAAATCACACTTTTTACAACTCGTACCACTAACCAGCAAGTGCACTGGGTCGTGCAAGTAATACCTTACGTGAGTAAGGGTCGATCCCACGGAGATTGTTGGCTTGAAGCAATCTATGATTATCTTGTAACTCTTAGTCAGGAAAACAATAAAATAATTCATTTATCAAATTTGATTGCAAGGATTAAAAGGGCAGAACACAAATTATACTTGTATGTGATGATGGAGAATATGTTGGAGTTTTGGAGATGCTTTATCTTCTGAAATTCTGCTTTTCTCTGTTTTCTGATTCATGCACGCACGTCCTCCTATGGCAAGCTGTGTGTTGGTGGATCACCGTTGTCAATGGCTACCATCCATCCTTCCAGTGAAAAGGGTCCAGATGCGCTGTCACCGCACGGCTAATCATCTGCAGGTTCTCAATCGTACCGGAATAGGATTTACTATCCTTTTGCGTCTGTCACTACGCCCAGCACTCGCCAGTTTGAAGCTCGTCACAGTCATTCAATCCCTGAATCCTACTCGGAATACCACAGACAAGGTTTAGACTTTCTGGGTTCTCTTGAATGCTGCCATCAATCTAGCTTATACTACGAAGATTCTGATTAAGAGATCTAAGAGATATTCATTCATTCTATGGTGGAACGTAAGTGGTTATCAGGCACGCATTCGTGGAGAAATGATGATGATTGTCACGTTCATCATATTCATATTGAAGTGCGAATGGATATCTTAGATAGGAACACGCATGTTTGAATGGAAAACAGAAATACTTGCATTAATTCATCGAGACACAACAGAGCTCCTCACCCCCAACAATGGAGTTTAGAGACTCATGCCGTCAAAAGGTACAAAGTTCAGATCTAAAAATGTAATGAGATGCGAAATAATCCTCTAAAAGTTGTTTTTATACTAAACTAGTAACCTAGGTTTACAGAAAATGAACAAACTATGATAGATGGTGCAGAAATCCACTTCTGGGGCCCACTTGGTGTGTGCTGGGGCTGAGACTTAAGCTAATCACGTGCATAGGGCTGTTTTGGGCGTTCAACGCCAGCTTTGGATCCTTTTCTGGCGTTGAACTCCAACTTGTAACTTGTTTCTGGCGCTGGACGCCAGATAGCAACATGGAACTGGCGTTGAACGCCAGTTTACGTTGTCTATCCTTGAGCAAAGTATAAACTATTATATATTGCTGGAAAGCCCTGGATGTCTACTTTCCAACGCAATTGGAAGCGCACCATTTGAAGTTCGGTAGCTCCAGAAAATCCACTTTGAGTGCAGGAAGGTCAGAATCCAACAGCATCAGCAGTCCTTTTTCAGCCTGAATCAGATTTTTGCTCAGCTCCCTCAATTTCAGCCAGAAAATACTTGAAATCACAGAAAAACATATAAACTCATAGTAAAGTCCAGAAATATGAATTTTTCCTAGAAACTACTGAAAATAAACTAAAAACTAACTAAAATACACTAAAAACTATATGAAATTAACCCCAAAAAGTGTATAAAATATCCGCTCATCACAACACCAAACTTAAACTGTTGCTTGTCCTCAAGCAACTAGATAAATAAAATAGAATACAAATAATTTAAGAAGCAATAATATCTCAGAGTTTTTGAGTAAAGCTCAGATTCTAATTAGATGAGCGGGACTAGTAGCTTTTTGCTTCTTGGTAATGGATGTTTCAAGATACTCCCAGTATTCAGATTGAGGGATTTCTGAGAGAAATTCTTGTGTTCTCTTCTTGATGGGGTCATCCTGTGCTTGTTGTTTTTCCATTGATGCTTTGGTGATTGGCCGCTCAACTGAGATATACTCAGTTATTCCCATCCTTACTCCAGCGTCCTTGCAGAGCATAGAAATCAAGCTTGGATAAGCTAACCTGGCATCTTTGGAATTTTTGTTTGCAATTTTGTAGAATTCAGTTGAAATCAGTTGATGAACTTCCACTTCTTTTCCCATCATGATGCAATGGATCATCACTGCTCTTCTAATAGTGACTTCAGAACGGTTGCTAGTGGGCAGCAGAGAATGCCCAATGAAGTCCAGCCATCCTCTGGCGACTGGTTTGAGATCTTCTCTTTTGAGTTGATTTGGAACACCCTTCGTGCTGGTGGTCCACCTGGCTCCAGGGATGCATATATCCTCTAGAATCTTATCCAGGCCCTTGTCTGTTCTCATCATTCTCCTATTGAAGGAGTCTGGATCATCTTTCAGCTGAGGTAGCTTTAAGATCTCCCTGATCTTGTCAGGGTGGGTATGAACAATCTTTCCTCTGACCAAGGTCCGATAGTCATAGATAGCAGATCCAGATAGTCTTTGCCTGTCTGTATGCCACATATTAGCATAGAACTCCTGGACCATATTCCTTCCCACTTTCGTTTCAGGATTGGCTAGGATCTCCCAGTTCCTGATTCGGATTTGCTCCTGGATCTCCGGATATTCGTCTTCTTTCAGATCGAATCTAACTTCCGGGATCACTGATCTTAGACCCATTATTTTGTAATAATGGTCTGAATGTTCTTTAGTTAAGAACTTCCCTTGATTCCAAAGTGGTTTTGGAACACTTTCTTTCTTGCCTCTTGGAGTGGGTTATTTTCCTTTAGGAGCCATGATCTTAGTGATAACGGATAAGCACACCAAACTTAGAGGTTTGCTTGTCCTCAAGTAAAAAGAAAAGAAAGGAGAGGGAGAGAAGGAGAGCTAGGTGCAATGGTGGATGGGAGGGGAGGGAGGCCGAACCCATATTTAAAGGGAGAGGGGGGGTGGGTTTTCGAAAATAGGGAGGAAGATAAGATAGAAGATATGATTTTTAAGAAAAATTTAAGTATGATAAGAAAAGATATAATTTAAAATTGAAGAGATGTGAAAGATATTTGAAAAAGATAGATTTGGATTTTTGAAAAAGATAGTATGGAGATTTGAAAAAGATATTGATTAGTTGAAAAGATTTTTGAATGAAAAGAGATAGATTTGTTTTGAAAATTTTGAAAAAGAGTTGAATTGGATAAAAAAAGGATTTGTGCTTATGGATTAAGATACATTTAATATTTTTAAAGAAGGGTTTTTAGAAATTAGGGATTTTAGAAATCAGGGTTTGTATCATGTTTATGCAAGAAATCATGAATTGAAACATGAAAATTAAGATTAAAATGAAAAATATGAAGAAAAAACGAATTTACCTCCTCCCCACCATCCTGGCGTTTGAACGCCCAAACGCTGCATGTTTTGGGCGTTCAACACCCAAATGCTGCCTTTCCTGGGCGTTCAACGCCCAGCTGTTGCTTCTTTCTGGCATTGAACGCCAGGAACTCCTTTGTCACTGGGCGTTCTTCTGAACGCCCAGGACGCCGTAAATCTGGCGTTAAACGCCCAGAAGGAGAAGGAGCTTCTTTCTGGCGTTCAACGCCCAGAAGATGCTTCTTTCTGGCGTTTAACGCCCAGATGGCTATCCTTACTGGCGTTCAACGCCCAGTGGATGCTTCTTTTGGGCATTGAACGCCCAAAACAGACTTTTACTGGCGTTTTCTTGCCAGTGAGCTCTTTTTCTCTATTTTGTGTGCAGAATCCTTCTGTAACCCTGTGAACTTATACAATTGACTCTTTACCTTAGTATCAGTGAACTTTATATAAACAAATAAAATCAAGAATAGGGCAAAATGCTTAGAGGAAGTGATGCCCCATGGCTGGGTTGCCTCCCAGCAAGCGCTTCTTTATTGTCTTTAGCTGGACCTTGCTGAGCTTTTAATCTAGCTTCAGCCTTGAGCACTCTTGCTCAACATTGCCTTCAAGATAGTGCTTGATTCTCTGTCCATTAACAATGAACTTCTTGTCAGAATCAATATCTTGAAGCTCCACATAACCATATGGTGATACACTTGTAATAACATATGGTCCCCTCCACCGGGACTTCAGTTTCCTGGGGAATAGCCTGAGCCTAGAGTTAAACAACAGAACCTTTTATCCTGGTTCAAAGATTCTAGATGACAGCTTTCTATGATGCCATTTTTTTTATTTTTCTTTATAAAGCTTGGCATTTTCAAAAGCAGTGAATCTGAATTCCTCTAGCTCATTTAGCTGGAGTAATCTTTTTTCTCCAGCTAATTTGGCATCAAATCTGGTTGCCCAGTAGGCTTTATGTTCCAGTTCCACGGGCAGGTGGCATGCCTTACCATACACAAGTTGGTATGGAGAGGTCCCTATAGGAGTCTTGAATGCTGTTCGGTAAGCCCACAGAGCATCATCCAAGCTTCGTGCCCAATCCTTTCTACGGGTACTTACAGTCCGTTCCAGGATTCTTTTTAGTTCTCTGTTAGAGACTTCAGCTTGCCCATTTGTCTGTGGATGATATGGGGTCGCCACCTTGTGGCGAATCCCATACCAGACCATGGCAGAGTAAAGTTGTTTGTTGCAGAAGTGAGTGCCCCCATCACTGATTAGTACCCTGGGGACACCGAACCTGCTGAATATATGTTTCTGGAGGAATTTCAGCACTGTTTTAGTATCATTGGTGGGTGTGGCAATGGCCTCAACCCATTTTGATACATAGTCAACTGCCACCAGAATATAAGTGTTTGAGTATGATGGTGGGAAAGGCCCCATGAAATCAATACCCCATACATCAAACAACTCAATCTCCAAGATTCCTTGTTGAGGCATGGCATAACTGTGAGGCAAATTACCAGCTCTCTGGCAACTGTCACAGTTACGTACAAACTCTCGAGAATTTCTGTAGAGTGTAGGCTAGTAGAAGCCACATTGGAGGACCTTGGTGGCTGTTCGCTCACCTCTGAAATGACCTCCATTTTGTGACCCATGGCAATGCCATAAGATCCTTTGTGCTTCTTCTTTAGGCACACACCTACGGATTATGCCATCTATACATCTCTTGAAGAGATAGGGTTCATCCCATAAGTAGAGTACTTTGCATCAGTAATTAATTTTTTCTTTTGTTGCCTGCTGTACTCCTTGGGAATGAACCTTGCAGCTTTGTAGTTTGCAATGTCTGCAAACCATGGTGTTTCCTGAATGGCAAACAAATGCTCATCCGGAAAGGTCTCAGAGATTTCAACAGAGGGGAATGACGTCCCTTCTATTGGCTCTATCCGGGACAGATGATCAGCCACTTGGTTCTCTGTCCCTTTTCTGTCTCTTATTTCTATATCAAACTCTTGCAGAAGCAACACCCATCTTATGAGCCTGGGTTTTGAATCCTGCTTTGTGAGTAGATATTTAAGAGCAGCATGGTCAGTATACACAATCACTTTTGATCCTACCAAGTATGATCTAAACTTGTCAATGGCATAAACCACTGCAAGCAATTCTTTTTCTGTGGTTGTATAATTTTTCTGGGCATCATTTAAAATGCGGCTAGCATAATAAATGACATGCAGAAGCTTGTCATGCCTTTGCCCCAGTACTGCACCAATGGCGTGATCACTGGCATCACACATTAGCTCAAATGGTAATGTCCAGTCTGGGGCAGAAATAACTGGTGCTGTGACCAGCTTGGCTTTCAGCGTTTCAAACGCCTGCAGACACTCTGTGTCAAACACAAATGGCGTGTCAGCAGCTAGCAGATTGCTCAGAGGTTTTGCGATTTTTGAAAAATCCTTTATAAACCTCCTATAGAATCCTGCATGCCCCAAAAAGCTTCTGATTGCCTTAACATTGGCAGGTGGTGGTAATTTTTCAATTACCTCTATTTTTGCTTGATCCACCTCTATTCCCTTGTTTGAAATTTTATGCCCAAGGACAATCCCTTCAGTCACCATAAAGTGACATTTTTCCCAGTTTAAAACCAGATTGGTCTCTTGGCATTTTTTAGAACTAGTTTCAGGTGATCAAGACAGGAGCTGAATGAGTCTCCATATACTGAGAAGTCATCCATGAAGACTTCCAGAAATTTTTCCACCATATCAGAGAAAATAGAGAGCATGCATCTCTGGAAGGTTACAGGCGCATTACACAGCCCAAATGGCATCCTTCTATAAGCAAACACTCCAGATGGACATGTGAATACTGTTTTCTCTTGATCTTGGAGATCTAATGCAATCTGGTTATAGCCTGAGTAGCCATCCAAAAAGCAGTAATAATCATGACCTGCCATCTTTCTAGCATCTGGTCTATGAATGGTAAAGGAAAATGATCCTTTCTGGTGGCTGTATTGAGCCTTCTGTAGTCAATACACATGCGCCACCCTGTAACTGTTCTTGTAGGAACCAGTTCATTCTTTTCATTATGAACCACTGTCATGCCTCCCTTTTTGGGGCAACTTGAACAGGGCTCACCCAGGGGCTGTCAAAATAGGATAAATAATCCAGCCTCCAGTAATTTGGTGACCTCTTTCTGCACCACTTCCTTCATGGCTGGATTTAGCCGCCTCTGTGGTTGAACCATTGGTTAGCATTATCCTCCAATAAGATTTTGTGTATGCATCTAGCTGGGCTTATGCCCTTAAGGTCACCTATGGACCACCCAAGAGCTGTCTTGTGTGTCCTTAGCACTTGAATAAGTGCTTCCTCTTCCTGTGGATTTAAGGCAGAGCTTATGATCACTGGAAAAGTGTCACCTTCTCCCAGAAATGCATATTTCAGGGATGTGGTAATGGTTTGAGCTCGGGTTTAGGAGGTTTTTCCTTTCCAGAGGAATTTCAGAGGCTCTTTCATTTCCTCTGAATCCTCCAATCAGGCTGAACATCTTTAAAGATGTCTTCCACTCTGATTCGAGACTCACAGCCATGTTATCTCTTCTACCAGGAGTCAATAAGATCAACTTTCATGCAGTCTTTTGATGTGTCTGGATGCTGCATGGCTTTGACAGCATTCAACTTAAACTCATCATCATTGACTCTCAGGGTTATTTCCCCCTTTGGACATCAATGAGAGTTCGTCCAGTTGCTAGGAAGGGTCTTCCTAGAATGAGAGTAGCACTCTTGTGCTCCTCCATTTCTAGCACTACAAAGTCAGTGGGAAGGCGAATGGCCCAACCTGACAATCATGTCTTCAATCACGCCTGATGGGTATTTAATGGAGCCATCAGCAAGTTGGAGACATATCTGGGTTGGTTTAACTTCTTCAGTTAAACCAGCTTTCTGATGTGGATGTAGGTATTAGGTTGATGCTTGCCCCAAGATCACATAAAGCTGTCTTGGTGCAATTACCTTCTAATGTGCATGGTATCAGAAAACTCCGGGTCTTTAAGCTTTTTGGAAAGCTTTTCAGAATGACTGCACTGCATTCTTCAGTGAGGAGAACTCTTTCAGTTTCTCTCCAATCCTTCTTATGACTCAAGATCTTTTCATGAACTTGGCATAAGAAGGTATTTGCTCAAGTGCCTCTGCAAACAGAATCTTTATTTCAAGAGTCCTGAGATAATCTGCAAAGCGAGCAAATTGCTTATCCTGCTCCTCTTGGCGGAGTTTTTGAGGATAAGGTATTTGGCTTTATATTCCTCAACCTTAGTTGCTGAAGTTTATTTCCTACAGAAGTGTTGGAGAAGCCTTTTTAGAGGGTTGTTATCAGCACTTGTGTGTGTCTGATCCCTCACTGGCAATTGAATGGCAGAGTTGAAGTGGATGGCGTTGACGCTAGTTCCTCTCTGTTCCTGCGTTGACACCAGAACTGTGCTTCTTTGGGCGTTCACGCCAATCTTGCTGTTTCTGGCGTTGAACGCCAGAATTATTCTCTCTGGGCTCTTACTGTCCTCAGAGGATTTTGGATGGTATTTGCTCATTTCTGTTAGTGTTCTTTCTTGGCTTCTGCTACTCTGAGTGGGTATTTAATGTCTTCCACTTCTTAATTGAACTGCTTGGCATTCGTCTGTTATTGTTTGAAACTGCTGTTTGTTGATTAATGTGCTTCCATATTTTTATTAGCATTTTGTCTCTGTAACATCCTTGAATTCTGCTAGCTGTTTGTTAGAAAACCAATTGTGATGATTCAGCAGCTGTCTGCAGGACTGAGTTCAGTAGTTACTGTTTTGCCTCTTCTTTATGGAGGGTCACTGCTTATGTACAGATGCTGATTTTAGCAACTTATCAATAGCTCTTGAGCTCTTTAATTGTTTTCCTCATGTGTATAGATCCACCAGCTGAGCATCTAGAGATCCGAGCTCTTCTGTAAGCCCATAATAGAAGATGTCTAACTGAACCATCTGAAAAATTTAGAGGGGCATTTCTTAGCATCTCTCTGTATCTCTCCCAGGCATTATAAAGGATTCTTATCTCCTTGTTTAAAGCCTTGGTGTCAGCCTTAGCTGTGTCATCCTTTTGGAGGAAATATTGATTCAAGAATTTTCTGCTAACGTTTTCATGTCTTATGCTTGCTTGGTTGGTTATTTAACCACCTTTTGCTTTCTTTTACAGCAAATGGAAACATAACAGCTGTAACATCCTGATCTACTTCCTTTCACGTACTGTGTCAGCAATTTGCAAAACTGTGCCAGAAATCAGTAGGTTCTTCTGTGGAAGATCGGAATACTGGCAGTTTGCTGCACCATGATAATGAGTTGAGGATTAGCTCAAAACTGCCTCCATGGAGGGTATCAGATACTACTCCTATATGCAGTAGTAGGGGTTAGCATATGACCCAGAGTCCTTCTGGACTGCTCATTTCCACTTAGATCCATGATGGAGAAA